>NC_138505.1:5243850-5693850 GCF_964252035.2 Podarcis erhardii | reverse complement strand
ATTTCATTCAGAGAAAAATCCAGAGTGGGGGGTGGGAATCCAAAGGGGACAAGCAGAGGACAACCTAGAGTTTGAAAAATCTGGAATTTTGTTGCACTCTTTATATTGACATCCAGAGAACTGAAAATCAACAGAACTAAAGAACCCCAAAGAAACAAAGTTCATCCAGAGAAAAATCCAGAGGGGGGAATAGTCCAGAGTTTTGAAAACTGAAGAGTTTTGAAAATCCAGAACATTGGAGCATTTTGGACACTCTTTGCATTGGTTTTGTCGCTTTTCATTAAAATGCAACCCAAACTAATTTATCACTCATCCCTAGATGGGAGACGGTTGTTGCAGCTGGGTAGTTGATGCTTCTCTCCAGCACACATCTGTTTGGGCATTTGATCTCTGGCAGCGAATGTTTGTCTCTTGTTGTTGTTTAGTCGTTTAGTCGTGTCTGACTCTTCGTGACCCCCTGGACCAGAGCACGCCAGGCACTCCTGTCTTCCACTGCCTCCCGCAGTTTGGTCAAACTCCTGCTGGTAGCTTCGAGAACACTGTCCAACCATCTCGTCCTCTGCCGTCCCCTTCTCCTTGTGCCCTCCATCTTTCCCAGCATCAGGGTCTTTTCCAGGGAGTCTTCTCTTCTCATGAGGTGGCCAAAGTATTGGAGCCTCAGCTTCAGGATCTGTCCTTCCAGTGAGCACTCAGGGCTGATTTCCTTCAGAATGGATAGGTTAGATCTTCTTACAGTCCATGGGACTCTCAAGAGTCTCCTCCAGCACCATAATTCAAAAGCATCAATTCTTCAGCGATCAGCCTTCTTTATCGTCTCTAGAGAATTTAAAAATCTGGGTTGTGATGGTTGTGGAGAAGAGGCACCCAAAGTCTATCTCCCATTGTTCTGCCCAGACACTGAGGTCCAGCGCCAAGGGCCTTCTGGCAGTTCCCTCATTGCGAGAAGCAAAGCTACAGGGAACGAGGCAGAGGGCCTTCTCAGTAGTGGCGCCTGCCCTGTGGAACGCCCTCCCATCAGATGTCAAAGAGATAAACAACTACCTGACATTCAGAAGACATCTGAAGGCAGCCCTGTTCAGGGAAGTTTTTAATGTGTGACATCTTAGTGTATTTTTGGTGGAAGCCTCCCAGGGTGGCTAGGGAAACCCAGCCAGATGGGCAGGGTACAAATATATTATTATTATTATTATTATTATTATTATTATTATTATTATTGACATCAGAGGGTGACTAAGACATTTTGGTGCCTGGGATAAATTAAAAAACAAACAAACCAAATCGCTTAAATCTTCTGCGCGATCCCCATTGATACAAATCATCAGATGCGGGGTGGGGCTGCTGATTAAAGAAATTGGCAGACTTTTTAACCACTGCTATTTTAAAAGCTCTGTTGCAGTTAGCCCCTTGAAGCCTGTAGTAGTCAAGCAAACGCGCGCGCGCACACACACACACACACACACACACACACACAACATTAATTTCCTTAATTTTTAACTTCTACCTCTGCAAAGGAATATTACCCCCTGCCCCCTCCGCCCGACCTCTCTTGTGTATTCCCAGCTGACCTCCCATCTCTTCTTATTCATGACCCTGATCTTGAGGGATGGCAACTTGATGGATGGCGCGAAGGCCAATGATGTACAACATCCTTCTATATTAAGGCAGCAGAGAAGGGCAGGACCCCATGGCGGAGAGAAGCAAGAGGTCAGGGGGCTGAAAGGGGGCGGGCTGGGTGGGTGGAAGGACCTGGCGGATTTGCAAAGCAGGACGGCAAAATAGGGCAGGCAAGGGATTTGTCAGCCTTTTGTTGGGAAGAGCGAGTTGGGCGGGCGCTGAGCACGTAGGGAATGTTTTATGCTGGGTTGCTGCAATGAAATTGACCTTTGCTTACGATAACCAACAAGACCTACTAGTGTGTGCATTGGTGTCTGTGTGTGACTTTTCTGCAATAGCAGGCAAGTACAACATGCTTGCTCACCTCTTAAGAGTCTGAGCAGTGAAGAGGTACTTAGCTTAGAGGCTGCAACCCTGTGCACCACCAAAATCAAGCCTACTGCGAATAATAATAATAATAATAATAATAATAATAATAATAATAATTTATTTATACCCCGCCCATCTGGCTGGGCTTCCCAAGCCACTCTGGGCGGCTTCCAACCAAATATTAAAATACAGTAATACATCAAACATTAAAAGCTTCCCTAAACAGGGCTGCCTTCAGATGTCTTCTGAAAGTTTGGTAGCTGTTTTTCTCTTTGACATCTGGTGGGAGGGCATTCCACAGGACGGGTGCCACTACCAAGAAGGCCTTCTGCCTGGTTGCCTGTAACTTGGCTTCTCACAGGGAACTGCCAGAAGGCCCTTGGCACTAGACCTCAGTGTCCGGGTAGAACGATGGGGGTGGAGACGCTCCTTCAGATATACTGGACCGAGGGCATTTAGGGCTTTAAAGGTCAGCACCAACACTTTGAATTGTGCTCAGAAATGTACTGGGAGCCAATGTAGGTCTTTCAAGACTGGTGCTATGTGGTCTCGGCGGCCGCTCCCAGTCACCAATCTAGCTTCTGTATCCTGGATTAATTGTAGTTTCTGGGTCACCTTCAAAGGTAGCCCCACATAGAGCACATTGCAGTAGTCCAAGCGGAAGATAACCAGAGCATGCAGTCTGCGGGCAGGGAGGGGCTCAGCCTGCGTACCAGATGGAGCTGGCCAAACACACATTTTTGCAAAGCCATTTCCCCCAATCTAATGCATCTTATTTTCACTAATATATGCACACCTTTCCTTCGTATGTGCATTTTGGTACACATTACTTCACCAGGAAACTGCCTTGCAAGATTTGGAGAAGTGTGAATTTGGAAAGAAGACTTTTTAAAGAATTGGTGTGTTTCAGTTTTTTCATTGTTTCAGAAAGTACAAATTAGGTTTATTCTCCTTTAAAGATGAATGGAATCGACATTCTCCCCCCATTCCTAGCTTGGTGCCAAGGATTTGAGCAGCAGAATTATTATTACTACTACTACTCCTTTATGTGTGCCCATAAGCATGTGTGAAACACGTGTAGGATTGTGTGCCTGGTGTTGGAAGAAAACATTCCCCCTTCTGCATCTAAATACAGCAGGCAGAGTGAGGAGAGTTTGGTGCAAACTTCAGCTGACAAGTCATCATGCCTAATCATTACATTCATGTACTTGAGAGAGATGGTGGTGAGTTTTTAATTTAAATGGAGGGTCTTTGTATGAAGGGCAGTATACATATGTTAATAATAATAATAATAATAATAATAATAATAATAATAATAATAGTTGTCCTGCATCAGTGGGAATCTTCTGTTTCAGAAGAAATGTTAAAGACATTTGCTATTGGCATCCATCTATCTCAGCTTTCTCAACCTGTGGGTCCCCAGATGTTGTTGAACTACAACTCCCATCACCCCTAGCTAGCAAGGCCAGAGCTCAGGGATGATGGGAGTTGTAGTCCAACAACATCTGGGGACCCAGAGGTTGAGAACCACTGATCTATCTCAAAAGACAATGAAAGAGTTTGCCATTGGGGATAAAGGCAACATCGTGGATTATAAAATATTTCTATTCTGTGGGTGGGGGAGAAGTTGCACTGTGGACCAGCAGCTCTCCATGACTCCAGGCAGAAATTTGTTGTTGTTTAGTCGTTTAGTCGTGTCCGACTCTTTGTGACCCCATGGACCAGAGCACACCAGGCACTCCTGTCTTCCACTGCCTCCCGCAGTTTGGTCAGACTCATGCTGGTAGCTTCGAGAACACTGTCCCACCATCTCGTCCTCTGTCGTCCCCTTCTCCTTGGGCCCTCCATCTTTCCCAACATCAGGGTCTTTTCCAGGGAGTCTTCTCTTCTCATGAGGTGGCCAAAGTCTTGGAGCCTCAGCTTCAGGGTCTGTCCTTCCAGTGAGCACTCAGGGCTGATTTCCTACAGAATGGACCAGGCAGCAATGCAGAATGAATAAATTAAAACTTTTAAAAGAGATCACAACTAAGGAGTTTTTGTTTTGGCTAGGATAGGCAGGTTAAGAAGAGCCTGCTTGTTCTGGCCAAAGGGGGGCCTTCTAACCCAGAATCCTGTTCTCACAGTGGCCAGCCAGAAACCTGTGGGGAACCCACAACCCGAACCTCAACACAACAGCAGACCTCTCCCCTTCTATGGTTTCCAGGAACTCATGTTCAGAAGCATCGCTGCCTAATACTGTGGAGCGTATGCCATCGTGGCTAGTAGCCATTGGCTACAAGCTTTTCGAGCGGAAAATGGGGGTGCTGGTTTAAATAACGCCATCAACAATATATTCTAATAGAAAGGGGTAGTGTGTGTGTGTGTGTGCGCGCACGCACACACACACACAAAGGAAGAAAAGATGTTAAAAGGAACCTTTTTCTCCCAGGCATCTGATACACACATCAATATCCCCGTCCCAAGCGAGGATGCAATTCACACGGGCAAAATGTATTAGCCGCTACGGCTAAGAGCTGGTCAAGTCTGACGAGGACTGCGCCTTTACAGTAACACAAACTGTAGAGCTAGTGTGTCGGCCGTGACCCCGGGGGTTAAAGGTGAAGGGTTTCCCAGGAGTGTCTTTGATGGAGCCATCTCGGATGAGAAAGGGCCCTCTATACAGATGTCCCCATCATTACCATTAGAATGTGTTTCAAAACGCAGACCCCGAAAGCAAGATTTAATGGAATGTAATTAAAACTGCACTGTTTAGATTTCTCTCTCCGCGACACCCCCCACCTTCCCTCGTTTGCACACACCCTTGCATCTCCAAGCCTCTCACTTTCTCTCTCTCTCTCTCTCCGCCACCCCCCCCCCAGTCCCGTTTAGACCCTTAACCCTCCACACTGCATTGCTCCGTGACTAGCGTTACGGAGAGGTATCTCCCCCTCCCTTCCCCAATTCTCTGTCCCCATATTGAATTCCCCTTTTTTTAAAAAAAAGAAAGGAAGGGGGGAGAGGGAATATTGTGCAAGCACCTTTGCTTTTCAGAACCAACAAGATCTGGGGTATAGGAGGGCAGCGAACTCCTCTTCTCTTTCTGAAATGTACTCCTCACCAATGGCTAAGGCGCTGAAGTATAAACTCTTTAGGAATAGGTTGCAAACTTTGGATGTGTGTTGCTGTTTTTCAGTTTAGAGGAAAGATGAGTAAGAGGCGACCTGATAGAAGTTTATATAATTATGCATCGCGTCACGAAAGTGAACAAAGTTTCCTTTCCTTTCTCATAATGTGAGCTTGCGGGCCTCCCATGAAGCTGAACGTTGGAAAGTTCGGGACAGAGAAAAGAGAATGCTTCTTTGCTCAAAGCGTGCTTATATACTATCACCCGGTGCTATACCAGCTGCACTGGCTCTCAGTGGAGTACAGGATCAGGTTTAAGGTGCTGGTTTTAACCTTTAAAGCCCTATATGGCCTAGGACCCTCGTACCTACGGGACCGCCTCTCCTGGTATGTCCCACAGAGAAACTTACAATCTTCAAACAAAAACATCTTGGAGGTCCCAGGCCACAGAGAGGTTATGTTAGGCTGGCCTCAACCAGAGCCAGGGCTTTTTCGGCTGTGGCTCCGATCTGGTGGAACGCTCTGTCCCAAGAGACTAGGGCCCTGTGGGACTTGACATATTTCCGCAGGGCCTGCAAGACAGAGCTGTTCCACCAGGCCTTTGGTCAGGGCACAGCCTGACTCCCTTCTTTGGCAATATTCACAGAACCCAATGGTTGCCATCAATTTGATTTGAATCAATTTTATAATGAAATGATTTTAGAATGTTGTATTATTTTAATTGTTGTTAGCCACCCTGAGCCCGGCTTCGGCTGGGGAGGGTGGAATATAAATATAAATTTATTATTATTATTATTATGGAATTTGCTCCCTCGGGAGGCAGTGATGGCTTTAAAAGAGTATTAGAGAAATTCACGGTGGGTAACGCTGCCGATGGCTACCAGCGGCAATGGCTATGCTATGCCTTCACAGTTGGAGACCCTAATGTTTCTGAATACCAGTTACTAGAAGCCCAAGGATAAGAGACGGCTCTTATGCTTGAATCCTGCTTGCTGGTTTCTCCCAGGCATCTGGTTGGCCACTGTAAGAACAGGATGCTGTGCTACATAGCCCATTGGCCTAATCCACCAGGCTCTTCTTAGGTTCTTATGTTCTTAGGGTATGGTCCTGGCAAGCGGCTTCAGAATTGTCTACTCAACTCCCATTGTGATGTGTGATGGTGAAGTCATCGGTATGGGTTTGAAGGTGAGGGTGCCACCCCGCTGAGCCCATAAGAAAAAATCCCAACTGCCCAGCTATAGGCAAGGGAGAAGATGCCATCACCCCGAGAAAAAATCTAAATCCTGGTCAGCCAACTTTTTGGTCTTGAAGAGAGGGGGGAAGGCAAAGCAAGACAGACACACACAGAGAGAGAGGCCAGCAAATCTCTCATGGGATCATCTATCCCCTCCCATTTCTTGGTCAACCTCAACCAAAAAGGAGCCTGACATAAACAACCATGCCTAAGCAGAATGCCCTGGCCATAGGGATTGACCTCGGCACCACCTACTCCTGCGTGGCTGTCTGCCAGCACGACAAAGTGGAGATTATCGCCAACGACCAAGGGAACCGCACAACGCCCAGCTACGTGGCCTTCACCAGCAGCGAGCACTTGGTCGGGGACCCAGCGAAGAGCCAGGCCTCTCTCAACCCCCAGAACACAGTGTTCGACGCCAAGCGGTTGATTGGCAGGAAATATGAGGACGCCACAGTCCAGGAGGATATCAAGCACTGGCCTTTCACCGTGGTCAACCACGAGGGCAAGCTCAAGGTCCAGGTGACCCACAAGGGGAAGCAGCGGACCTTCTACCCTGAGGAGATCTCGGCCATGGTGTTGGTCAAGATGAAGCAGACAGCCGAGGCCTACCTAGGTTGTTCCATCTCCCAAGCCATTGTCACAGTGCCGGCCTACTTCAACGATGCCCAGCGGCAGGCCACCATTGACGCCGGGGCCATCGCCGGCCTCCAGATCCTGAAGATTATCAATGAGCCCACGGCCGCCGCTATCGCCTACGGCCTCGATGTGAGGAACCAGGAGGCAGGTTGCCGGAACATCCTCATTTTCGACCTGGGCGGGGGCACCTTTGACATCTCCATCCTCTCTGCTGAGGACGGCATCTTTGAGGTGAAAGCCACGTCAGGGGACACTCACTTGGGTGGCGAGGACTTCGACAAGAGGTTGGTGAGCTACCTTGCAGAGGAGTTCCGGAAGAAGTACAAGAAGGACATCCGCCAGGACAAGAAGGCCATGCAGAGGTTGAAGATTGCAGCCGAGCGCGCCAAGTGCACACTGAGCTCCTGCAGCAATGCCAGCGTATCCATCGACTCCCTCTACCAAGGCATCGACTTTCACACGGCCATCACGAGGGCACGTTTCGAGGACCTGTGTTCTGACCTCTTCCGGGCCACCCTGAAGCCCTTGGAGAGGGCTCTGAAAGACGCCAAGATGAGCAAGGGTGACATCAAGGACATCGTGTTGGTCGGGGGCTCCACCCGCATCCCCAAGATCCAGAAGATGCTGAAGGACTTCTTCAACGGGAAGGAGCTATGCAAGGGCATCAACCCCGATGAAGCAGTGGCTTATGGAGCAGCCATCCAGGCCGCTGTCTTAACAGGCAACCGGACCCCGAAGATGCAGAATGTGTTCCTCCTGGATGTCACCCCGTTGTCTCTGGGGATCAACACCCAAGGTGGGGTCATGGCGACCATCATCAAGCGCAACTCGCCTGTCCCCACAAAGGAAACGATGGAGTTTACCACCACGGAGGACGACCAAGACACCATCTTCTTCATGGTGTACGAAGGGGAGAGAGCCCTAACCAAGCACAACCACCTCCTGGGCACGTTCACCTTGAAAGGCATCCCTCCGGCCCCCTGCGGGGTCCCCGTCATTGTCGTCACCTTCGCCATCGACGAGAACAACATCCTGACCGTCTCCGCCAAGGACGTGGAGACGGGGAACACCAGCCACCTCACCATCTCGGACACTCAGGGCCGCCTTGGCAAAGAGGAGATAGAGAAGATCATTCAGACGGCGGAAGAGTTCAGGGTGAGCGACGTTTCCCAGAAGGAGAAGATTGAGGCCATGAACTCCCTGGAGTCCTGCACCCTCGAGCTGAAGAGGGTGGCCGAGGAGCAGGTGCTGGATGTGAAGGCCAAGAGGAGGATGTTGGAGATGTGCAACAGCACCACCTCTTGGCTCGAGGGCAACCCTTTGGCCGAGAAGGTGGAGTGTGAGCAGCGTCAGAAGGACCTGGAAGAAGCGTGGGATTCGATCTGCACTTCCCTCACCCAGAGCGAGAGAACAGGAGGGACATCTGGGGAGGACCAGAACGTGGCAGTGGAGAAGAATAATGAGGACCCCAGTGAGGGGATGGAATGAAATCGCCGAAACTGCCAGAGGGCATTGTTCCACCTACAGGGCACATTAAAAAAAAAAAAATAAGGGTTGAAAGGAAAAGAAGGAAAGTTGTCCTGCTTCTTTGATGCACGCATCCAGGGTTTGCTTTATTTTTGTATCCCACTTTGCTTATTTTTTAAAAAATGGGAAAAAGTACCGTGGAACTTTGGTTCTCGAACAGCTTAGCTGACGAACAAAATGTCGAAAACCCAGAAGTAAGTGTTCCAGTTTTCAAACGTTTTTTGGAAGCTGAACGTCCAATGCAGTTGTCGGCTATTGTTTCCGGGGCGCCTGCACCAATCAGAAGTCGCTCCTTGGTTTTTCAAACGTTTCGGGAGTCAAATGGGCTTCTGAAACGAATTTTAGTTTGAGAACCAAGGTTCCACTGTTTCCAAAGCAGCATTTGAACAAAAGATGGGGGGAGGTCCATAGTTCAGTTGCTAGAGCACCGGTATTGCATGCAATAGGTCCCAAGTGGCGTCTGCTAGAAGTGCTCAGAACATCTCCAGTTTGAAACCCTAAAGAGCTGCTGCCGGTCAGTGTAGGCTGTTCTGAGCTAGATAGATATAAGAAGTAGTCTTATACTAAGGTCAGTTCTATATTCAGAACCATAAGGTGGGCAGGGAGTGGTCTTGTGCTTGGGTCCTTCTTGTGAGTTCCCCAGGAAGGGCATCCAGCTGGCCATCTGGGTCAGGCCAGTGGTCCATCTAGTCCAGCATTCTGTTCTCACAAGGCTCTTGCTGTGTTCTTAAGTTTCCAGAACGTTTTACAGGGAACTGTGCTGGGCCCGGGGGTAACTCGAGAACCATGGTCCAGGTCCGGTCCAGAATCCATAGGTTCCGCTAGGCATCAGTCCGACTGGGCCAAGGCAGGAAACCAGGCAAGGACAGGTACAGGATCTCAGGCAGGGTCTGGCATACAGCAACGTTGCTCCCGCAACCTGGGGCAGGGTCTGAAAGCCTTTTATCTTTGCCGGGGTAATGGCCGGTCCTGATCCCCCGGCGACTCACCTCCCTGTTTTGCCCAAAGGCGAGCACTCCTCCTGCAAGTACTCAGGTCTCTCCTTCTCTCAGACCTCAGTCTCTGCAGCTCGGGGGACGTCAGTGGGTTACTAGACCCAGGGGCCGCCTCAGCCTCCCCTGACCCAGCCAATAGTGGAGCAGCTGTAAGCGATGGCCCAGCTGGAGGCAACGAGGGAATCCCCGCATCTGGAGCCAGGGCAGGCTCAGGCCCCTGACTCGGCCCAGCTGGTGCTTGTTGCAGGGGAACCTGTGCAGACTGGGGCTCTTCAGGATCAGGCCCCAGACTTGGTTCAGATGATGCCTGAGGCAAAGGATCCGGTGCAAACTGAGACTCCTCTGGTTCCGAGTCTGAGCCCGAGTCCCAGACCATCACAGGAACTGTCTCAATCAGCTTGCCCCAAGGGAGGGAGTTCTAGAATCTCTGGTGCTTACAACCAACCATGTACTTACCAAAGCGATGCCAGACCTTGTGTCTCCCTGTCTCCCCAAAGATCTCAATGGGCTGAAACTCAGGTTAAGTATGAAGAGGAGATCTGCTGAGGCCCTGAGGCAGAGCTAGTCCCCACAGGGCCTATTGTGACATATGCCGTGATGGGCAGACCACTTGTCCTCTTTGAAGAAAATATCAAGGGCAGAGACAGAGGAAATACCTCCCACAGGAGCCAAGAGCTCTCCCCCCAACCCAGCTTCCCCAGGGTTGCCAATTTTCCATCTTTGGCAGAAGGGCTGGGGGCCTGGGGGAAAAGATCCACTGATGGGAGCAGACCTCAGCCATGAGAAAGTTCAAGACATCACCAACAGCAGCAATGCCTCCCCGCCACAGTCTACCTCCAGGCTTAAAACAGCAGCATCCAGAACTCGCCCCAGGGGCCCAGCCGTGGGCATAGACCTAGGCACCACCTACTCCTGCGTGGCAGTCTGCCAGAAGGGAAAGGTGGACGTCCTCGCCAACGACCACGGCAACCACACCATGCCCAGCTGCGTGGCTTTCACTGACAAGGAACGCCTGGTGGGGGAGCCGGCCGAGTTGCTGCGGGGCCTTAACCCAGAGAACACCATATTTGGTGCCAAGCGGCTCATCGGCCGCAGGTACGAAGACCCGTCGGTGCAGTCTGACCTGAACCACTGGCCTTTCCGGGTAGCTGCTGGCGGTGGCGGCGAAGCCAAAGTCCACGTGTCGCACAGAGGGCTGGAGAAGTCCTTCTACCCAGAGGAAATCTCTGCAATGGTGCTGTCCAAGCTGAAGCAGGTGGCGGAGGCCCACCTGGGCCGCCCGGTCACTCAGGCCGTCATCACCGTCCCGGCATATTTCAACGACGCCCAGCGCCAGGCAACGATTGACGCGGGTGCGATTGCAGGGCTCAAGGTCCTGAGACTGATCAACGAACCCACGGCAGCTGCCATCGCTTACGGCCTGAACGACAGCAGGCAGTGGAAGGAGAAGAGGAACATCCTCGTATTCGACCTGGGCGGGGGGACCTTTGATGTCTCCGTCCTCACTGCCCAGGATGGCATCTTCGAGGTGGTGGCCACGGCTGGGGACACCCACCTGGGTGGGGAGGATTTTGATCAGCGGCTGGTGGACCATCTCACCCAGGAGTTCAAGAGGAAACACAAGGAGGACCTCAGCCAGTGCAACAAGGCAAAGCAGAGGCTGAAGGTGGCCTGTGAGAAGGCCAAGCGCGTCCTGAGCTCTAATATCACGGCCATCGTGTCCGTCGACTCCCTCTACAAGGGGGTGGATTTCCACACAACCATCACCAGGGCCAGCTTTGAGGACCTGTGCTCTGACCTCTTCCAGTCCACCATGCTCTATGTGGAGAGGGCACTGGAGGAGGCTGGCATCAAGAAGACCCAGATTGACGACGTTGTCCTCGTCGGGGGTTCCACCCGCATCCCCATGATCCAGAGGCTCCTCTCGCAATTCTTTGACGGGCAAGACTTGTGCAGGGTCATCAACCCAGATGAGGCGGTGGCCCATGGAGCGGCCATCCAGGCTGCCATCTTGACTGGCCACCGGTACCAAAGCTTGCAGAACCTGCTCCTGTTGGACGTGACTCCCATCTCCTTGGGGCTGGAGACGGTGGGAGGCGTGATGGACGTCGTGGTCAAGCGCAACTCTCCGATCCCCACCAAGGAAACCAGGAACTTCTCCACCACGGAGGACAACCAAAACAGCCTCTTCTTGCAAGTCTATGAAGGGGAACGGACGTTGACCAAACACAACCGGCTCCTTGGAACGGTCACGCTGGGCGGGCTCCAACCCGCCCCTCGGTGCGTGCCGGTAATCGTGGTCACCTTCCACATCGACCACAACAACATTCTCACCGTGACCGCTACGGAGAGGTGCACCGGCAACCAAAACCAGCTGACGATCACAGACACCCGTGGCCGGTTGGACAGAGAGGAGATGGAGCGAATCATCCATGAGGAGGAAGAGTACTGGGCTCAGGAGAAGGCCGAGCAGGAGAAGAACGAAGCCCTGAATTCTTTGGAGGCCAGCACTCTACAGCTGAAGAGGGTGGCTGTTGAGGAGAAGGCTCTGGATGACCGGGCGAAGAGGAGGGTCCTGGAGATGTGCGAGGAGACGGCTGCGTGGATGGAGGGCAACCGGAGAGCCCCGAAGAAGGAGTACGAGGAACGGAAGAGGGAACTGGAGGACGTCTGCTATTCCATCATCACGCACTTCAGCTCCGACGGAGGGGATCTGCCGCAGACGAAGGGAAGAGGGAAATCCTAGCTCTGGGCTTAGATCGGGGTAGATGGTGAGGCACATTAAAAGGAGAAGAAAGTGGATGGGTGGGTGGAGATGTTTCTGCTTCTTGGGAGTGTAAAGAGTGTGGTGCTGCAGCAAAGTGTTGCAGCATATCCATCACCCTCCGCCCTGCCCCCAACATTCCGGGTCACAAGTTCCACTAAGGAATCCTTGGAATGTAAGGAGCCTGCTGTATCAGCCAGTGGCCAGCCCAGCATACTGTTCTCAAAAGTGGTCAACCAGTTACCAGCAGGATCTGAACACAAGACCCTCTCCTTTCCTGCGGTTACCAGCAACTGGTATTCAGCAGCAATGCTGCCTCCAAGGGGTGCAGTAGAATTGCTTCCAGAAACCCTTAAACTCTCCCCCGGTTTCCTAGCGCAGCTTCAATTTCCTGTAATTCTTTTGAGGTGCGTGTAGAAATTTCTGGTCTCATTCGATGGCCTTCTCTTCATGCTCTGCATGACATTCAGGATGTGTGGCCAGGTAGGTCTACTCGATGGGCTTGCAGGCTAGAAACTTTGACTCCTTTGGGTTGATAGGGCTGTGGCAGGAGACGAGAGAGGGGCAGGGAAAAGGCTTCCCCTCCCCTCCTTTTGCTCTCAAGCTGGCTGTTTTGCCGAGGGGGAAATTGCCCCAACCACGTCCACCGCGCGATCTAATGATATTTAGCAAAGTGATAGTAATGGGCTAATTGCTCGGAAAATGTGAATTAGCCAGGCTGCTGTGGATTGCGTATCAAACGTTATCTTTCAGTGTTTCTCCTTCAAGGCTGCTCTGAAACAGATTCTGGGGGCGTAATTTGGGATAAGGGTCCTAGCTCATTGGTAGAGCGTCTGCTTTGCATGGTTCAATCCCCAACGACATCTCCAGGGAGTGTTTGGAGAGATTCCTTTGTCTGAAATGCTGGACAGCTGCAGTCAGCCAGTGTCAGCATTACTGAGAGACATGGACTTGGTATACAGTGGTACCTCTGATTAAGAACTTAATTCGTTCTGGAGGTCTGTTCTTAACCTGAAACTGTTCTTAACCTGAAGCACCACTTTAGCTAATGGGGCCTCTCGCTGACGCTGTGCGATTTTTGTTCTCATCCTGAAGCAAAATTCTTAACCCGAGGTACTATTTCTGGGTTAGCGGAGTCTGTAACCTGAAGCGTCTGTAACCTAAAGCTTCTTCAACCTGAGGTACCACTGTGTAAGGGACACGGGTGGCGCTGTGCATTGAACCACAGAGCCTAGGACTTGCCGATCAGAAGGTCGGTGGTTCGAATCTCCGCGACGGGGTGAGCTTCCGTTGCTCGGTCCCTGCTCCTGCCAACCTAGCAGTTCGAAAGCATGTCAAAATGCAAGTAGATAAATAGGTACCGCTCTGGTGGGAAAGTAAATGGCGTTTCTGTGCGCTGCTCTGGTTCGCCAGAAGCGGCTTAGTCCTGCTGGCCACATGACCCGTAAGCTGTACGCCTGCTCCCTCGGCCAATAAAGTGAGATGAGCGCCGCAACCCCAGTGTCAGCCACGACTGGACCTAATGGTCAAGGGCCCCTTTACCTTTACCTTTACCTTTACCTTTACCACTGTATAAGGCATGCTGCTACTTAAATCAGCCCTTTGTTGAGAACAATGAGGACTAGGAAACTCAGCTAGCACAGAATTCAGCCACCAGGTTGCTTACTGGGGCAAGACGGTTTGAGCATCTTACACTGATCCTGGCCCGACCGCACTGGCTGACAATTAGTTTCTGGGTCCAATTCAAAGTGCTGGTTTTGACTTAGAAAGGCTTAAATAGCTCAGCACTACAATACCTTAAGGACCACCTCTCCCCATATGAGCCAACCCGGACCCTGAGACCCCAGACCCTTCTTCATATGCCCTCCTGCACGAGAGGTCCCGATGGTGGCAACATGAGAACGGGGCCTTCTCTGCAGTGGCTCCCCATTTCTGGAATGCACCTGGTGCCTTCATTGTAAACCTTTGGGCGCCAGGCAAAAAACGTTCCTCTTCAACCAGACCTTGGGCTGATTGACATTCAAAGCCCTTTTAAAATGTTTTGGGGAGGGGCGTTATTGTTTGCTTTTTTTCGTGTTTTTATTATGCATTGGGTGTTTTTTATTATTATTATTATTATTATTATTATTATTATTAATGTATTTTTATGCTATGAACCACCCTGAAAGCTACGGGTATAGAGATAAAATAAATAAATAATAATAAAATAAATATAATAATAATCTCCAGGTAGGTGTCGCTTGCCAGCAAAGGAATGCACAAGGCAGATAGTTAAGTATTTATTGTCTGAGGTAACACCAGAAGCCCCAAGTGTCCCTATTTTCCAGGGAAATCCCTGATTTTGGGTAGCCATTCCAGTTTTCTGATTTGATCCCAAAATGTCCCACTTTCCCTTAAGACGCCCCTATTTTCATTGGGGAAATGTTGAAGAGTACGGTGGGAGCTCCCTATTTTCTTTTTTTATATATATTATATTTTTATTAGTTTTCAAATACAAAAACAAATTTATACATTCCATACATCTTAATTGCATCTTACTTCTCTTTTTTTGACTTCCCTCAATTTGTCTGCCATTCCTTCCTTTTGTTACCTTTTACACATTTCTGCCCTTTTAACCCTTTCCCCTCACAGAGCTTCCTTAAAGCTTACAAACGTAATTTTATTATCACTCAGTTTTTGCATATATTGGATAAACTTTTCCCAATCTTCTGTAAATCTTTGATCTCGTCAATTCCAGATCCTTCCTGTCATTCTGTCCAATTCTGCATAGTCCATCATTTTAGTTCTCCATTCTTCTATCGTAGGTAATTCCTCCTGTTTCCATTTCTGGGCCATCAATATTCTTGCTTCTCTCACTGCATATAAAAATAACTTCTTTTCTTTCTTATTTATCTCATTACCTGTAATGCCTAGTAAAAATGCTTCTGGTTTCATAACAAATGTATATTTCAACATTTTCTTCAATTCATTATAAATCATTTCCCAAAAGCATTTTACCTTCTTACATTCCCACCACATATGAAAAAAGGTACCTTCTTTTTCTTTACATTTCCAACATTTGTTACTTATCTTATACATTTTTGCTAACTTCACAGGTGTTACATGGGAGGTCCCTATCTTCACTGGAGAAATGTTGGAGGGTATGGAGTTATCCGACCCCCAAGCTGTCTGAAGGCAATCTTGTATAGGGAAGGGTTTTTTAAAAAAAATGTTTAACGATTTATTATGTTTTCATATATGTTGAGAGCTGCCCAGAGTGGCCAGTAAAATTATCGTTAAGGAATGGGGCGTCCCTATTTTCATCAGATAAATGTTGGAGGGTATGCAACACTTAACGGTTGCTTTCGCAGCTCTGGACATGGGCGCACATCAATCTAACCTAGCGCCTGGGCAGCTATTTCCAGGTCCATTTTCTGTGGAGCAGTTGCAGCAACAGGGGGTCACTCTCCCCCCCACCCGTATATGTAGCTTCTCCTGACAGGCTGCATGCACACAATCAGAGACTACACCTGTGTGACAACTTCCTCTCTGCTCTTTTTACAATTCCTTTTTACAATTCCTTTTTACCTTTTTACAAAGGTAAAGGGACCCCTGACCATTAAGTCCAGTCGTGGCCGACTCTGGGGTTGCGGCACTCATCTCGCTTTACTGGCCGAAGGAGCCGGCGTACAGCTTCTGGGTCATGTGGCCAGCATGACTAGGCCGCTTCTGGTGAACCAGAGCAGCGCACAGAAACGCCTTCCCACCAGAGCGGTACCTATTTATCTACTTGCATTTTGACGTGCTTTCGAACTGCTAGGTCGGCAGGAGCAGGGACCGAGCAACGGGAGCTCACCCCGTCACGGGGATTCGAACCGCTGACCTTCTGATCTGCAAGTCCTAGGCTCTGTGGTTTAACCCACAGTGCCACCCGCGTCCCGGTTCTACCTTACACGGCGTTTAAA
This sequence comes from Podarcis erhardii, assembly GCF_964252035.2. Lineage (NCBI taxonomy): Eukaryota > Metazoa > Chordata > Lepidosauria > Squamata > Lacertidae > Podarcis > Podarcis erhardii. Next base: position 5,677,662 of record NC_138505.1, on the reverse strand, counting down.
ACGAAAATCGCCTTTGAACAGAAACTGTTTCTCAGGCAGCTTCGTGACCCCAGGGACCAAAAGGGAACTCAGCTTTGAGGACTAGAAATTTGCTTTTTAAAAACAGAGACAGAGCCATGCTTAAAAGAAAAAAGAACACCCAGCAGCGGTGAGGGCTACAAAAGAGGACTTATAAACCCATCGGATGCTAAATCCTGAAGCGGGGACCATGTTCTGCGCTCTCATCTCCTACCCGCACCCGGTGCCTGGGGCAGATGTACCAGAGCTCTGCTGGCAGCCCACGAATCCTTTGCCCCCTCACCCCCAAATGCGCCAAGCCTGCTATTAGGCTGCTTCCGCCCCCCCTGGAGAGATTCCAACCAGCCATATTTCTGGCAGTCTGCGCCTGAGCTCACTCCAAACGTTAATTCATCTTCTCGACGTCAAAAAGGAGAGGAAGGGGAAAGGGGGGGGGAGAGAGAAAGGAGATCCCACCCTAAGCACACAGCCTCCCCCCTCTTTCCCATTCCCGTAAGTGACCATTAATTAAAGCCGAATTGTGGTACAGGGAAATCAAATGACTTTGCAGTGATTAAAGCCTATTACCAGCGGGGAGCGAACAGGCACGCATGATAATTTGCGGCTTATAGGAAACGGCGGCCGAGGTTGCCAGCTCGTTCCGCTCCTTCGCTGGCTCCTCCGAGCTTCCTCCTCCTCGCCGAGACGCCCTGCGTGCGCCAGGGATCGGGGCCAGCCCTGGACATGTGTGCCCCCTCCGAGCTGACCTTGCAAGAAGAGGAGGAGGTGGTAACACTCGAGACCCCTAGCAGCCCAAAGCAAGGAGACTGGAGTGTAGACTGCTGTCTTATACAGAGGCAGGGCGCAGGGAGACGGACCGGCAGCAGCTGTCCAGCATTCAGAAGCAGGGGGGCAGGATGCTGGCGAGTGAAGGAAGAGGTTGGAGTCTGATTTGGGACAGAGGAGCAGTGGTTTGCAGGTACCCGTAGCAGCCAGGAGGCAGGGGCAGGTTTAGATCGAGAGGGGTGGAGCCCAGGATGGGTCAGAAGATAAAGGTAAAGGTAAAGGACCCCTGGAGGGGACGCGGGTGGCGCTGTGGATTACACCACAGAGCCTACGACTTGCTGATCAGAAGGCCGGCAGTTTGAATCCCGCGACAGGGTGGGCTCCCATTGCTCAGTCCCTGCTCCTGCCAACCTAGCAGTTCGAAAGCACGTCAAAGTGCAAGTAGATAAATAGGTACCACTCCGGCAGGAAGATAAATGGTGTTTCCGTGCGCTGCTCTGGTTCTCCAGAAGCGGCTCAGTCATGCTGGCCACATGACCCAGAAGCTGTACACTGACTCCCTTGGCCAATAAAGCGAGATGAGCGCCACAACCGCAGAGTCGGTCACAACTGGACCTAATGGTCAGGGGTCCCTTTACCTTTAAGGTAGTCTCTATGGGAGTATATTGTATTTAATTATGGGGTATCAGAGTTTTTAGGGGGCTAACCAGGCTGGGATAGCTGGGATAGCAGGCTTGTTGGTTTCTTAACATCTGGTGTAGATTTTCAGTTTTGTTGTTCTGTCTGGGACAATGACAATAAAGATTATCGTATCGTAAGAGTCGGGCACGACTAAACAACAACAACAACTTGTATTTTGTTTTTTTCGTTTTAAGTAAGATTCTCATTCTCACAGCTAAGTTCCTTTTTTTAAAAAAAATGGCCCATCTTGTCCAGCATGCTGTTCCTCCACCCAGATCCCTGGAGGAGACTGGCAAGCAGGACCCAAGCACAAGAAACCGGTTTCCAAAAACTGCTATTCAGAAGCTGGAGGCAAAGCACAGCCGTCATGGCTAGTAGCCACCGATAGCCCCTCCTCCATGAATTTGCTGAATCCTCTTTCAAAGGTGTCACCCAGAATGGCTGGATCAACCCAGCCAGATGGGCGGGGTGAAAATAATAAAATAAATAAAAATAAAGCCCTCTAAGTTAGTGACCGTCACTGCCTCCTGCAGCAGGGAGTTCCATAGTTCTAAGTATGCGCTGCATGGAAAATACCCCGTCTTTTATCTATCCCAAGTCTTCCAGCATTCAGCTTCTGTTTCTGGTGGTACGAGAGAGGGAGAAAACCTCTCCTGTATCCACTTTCTCTACGCCAGGCGTGATTTTATAAGCTTCCATTGTTGACTTGCCGTTCCCCCAAGCTGAAAAGGCCCAAGCAGCCTTTCTTCATAGGGGCTCATCCAGATGGTTGGGCCTCCCAGGACAGGATGTTTATGGAGGCCAAAGGGAAGGAGAGGGCCTGTTTGGGAGTTACTGGGGCATGCTGTTGAGTCAACAAGAGGTTAGGTTTATTAAATTCCTCCAGAGGACTGTAACTGGGGACACGAGAGACATAGATGGATTGGGGGGAATTGAAGAGTTCCTCCTTCTGAGCTCCATGGATACTTTTTAAAAAATGTGCGCGTTCATAGATCTGCTTTCACCATGAACGTACAAAGAGGCTGGCTGCGGGATCATAGAATCAGAGAATTGGAAGGGACCCCAACGGTCATCTAGCCCAACCCCCTACAATTTAGGAATCTCAACTAAAGCATCTGTGACAGATTGCCACCCAACCTCTGCTTAATAGCCTCCAAGGAAGGAGAGTTTACAGCCGCCAGTGCAATTAAATAATAATAATAATAATAATAATAATAATAATAATAATAATTTATTTCTAACCCCTCCCCATCTGGCTGGGTCTCCCCAGCCACTCTGGGCGGCTTCCAACGAAGATTAAAAATACATTCAAATGTCTCACATTAAAAACTTCCCTGAACAGGGCTGCCTTCAGATGTCTTCAAAATGTCAGGTAGTTGTTTATCTCTTTGACATCTGGTGGGAGGGCATTCCACAGGGCGGGTGCCACCACCAAGAAGGCCCTCTGCCTGGTTCCCTGTAGCTTTGCTTCTCGCAGTGAGGGAACCACTCTGGCGGGAAGGTAAACAGCATTTCTGCGCGCTGCTCTGGTTTCGCTAGAAGCGGCTTAGTCATGCTGGCCACATGACCCGGAAAAACTGTCTGTGGACAAACGCCGGCTCCCTAAAGCGAGATGAGCACCGCAACCCCAGAGTCGTCCACGACTGGACTTAACTGTCAGGGGTCCTTTACCTTTACCTTCAAGGAGTCTCAAAGCAGCTAACTATCTCCTTTCCCTTCCTCCCCCACAACAAACACTCTGTGAGGTGAGTGGGGCTGAGAGACTTCAGAGAAGTGTGACTGGCCCAAGGTCACCCAGCAGCTGCATGTGGAGGAGCGGAGACACGAACCTGGTTCACCAGATTACGAGTCCACCGCTCTTAACCACTACACCACACTGGCTCTCAGAGAGGAAAGATCAGGACGTAGGCAGTGACAATCACTTTTTCGTTTTGAACTGGCCCGCCTACTTCATACCTCCCCAAGGTGCACCCCATGCGTCGGCCAAACATCACAGCCTGCCTGGGTGGGTGTGACAAATGAGGATTTTGCCATCCCAGCAAGGCAGCGGAACTCCACTTTTTCATGTCCAGGGTGGGGAAGTAGGAGCTCTTTGCACAACTGTGTCAGCTCATGAGTTTTAAAAGTGAATGGCGGCCCCCAGTAAGCAGTTAACTGGTCGCAACTTGGCATTTCCTCTCTTTTTAGCTAATTGGACTGTTCTCTATTTGTGTGAATGCTGAGATCAGATGGGGAAGGGGCTGCTCAGTCGAGATCTTAGAGTTTTCCACGCCTCCCTCACTCTGCTGACGAAACCCCATGCTGCCCCCGACCCAAGCTGTGAGGTCGACAACGGAGCCTCGGGAGGGAAGGTGTTAATGGTCATCTTGAGGTTGTCAGGCTGCCTTAACTCTCCTTCCTCCGTGATTCAAAGCGATGGGCTAGACCGCTGACCTCGCCTTCACCTCCCCTTTGCACAAAAAGCACAAAATCTTGCTTTTAAAAAGGGGGGCGGGTTTCAATCATGAGGCCTAGAAGCTTAATTTTCAAAAAACAGAATGAGGACTAGAACTTTGTTGCTGTTGTTTTAAAGGAGTTCAGCCACAAAGCCTAGAAGCTTACTTTTCAGAAAAGAAAAGGGGAATTCAGCTATGAATTGCTTTTCAAAAACAGAATGAGGGCAAGAACCAAAATTTTGATTTTAAGGAATGTGTTCATATGGACTAGAAACTAGCTTAAAATGAAAGGTAATGGTCGCAAGGGTAGCACCTTACTGTGTGTATGGAACACAACACTGAATGTTGGAAACTTGTTGTTGTTGTTTTAGAAAAGAAATGCAGCCATGAGCAGTAAAGTTAAAGGTAAAGGGACCCCTGACCATTAGGTCCAGCCGTGGCCAACTCTGGGGTTGCGGCGCTCATCTCGCTTTACTGGCCGAGGGAGCCGGCGTATGGCTTTTGGGTCATGTGGCCAGCAGGACTAAGCTGCTTCTGGCGAACCAGAGCAGCTCACGGAAACGCCATTTACCTTCCCGCTGGAGCGGTACCTATTTATCTACTTGCGCTTTGACATGCTTTCAAACTGCTAGGTTGGCAGGAGCACGGACTGAGCAACGGGAGCTCACCCCGTCACGGGGATTCGAACTGCCAACCTTCTGATCGGTAAGTCCTAGGCTCTGTGGTTTAACCCACAGCGCCACCCGCGTCCCCTCCATGAGCGCTAGAAACTGGCTTAAAAGGGGGGGGGGAGATGGCCACAACATCTTGAACCTTGTTCCTCACACTTCAAAATACACACAGCCATGAGGACTAGGAACATGCTTTTAATAGTAAAGGAACATGGATATGAGACCTATAAGCCTTTTCTGGTAGGGATCCTCCAACCTTTGGAGCTGCAGAAATTCAGCAGGTACAGCTTTGCCGTTTGGGTAAAATGCATGAAAGTAAGTTGGTGGGCGGGTGTTGCCTCGATGCCCTCCTGCCTGCTCCGAAGGGATTGCAAGCTATTAAAAGCGGAAAACATCACTATTTACTGTTTTAATAATAAGATCAAACACAAACAGCATGTTCTCAAAAGCAGACTTGCTCCTCTAGGGTGTCACAAGGCAGAAATCTCACCGTTTCTGCACGCAGCAAAAACAGGCACTTCTGAGTACTTCTAAATCATCACCCACACTAGAAGGACCGAGAGAGAGAGAGAGAGAGAGAGAGAGAGAGAGAGAGAGAGAGAGAGATCACTGAGGAACTCACATTGCATTGACGACAAATTATCAACCGATTTTTGTGAAGAGGGGAAACAGTGGCAGGGGGAGGATTTTATTTTATTTCTTGAAGAAGCCATTCTTGTCTGACTTAATTGCATAGTAGGTATTTCCATTCAGGCAGCAAGCACGCCTCCGTGAAAATACGAAGACACTGGTATTTTTATTTTAAAAATTAGGGGTGGTGTGGGGAGGAATGGAACTTAACTGACAGAACAATAAAGGCTCGGTGCCGAACATTCGTAGAACGAGAGAGAAAGGAGCACCTGGAATCTACCGAGCAGGGAAGGCCCCACACGCCCAAGAGGGACAGGACACGATCCTACCATTTTTGTGGCGTGTGAATGGTGAGAAGGCTATGCTGCTGGAGAGCGGAGAAAATAAAGCTTTTATTTATTTTGATGCGTTCCTTCTTCTTTCCAAAGAGTTTGAGGCGGCATTACAAAGTTCTCCTTCCCTTGTTATCCCCACAGCAACAACAACCCTACGAGGAAGGATAGGTGGAGAGGCAGTGAACCTCGTAGCCAAGTGGGAGAATTTGAACTCTGGTCTCTTCCAGGTCCTAGTCCAACACCCTCACCATTACACCACATCGTGGGAATGTTCAGGGTGGCAGGAGAGGATATATTGTTTATTAATATCCTTCCTAACTTGCTCTAGCAAGTTCCTTTACTTAGCAGAGTTAACATTCCCCTTTCTTACGCACAGCAGGTAGCTGGTTGCAGGCTTGTGCAAGCATCTCATTATTATACAATTCAGTCTGTATCAGATTGAATTGTAAATTCCCTTTAATCCCTCTTAAAAGAATAAAGACACGACAGTCTTATTCAAAGTCAATAAAATAAGTTTACTCACATCACAGTTCACAGTTGAATCCCTGAAGGCAGACTTAGTTACAAATATGTACACGTGGATCTACCCCATATGGGGGAATAATCTCAGTGACTGCAGACAGGAAGTCACTGTGGTTCAAAAGATGAAAGGAAGATGGAGACGATGGGAGGGGGGCTGCATGCCTTGTCCTTTTGTTACCTGGACAGGTAAGGTCACACCTACTTGTAGTCACATGCAAAAGGAAGGATGCATGCAAAAGGAAGACGACGACGAGGAGGAGGAGGAGTTTGGATTTGATATCCCGCTTTAACACTACCCGAAGGAGTCTCAAAGCGGTTAACGTTCTCCTTTCCCTTCCTCCTCACAACAAACACTCTGTGAGGTGAGTGGGGCTGAGAGACTTCAGAGAAGTGTGACTAGCCCAAGGTCACCCAGCAGCTGCATGTGGAGGAGCGGGGAATCGAACCTGGTTCACCAGATTACGAGTCTACTACTCTTAACCACTACACCACAGGTTTTCAACTGGCTGGACGACATATTCCCCTGCATGTCTTCACTAGCATTACAAGGAATGTTGTACTTGACTGCTCTCAGTGGATTACATCCCCCACACATAACAACAACAACAACAATGTTGTTGTTTAGTTGTTTAGTCGTGTCCGACTCTTCGTGACCTCATGGACCAGAGTACGCCAGGCACTCCTGTCTTCCACTGCCTCCCGCAGTTTGGTCAAACTCATGCTGGTAGCTTTGAGAACACTGTCCAGCCATCTCATCCTCTGTCGTCCCCTTCTCCTTGTGCCCTCCATCTTTCCCAACATCAGGGTCTTTTCCAGGGAGTCTTCTCTTCTCATGAGGTGGCCAAAGTCTTGGAGCCTCAGCTTCAGGATCTGTCCTTCTAGTGAGCACTCAGGACTGCTTTCCTTCAGAATGGAGAGGTTTGATCTTCTTGCAGTCCATGGGACTCTCAAGAGTCTCCTCCAGCACCAGAATTCAAAAGCATCAATTCTTCGCGATCAGCCTTCTTTATGGTCCAGCTCTCACTTCCATACATCACTACTGGGAAAACGATAGCTTTGACTATATGGACCTTTGTCGGCAAGATGATGTCTCTGCTTTTTAAGATGCTGTCTAGGTTTGTCATCACTTTTCTCCCAAGAAGCAGGCATCTTTTAATTTCGTGACTGCTGTCACCATCTGCAGTGATTATGGAGCCCAAGAAAGTAAAATCGCTCACTGCCTCCATTTCTTCCCCTTCTATTTGCCAGGAGGTGATGGGACCAGTGGCCATGATCTTCATTTTTTTGATGTTGAGCTTCAGACCATATTTTGAGGTCTCCTCTTTCACCCTCATTAAAAGGTTCTTTAATTCCTCCTCACTTTCTGCCATCAAGGTTGTATCGTCTGCATATCTGAGGTTGTTGATATTTCTTCCGGCAATCTTAATTCCGGCTAGGGATTCATCCAGCCCAGCCTTTTGCATGATGAATTCTGCATATAAGTTAAATAAGCAGGGAGACAGTATACAGCCTTGTCGTACTCCTTTCCCAATTCTGAACCAATCAGTTTTTCCATATCCAGTTCTAACTGTAGCTTCTTGTCCCACATAGAGATTTCTCAGGAGACAGATGAGGTGATCAGGCACTCCCATTTCTTTAAGAACTTGCCATAGTTTGCTGTGGTCGACACAGTCAAAGGCTTTTGCATAGTCAGTGAAGCAGAAGTAGATGTTTTTCTGGAACTCTCTAGCGTTCTCCATAATCCAGCGCATGTTTGCAATTTGGTCTCTGGTTCCTCTGCCCCTTCGAAATCCAGCTTGCACTTCTGGGAGTTCTCGGTCCACATACTGCTTAAGCCTGCCTTGTAGAATTTTAAGCCTAACCTTGCTAACATGTGAAATGAGTGCACTTTTACACCACCACAATGTGGGATGAAGCGGGGATGGGGGCTCCCACATTTGAGCCCACCCCCACTTTAGAAATCAGCCAGCTCCCTCACCGGTCTGCCTCCCTTTAAATCAGAGGTTCGCCCATCAATTCTCCCAGAGCAGTTTTGGCACAGGCCCTTTCGGCGTGGCTCCCTGCTGCCCCGCCGGGTGGCGTGAGTGAAGCCGGCCGCTGTCAAAGGGCCGTTCTGCGGAGCATCCATCACTGCTAATACCCTTTTCATCTTCCCGTCCGAGGAGGGAGCCGTGCGTCAGAGGGGGGGGGTCCATATCGCAAGGCCGTAACTCAAAGGAGAAGAGAAGGTTATATCGCTATTAAATCTATTAAATAAATAAATTAGAGGAAGCAGCCTGTTTATAGACGACTCGGGGAGCCAGATCCATGTCTTGGGAGGTCTGCTTGCTGCTCTTCATCTGGTCTCCAATATATTTTTTTATTTATTGATTTTATTTATTTGATGGCGTTTATATTCCACCTAGGAGCTGAAGGCACCACACATGGTTCACACACACACTCACCCATTTAATCCCAACAACAACCCTGTGAGGTAGGTTAGGCTGAGAGGCTGTGACTGGCCAAAGGTCATTCCTAGTGAGCTTAATAGCCAAAGGGAGGATTTGGACAAAGGTCCTTATAGTTAAAGCTATGGTTTTCCCAGTAGTGATGTATGGAAGTGAGAGCTGGACCATAAAGAAGGCTGATTGCTGAAGAATGGATGCTTTTGAATTCTGGTGCTGGAGGAGACTCTTGAGAGTCCCATGGACTGCAAGAAGATCCAACCTCTCCATTCTGAAGGAAATCAGCCCTGAGTGCTCACTGGAAGGACAGATCCTGAAGCTGAGGTTCCAAGACTTTGGCCACCTCATGAGAAGAGAAGACTCCCTGGAAAAGACCCTGATGTTGGGAAAGATGGAGGGCACAAGGAGAAAGGGACGACAGAGGACGAGATGGTGGAACAGTGTTCTCGAAGCTACCAGCATGAGTTTGACCAGAATGCGGGAGGCAGTGGAAGACAGGAGTGCCTGGCGTGCTCTGGTCCAGGGGGTCACAAAGACTAAACGACTAAACAACAACAGCTCTCCTAGGCCCTCGTCCGACGCTCTAACCCAGGGGTCAGCAAACTTTTTCAGCAGGGGGCCGGTCCACTTTCCCTCAGGCCTTGTGAGGGGCTGGACTATATTTTGAGGGGGGGAATGAATTCCTATGCCCCCACAAATAACCCATTTTAAATAAAAGCACACATTCTACTCATGTAAAAACACGCTGATTTCCAGACTGTCCGTGGGCCAGATTTAGAAGGCGATTGGGCCGGATCTGGCCCCCGGGCCTTAGTTTGCCTACCCATGCTCTAACCACGCTGCCACACTGCCTGTTCCCCAAGGCATTTTCCGTTTGCCTCTGGCCCTGCCCACCTCTGACGTGCGATCCCCACCCTCGAACAGAAGATATCACTGCTGCTTCAGGCCCATCTGGAACTGGGACCTGAGCAAAACAGCAACTCTTCCCCACCAATGGTTTCCAGCAACTCTGATTCAGAAGCATTGTCGCCTCTGAAAGAGGAGGCAAAGCACCACCATTCTGGCCAGCAGCCATTGATGACCCTTTCCTCCTCCATCAATATGTCCGAACCTCTTTTATGGACCACCGGTATGAAGTTCACGGCATGCAATGCCTAAAGAGAGAATATTATGAAAATGATGTACAGGTGGTACATGACTCCAGTCAAGCTTGCAAAAATCTACCATTTGCCCGATAATAAATGCTGGAAATGTAAAGAGACTGAAGGTACATTCTTTCACCTTTGGTGGACGTGCCCAAGGATTAAGGCTTTCTGGGAGATGATCTACAATGAAATGAAAAAGGTATTTAAATATACTTTCCTGAAGAAACCAGAGGCCTTTCTCCTGGGCATGGTCGGCCAACTGGTGCCAAAGAAGGATAGAACTTTCTTTATGTATGCGACAACAGCAGCAAGAATACTCATCGCAAAGCATTGGAAGACACAAGATCTACCCACCCGGGAAGAATGGCAGATGAAGGTGATGGACTACATGGAAATGGCGGAAATGACTGGCAGAATCCGAGACCAGGGAGAAGAGTTGGTGGAAGAAGATTGGAAGAAATTTAAAATCTATCTACAGAAACACTGTAAAATTTTTGAATGTTAATGACATTGAAATGAAATGAAGTGGTTCTAGTAATAAGGTAAAATAAGAATATGCAAGAATGGATTGATATTAGACGAAAATTTGAAGTTATAATATGTGAGGATAAATAATTAAGGGTAAATTAAGAGGGTATGAATTTGCTGAACGAATTTTTAAATGGAATACAAAAAGGGGAGGTGTGAGGAAGTCAGGAAAATAAGTAAATGAGCGGTAAGATACTAAAAAGAGGGATTTTTATTTTTTCTTTCTATGTTAAATTCTGGTTTTTGTATTTTTCTTGTGTTTTTTGTTTATCGTTTTGTAACTTTTTTCTTGTTAAAAATTTAATAAAATATCATGTAAAAAAAAAAAAACATGTCCAGTCCTCTTTTAAAGCCATCCGAGTTGGTGGCCTTCACTGGGGCAGGGAGTTCCGCAGGTTAACCATGGGCTGCATCTTTCATCTTCTCTGAACCTTCCAACATTCAGTTTCACTGGATGCCCATGAGTTAATAATAATAATAATAATTTTTTTATATATATATACCCCGCCCTCCCCGGCCAAAGCCGGACTCAGGGCAGCTAACACCAATAAAATCACAGTAAAAACATAATAGGGGAAAAAGAGGGGAGGAAACCAATTTAAAATACAAGTTAAAATGCAATTTAATATGCAGCCTCATTTTAAAATAGCTGATAAATCAAGACCATAAGGGGAGGGAAACATAAGGGTCAGACTGAGTCCAAACCAAAGGCCAGGCGGAACAGCTCTGTCTTGCAGGCCCTGCAGAAAGATGTCAAGTCCCACAGGGCCCTAGTTTCTTGTGACAGAGCGTTTCACCAAGTCGGGGCCAGTACTGAAAAGGCCCTGGCCCTAGTTGAAGCCAATCTAACCTCCTTGAGGCTCAGGACCTCCAAAGAGTTGCAACGAGGAGAGGAAAACATTTCTCTAACCATGCTCTCCCGGCCTTCTCAAAATGCGGTTCGTGAATTTGGGAGGTGTGTCATGTCTGTGCATATTTGGAACATAGTCTGGGGATAGGGGCCCGGGGGCCATGTGGCTCTCACTTCAAACGTCTGAGGGTGTGGCGTTAGCATTTTGAAAGAGGTTCGGGGGGGGGGGCGGCCTGCGTTATCGGCTCCGACGAAACCCAGACTCGTTCCACAAAGACAAAGCCCCCTTTGCCACTGTGATTGTTTCATCCGAAGGACGCCGAGCGAGCCTGTCAGTCTCTGCTCGCGTCTGATGGGCTTGTTTCACGGGGGGTCAGCTGCCTGCGTTGCTAGGCAACCCCAATGACAACACTTTCTGCTGCCCACCCACCACAATCCCCCCCCCACAAGTCCGCCCACTCATTTTGCAGGACCCGACGGGCGTTCCTTAACTGGCTTGTCTCTGTTGACATCCCTGTTGTTCAATGTGAACCCAATTAAAACTGGGGTTACACGGGCAGCTACCGCCTGTCTCCCCACCCCCACCCCAGACCCGTTTTATTAACAGCCTGCTTCAAATCCTCCTCTTCTTCTTCTCCCTTTCCCTTCCCTCCTTCTCTGCCCACCTCTGCCGAAATCTGTGTTCATTCACCTCTCCTGGGCGATAAAATTCGAGTTTTGGAAATGTTTTGCCCGGTCCTCCTTTTGCAAATGCCAGGATTGCAAATTAGCTGGCCGAGAAGCGGGTCACCTTAGATGACCCCCATGTCAGGGGAAGATCTGTCTTTTGGAACAACCCGAAAGATTCCTCCTCCCGCCGTCTCCCCTTTCTAGTGAATTATTGGTTTGTGGTTGTTATTTATTAGCAATGAGATGTGAGCGCAATCGTTTTAATTGTGCTCCTTGGGTTTTTGCATCGGCTATTGTTAAGGTAAAGGTAAAGGGACCCCTGACCATTAGGTCCAGTCGTGGCCGACTCTGGGGTTGCAGCGCTCATCTCGCTTTATTGGCCGAGAGAGCCGGCGTACAGCTTCCGGGTCATGAGGCCAGCATGACTAAGCCGCTTCTGGCGAACCAGAGCAGCGCACGGAAACGCCGTTTACCTTCCCGCCAGAGCGGTACCTATTTATCTACTTGTACTTTGACGTGCTTTCAAACTGCTAGGTTGGCAGGAGCACGGACTGAGCAACGGGAGCTCACACTGTCACGGGGATTCGAGCCACCGACCTTCTGATCAGCAAGTCCTAGGCTCTGTGGTTTAACCCACAGCGCCACCCGCGATGCCATTAAAAGTCAAGATAGAAGTGATGGTGGCGACAGCATTTAACACACATGCTTAATTTTGCCTCATCCCATTCAGCCAGTTTTCCTTTCCTTCACTTCTCAGTTGCGACAGGTGTTGCCACAGAACTGGGAGGTGGCTTATGCCTGGGAGCTGAACTCTGAAGTGTGGAACTAGGCCAAAGCTCGGTGGGATGAGAAATGCACTTTTCACATGCTCAAGGGTGCTCTTATCTTTCATTCTCTCAACATAGATTTTTACCCCTTTTCTTTTAACTATATAAATATTCAAAGGGGCTAACAAAAAATTGAATGTAACTATTTCAATTATTAAACTAATTATCATATATACCGTATTTTTCCGTGTATAAGACGAGGTGTTTTTTTACTAGTTGTGTCTGTGGCAAGGCATGCAATTGGCAGCGACGGTCAGGCAGGTGAGCGATTGTCGGCCATCTCCCCCCCCCCTAAAAAAAAAAGCTTAACTCTGGGAAATCTCCCCCCATTTCCTTAATTTTGAGTCCCCCAAAATAGGGGTCATCTTATACATGGCGGCGTGTTATACACGGAAAACTACGGTATATTCATATATTCATACACACACATATATGTATATAGAAAGCAAGCAGAGAGCAGGCAAGCAGATTTTAAACAACTCTGTACGTAGCTGTTAGTCAAAGAAGAAATTGCTGCAGAAATGGAATGATGTTTGAGTGGTTATTATTATTATTATTATTATTATTATTATTATTATTATTATTATTTATACCCCATCCAGCTGGGTTTCCCCATCCACTCTAGGTGGCTTCCAACAGATTAAAACAGAATAAAACATCAAAGATGATGATGATGATGATGATGATGATGATGATAATTTATTATTTGTACGCCGCCCATCTGGCTAGGTTTCCCCAGCCAGTCTGGGCGGCTTCCACAGAGACCAAAAATACACTAAAATGTCACACGTTAAAAACTTCCCTGAACAGGGGTGCCTTAAGATGTCTTCTAAATGTCAGGTAGTTGTTTATCTCTTTGACATCTGATGAGAGGGCGTTCCACAGGGCGGGCGCCACTACCAAGAAGGCCCTCTGCCTGGTTCCCTGTAGCTTTGCTTTTCGCAATGAGGGGTGATGTGGGAATCTCCCCTGAATGAAGATCGATGTAAACCAGCTTTCCTGGCCATGGTGCCTTTCAGATCTTATACACTAACTCCTAGAGGCTGGTGCATTTTTGGACTCCCACAAATGTATTTTTTTGAGAGGGGCCTGAGCTCCATCATCTCTTTGGAGACCATACCCTCAGACTTCAGACCACTGCCTCTGAATCTTATTCGCTGTGGCTTAACACTGGTAAGCAAGTCTCTCTGTACATGTGCAGAGACACTCACTTTGTTGTCATTTGGTAAAACTGGAGGGTGCTCAAGCAAATAGCTGAACTTTAACACCAGGCGGCTCTTTTTAAAAAATTACACCACCACTGCAATATCCGCAGCCTTTCTGGTTTGTGAAGAGAGCCAGGAAAATGTGCATGAACAACTGGTGCAGCAAAGGGGGTCACTGAACAAGGTGTCCAATATTTGGTCCAGCGCCGAGGGCCTTCTGGCAGTTCCCTCATTGTGAGAAGCCAAGTTACAGGGAACCAGGCAGAGGGCCTTCTTGGTGGTGGCGCCCGCCCTGTGGAACGCCCTCCCATCAGATGTCAAAGAGATAAACAACTACCTGACATTCAGAAGACATCTTAAGCCAGCCCTGTTCAGGGAAGTTTTTAATGTATGACGTATTAGTGTATTTTTGGTCTTTGTGGAAGCCGCCCAGAGTGGCTGGGGAAACCTAGCCAGATGGGTGGGGTACAAATAAATTATTATTATTATTATTATTATTATTATTATTATTATTATTATTATAAAAAAGGTTGCAGGTTTCTGTTCTTGATGCTGCAGAATTTTCCGTTCTTCTGCTGGAGAATAAATGACCATGCAGAAAACCTAGCAGACCTGAAGATCATGTCTCTGCATCTTCACTCTGTGTTTCAGAATCCTCTTCAGCACCAATTTCTACAGCCCAATAAGCCGCTTTTTGACTCTGGGAGCGGCGAGCTCTCGCTCAATGCCGGCCCCCGAAGAGTTAAGCTCCTGCGCCTGGTTCCCCCTCGCCGCCGTGGAATAACCCTTTTCGCATAGCATGTGGCTACTGACCGCAAACTTACCCCCAAATTATCGATCCCTCTCTCCGGCACCCCACTTGGAGCGCTGCGGCCAACTCATTAGGAAAGAGAATCCCCTGTTCCTCCACCCCCCGGCGCGTGTTTTCTCCCAAACAGGAACCTTCACACAGATCTCATTAAGAGCTGGATTGCCTTGATATCTGCGGAAAGCAAAATAAAAACGGGGTTTGATGCTCCAAGGCTGGGAGCGGAGAGGTGGAATCGGACTGGTCGCAAGCAGGATTTAACTTTTTCTGCAGTTAACGTAGGGGAATTTGCTAATCAGTTGCCAAAGCCAGATCAGATGAGAGCATAAGGACATGAAAAGAGACCGCAGGATCAGGCCAGTGACCCGCCTAGTCCAGCGTCCTGTTTTCACCTTGGTCAGCCAGATGCCTGTGGGAAGCCAATAGGAGTAGTAGGAGTAGTAGTAGTAGTAATAATAATAATAATAATAATAATAATAATAATAATAATAATAATACTTTATTTGTACCCCGTCCACCTCATGAGCAGAGAAGACTCCCTGGAAAAGACCCTGATGTTGGGAAAGATGGAGGGCACAAGGAGAAGGGGACGACAGAGGACAAGATGGTGGGACAGTGTTCACAAAGCTACCAGCATGAGTCTGACCAAACTGCGGGAGGCAGTGGAAGACAGGAGTGCCTGGCATGCTCTGGTCCAGGGGGTCACGAGGAGGCGGACATGACTAAACGACTAAACAACAACAACCCCACTCATCTGGCTGGGTTTCCAACAAAGATTAAAATTTAAAATTTAAAATTTAAAATTAATTTAAAAAATTTAAAAATACATTAAAATGTCACACATTAAAAACTTCCCTGAACAGGGCTATCTTCAGATGTCTTCTAAATTTCAGGTAGTTGTTTATCTCTTTGACATCTGATGGGAGGGCATTCCACAGGGCAGGCACCACCACCGAGAAGGCCCTCTGCCTGGTTCCCTGTAGCTTTGCTTCTCGCAATGAGGGACCCGCCAGAAGGCCCTCGGAGCTGGACCTCAGCGTCCAGGCAGAACGATGGGGGTGGAGACGCTCCTTCAGGTCTTCTTGGCCGAGGCCATTTAGGGCTTTCAAGGTCAACACCAACACTTTGAGTTGTGCTCAGAAACGTACTGGGAGCCAATGTAGGTCTTTCAAGACCGGTGTTATGTGGTCTCGGCGGCCGCTCCCAGTCCCCAGTCTAGCTGCCACATTCTGGATTAGTTGTAGTTTCCGGGTCACCTTCAAAGATAGCCCCACGTAGAGCGCATTGCAGTAGTCCCACAAGCAGGATTCAACCACTAGAGACCTCCTACAGTTTTCAGGAACTGGAATTCAGAAGCTTTACTGCTTCCATGAATGGAGGCACAGCATCGCTATCCATCCAGCTATCATCCGTCTGGTACTGGGCATTTTCTGGATCAGGATAACATGGCCTCTGTGGTCCATGCTTTGGTAATCTCAAAAGTGGGTTGCTGCAATGCGCTTTATGTGGGGCTGCCTTCAGGCCTGGTCTCAAAGCTCCAGCTGGTGCAGAATGCAGCAGTCAGATAGGGGACAGAGGAACAGTGTGTGACAGCTCTATTGAAACATCTGCAATAGTTGCCCTTAGGCTACGGGGCCAGCTTCAAAGGTCTTGGGGTGATCTACGAAGCCCTGGACAACTTGGGTCGAAGACCCATCAAGAACCAGACTTGCGCTTCCTGAAACAATTCACAAATTGAAAAGTGGCTCTCTAAGTGAAATTTGCACTCGGAGATTCTCCAATGTCCAATACAGATTCTCCCACCCTTCCCCCCAAAAAAGTACAGACATGTGCACATTATGAGGAAATGTGCCTTTAAAATGCATGTGTCAGTGAAAACTAACATGTAAAGAATATTATAACATGTTATAATAGGGAAAGTTGCTTGCCAAAAATCCCTGTTTGGCAAAATAACATATGAAGATGCGTACAGTGATACCTCAGTTTACAAACTTAATCCGTTCCTGAAGTCCGTTCTTAAACCAAATCCATTCTTAAACCGAGGTGCGCTTTCCCTAATGAGGCCTCCCACCGCCAGTGCCCTTCCACCGTTCGGCTTCCGTTCGTAGACCAAGGTAAAGTTTGCAAACTGGAACACTACTTCCGGTTTGGCGGAGTTCGTAAACCGAATAGTTCGTTAACAGGGCTGTTCATAAAACGAGGTACCACTGTATAGGAGCATAACAGTGCCTACAGTCGTACCTCAGCTCCCGAACGCCTCAGGAGTCAAACATCCCAGCTCCTGAACAATCGAAAACCAGAAGTGAGCATTCCGGTTTTTTAACGTTCTTTTTGAAGCCAAATGTCCAACGGGGCTTCTGCGGCTTCCGATTGGCTGCAAGAGCAGCCAATCAGAAGCCACGCTTTGGAAGTCGAACATTTCGGAAGTCAAAAGGACTTCCAGAATGGATTCCGTTCAACTTCCAAGGTACGAATGCATTTTATTTTAGTGAAAATAACTTGTAAAAATTCATAGGGGTGGATTCACCTACAGAGCGCTCACAGAAGAAGCCTTTGCAAGGACTTCCAGTTTGTGACAGGGATTTCCCCCTCTCCTCCCTCCACAGGCCCCCACACTGTCCAAAATTGGCTTGTGGGGAGTCAAGAGAACCCCTGTAACAGCCTGCAGGGGGAGGAGTGGGGAATTGTTCCATCTGGCAAACCGAAATGCTTTTGTAGGCAGAGCGTTTCATCGTAGCACAACGCTGAATTCCTCCCGTTATATTGTGGGAAACAGCAACCGACTATATTAAGAAAGTTCACATACCAAAAAAAATGTCCATAATTGAAGAAGGATGCACTGAAGTGTTGATTCTAATTTTCATGAGGACCTCTTTTAAAGTTTTATTATTATTATTATTTTAAAAATCGTATCACGAACCAATGCGGAAACTCGATGAACCGAATTTCCGATTGAAGAAAAGGTAAACTGAAACAGAGATTTGCCCATCTCCAGCACCTTGGTGATGGCGACTGGGGAAATAGCAGCTGGTGGACTCCTGTTGTACTGAAAAGGTTGAATGTGTGGCACCCACGCCTGTTGCAATCCTGGGTGCATTTCACATGAGAACAGAGGAAACAGCCTGATCCAGAGTCCATCCACAGCCCTTCCCTTTCAGATAAAGCATACCCTCCAGTATGATGAAAATAGGAACGTCCTCTTCAGTAATAATAATAATAATAATAATAATAATAATAATAATAATAATTTTTTATACCCTGCCCATCTGACTGAGTTGCCCCAGCCACTCTGGCCAGCTTAAACCTGTACAAAAACATAGTAAAACATTAAACCCTTCCCTATACAGGATTGCCTTCAGATGTCTTCTAAAGGTTGTATAGTTATCTCCTTGGCTCTGGGGTCACGTAACTCTATACCTTCCAACATTTCTCCAATAATAATAATATTATAATAATAATTTATTATTTATACCCCGCCCATCTGGTTGGGCTTCCCCAGCCACTCTGGGCAGCTTCCAACAAAATATTAAAATACAGTAATGCATCAAACGTTAAAAGCTTCCCTAAACAGGGCTGCCTTCAGATGTCTTCTAAAAGTCTGGTAGTTGTTTTTCTCTTTGACATCTGGTGGGAGGGCGTTCCACAGGGCGGGTGCCACCACTGAGAAGGCCCTCTGCCTGGTTCCCTGTAACTTGGCTTCTCGCAGGGAGGGAACCGCCAGAAGGACCTCAGTGTCCGGGCATAACGATGGGGTTGGAGATGCTCCTTCACATATACTGGACCAAGGCCGTTTAGGGCTTTAAAGGTCAGCACCAACACTTTGAATTGTGCTTGGAAACGTACTGGGAGCCAATGTATGTCTTTCAAGACCAGTGAAAATAGGGACATCCTAAGGAAAAGTGGAACCCTTCAGGATCAAATCAGAAACTGGGACTGCTTCTGTAAATCCGGGACAGTCCCTGGGAAATAGGGACACTTGGAGGGTCTGCTAAAGTAAGATTCCAGTCCACATTGTTCTGAATAAAGGATTGATTTGGACAGGGACATGGCAAACTGATCTTCTACTCGCCTTGCCTATTGATAAGTCTAGCTCAGTATTGCCCACACGGGTTGGCAGTGGCTATCCAGGGTTTCAGGCAGGGACCATTCCCAGCCCTACCTGGAGGTGCCAGGACTTGAACCCGGACCTTCTGCTTGAAAAGCACGTGCTCACCACTGAACGGCAACCCTTCCCCTCCGAGTTGGGCACCACGGGAAGCAAAGGAGGGCAGCGTGGGAAATAGGTAGGTGGAAGGGCACAGCCTTATAGACCCTTAAAAAATATAACCCGCCACACTGAAATGAATGGGAGCTGCGTGAGAGGCCTGGGCAGATTCATGGAGGAAAGGGTTATCGGCGGCTCCTAGCTCTGCGGTGCCTCTGGATCCCAGGCCCAGGAAACCACAGGAGGGCTTGTGTTCGAATCCTGTTTGCAGGTTTCTCGTGAACAACTGGCTGGCCACTGTCTGAACAGGGTGCTGGTGCAGATGGGCCAGATCCAGACTCTCCTTGCGTTATTACGGGAGCATCTTTAAAAAAGGGAGATGACATTTCCCCCCAGACAAAGAAGGGTCATCGTTTGTCAACAGTGTGCATGCTTTGTCGATCGTCGGTTCAATCTCCAGGTACACAACCTTGGCATATGGAGACTCGGTTTAGCTTCGAGCCTCGAGACAGGAGCTTGCAAAAAGGGAAACTGAATTTTCCTTTGGATTTGATTCCCGAAGGATGGCTAGCGTTAAATGTTTTCTCGCCACACCCCAATTCTCGGTTTCTCTTTCACCCCTCACTCTTTCTTTCGCTCTTTCTCTCTCTCCATGCTAGGCTGGGTGGTTCCCCCCCCCTTTCGCTTTTGGATTTTTCTCACAGATGGTGCCTCTAATTATCTGCCCGTAACACCCCCACCCCCACCCGCTTTCCCAGAATAAAACCAAATGGGTAATGTTTGAAAAGAGTTGAGAAGGGGAAGGAGAAGAGTGGGGGGGGATGATGGGGGGGGACCAGCCTGCCCTTCCGTAAGGTGCTATGCAGAGCCCACAACTATCTCCACTGATTTTCATTTTATTTTAAGTGGAGGCACTGCGGATCGGGAAAAGGAATCGCGGCAGAGCCTCAGAGTGGGCTGCAAAAAAAAAAAAAAAACATATTAACCCCCCCCCCAAAAAATAACCACCATTTCACTCTGAAGTGCCCGCCTGGGTCACTCTCTCGGATCCGTCCCCCCCTCGTCAATTTCGCATGCAAACACCTCCCACATATGGTGTTGACACTCTTAAGTGTCATTGCCAAAGGCCTTCTTTTGAATCTCCCCCCCCTTTCTTCTTTTTTAAAAAAGCCCCCCCAAGTGGGTCTGAGACCAACAAAGGAAGGATGAGAACACAACGGGTTTGATTTAAGGCCCCCTTCTCCCTTCTTTCCTTGTTTTTTAAAAGTAAAAATAAACTCTCACAAATATTTATTTTTAACTGACTTTTACTGACAGGCGATGTTTCACTTAGAGATATATATATATATTTATAAATGCTCAAACGTTCGCAGACTCTCTGCAGACTTGCCAGCGGGTTCTGATCAAAGGGAGAGGGCTAGAGGGAGAGAAAAGTGTGTGTGTTAAGAGAGATAGACAAATCCAAAGGCTTGGGCTTCTCTCTTGTTCCTCCTTTTCCCAGATTTCAGTCGCATTTTCCCTGGTACAGTGGTACCTCGTTTAAGAACTTAATTCGTTCCGGAGGTCCGTTCTAAATCTGAAACTGTTCTTAACCTGAGGCACCACTTTAGCTAATGGGGCCTCCTGCTGCCGCTGCACCGCCGGAGCACAATTTCTGTTCTCATCCTGAAGCAAAGTTCTTAACCCGAGGTACTATTTCTGGATTAGCGGAGTCTGTAACCTGAGGCATGCCTGTTGTCTTTGTCCATGGAGTTTTCTTGGCAGGGATACTGGAGTGGCTTGCCGGTTCCTGCTCCGGGTGGATCACGTTTGGTCAAAACTCTTCACTATGACCTGTCCATCTTGGGTGGCCTTGCACGGCATAGTTCATAGCTTCTATGAGTTATTCAAGCCCCTTCGCCACGGCAAGGCAGTGATCCATGATTCTTAAGGAAATCATGATTCTTAAATGATCCATGATTCTTAAGGAAATCAGCCCTGAGTGGTCACTGGTAGTGATGTATGGAAGTGAGAGCTGGACCATAAGGAAGGCTGATCGCCGAAGAATTGATGCTTTTGAATTATGGTGCAGGAGGAGACTCTTGAGAGTCCCATGGACTGCAAGAAGATCAAACCTCTCCATTCTGAAGGAAATCAGCCCTGAGTGCTAATTGGAAGGACAGATCCTAAAGCTGAGGCTCCAAGACTTTGGCCACCTCATGAGAAGACTCACTGGAAAAGAGCCTGATGTTGGGAAAGATGGAGGGCACAAGGAGAAGGGGATGACAGAGGACGAGATGGTTGGATAGTATTCTCGAAGCTACCAGCATGAGTTTGACCAGACTGCAGGAGGCAGTGGAAGACAGAAGTGCCTGGCGTGCTCTGGTCCAGGGGGTCACGAAGAGTCGGACACAACTAAACGACTGAACAACAACAAGGCATGCCATTTTTGCCTAAAAGACAGGCAAACCGTTTTCTCTAGTGCAACGCAAGTCTTGCCCATTCATTTTCATTCGTGTACATTTTGTGCTTGGAGAGATGCACGCGCCAAAATCCAGAGAAGGCAGTGATGCTTCTGAGTGACAGGAGAGGAGAGTTGTGCTTGGGAGCTGCTTGCCAGCTTTGCCCCTGGGGCATCTGATTGGCCACTGTCACAGCAGGAGGCTGGACTAGATGGGCCCCCATTGGCCTAACCCAGCAGCCAGGCTTTTCCTTGTGGAACCTCCAGCTCCAGCTGCAGTCTATCTAAATGATTATTGTAACTCACTCTACGTGGGGTTGCCCTTGAGACTGACCCAGAAACTCCAGTGGGTGCAGAATGCCGCGGTGAGACTCCTTACGGGGTCCTCGCCGCAGGATCACATTCACCCAGTGCTCTACCAGCTTCACTGGCTCCTGGTGTACAGGATCAGGTTTAAGGTGCTGGTTTTAACCTTTAAAGCCCTATACGGCCTACCTAGGAACATCGTACCTACGGGAACGCCTCTCCTGGTATGTCCCACGGAGGACCGTACGGTCTTCAAACAAAAACATCTTGGAGGTCCCGGGCCACAGGGAGGTTAGGCTGGCCTCAACCAGAGCCAGGGCTTTTTCGGCTGCGGCTCCGATCTGGTGGAACGCTCTGTCACAAGAGACTAGGGCCCTGCGGGACTTGACATCTTTCCACAGGGCCTGCAAGACAGAGCTGTTCCACCAGGCCTTTGGCCAGGGCACAGTCT
Source organism: Podarcis erhardii (assembly GCF_964252035.2). NCBI lineage: Eukaryota > Metazoa > Chordata > Lepidosauria > Squamata > Lacertidae > Podarcis > Podarcis erhardii. Next base: position 5,655,728 of record NC_138505.1, on the reverse strand, counting down.
GACCCCCTCCTTCTGTAATCCTCATAGAACTCTAGCCCAGTGGTTGCCATGAATTTGATTCTGAATTGATTTTAGAATGAATTGATTTTAGAATGCATTTCAATTAATTTATTGTGATTTTATGTAAACTGTGTTACTTTTATTGTTGTTAGCAGCTCTGAGCCCGGCTTCGGCTGGAGAGGGCGGAATAAATAAAAATTATTATTATTATTATTATTATTATTATTATTATTATTATTATTATCACCATCATCATCATCATGCCCAGGGATATTTGGCCATTGTAGGAACAAGATGCAAAACTAGATGGGCCATTGGTCCAATCCAGCAGCCCCTTCCTATGTCCTTATAGAGAAGTGCAGGTGTTTCGGTGTCAGATGAGGCATAGCTGGAAGGAAACCACTCCTCCTTTCCCAGGTTTAAAAGGGCACCTGGTTGTCAATTGTCCTGGATCAAAAGGCACTGCAAAGATGCAGTCAGGAGACTTAGGCCCATGATTACCCTTCACACACACACCCAAGAATGAATATCGTAGCCAGGAGGACACCAACTTGCCCCCATCCATTGGCCAATGAGAGAGCAGTTCCTGCAATGGTTGCTTTCCTCTTCCCTCCACGTTCCTTTTTCCTTTTGTGCCGTGCCTGCTAAGGTTGCAAGAAGGGTCCTGCTGGATCAGAGCCAAGTCCTGCATTCTGCTCTCTCAACCAACCAGATGTCCCAATAAGCCCAGAAGCAGAACCTGAGCACAAGGACAACAGAAAAATAGCCACCATGATTAGCAGCCACAGAGAGCCTTGTCCTCCATTAGTTTCTCCAGTCCCCTTTCACAGTTGGCATCTTGTGGAAGTGAGTTCCGTAGTTCAATTAGCCCTCCCAAAGGAGCCCTCCCTTTTCTCCGTCATAATCTCCCAACATTCAGCTTCACTGGATGTGATCTCATTGGGCTCACGGATTATCAAGATGGAGATTCAAAGTAGACAGAAAGGAAGAGCTGCTTCACACAGTGCATAGTTAGAACTGTGGGACTCACTGCGGCATGATATAATAAACAAGGCCATCAAGTAGGACAGCTTTGAAAGGCTTTTTAACATATGTCCGACACTTAGAGAAATGTTGGACACTGTGAGTTTATTGTTATTGTTGTTACACGCTTGTTGTCTTATCGTAATAATTCTTAGGAATTATAGGCAACTCGCAACTTATGTGCATTTAACTGAAGTGCATTCAGCCTTAGAGATTTGGCAAATTTATTTATTTATTTATTTATTTAGGGGAGGCAGGCTTCTGGGGAAAAAGACTTTCGCAATTCCACCCATCCTTGAACCTATTGTGTTTCGACCAGGGGTCAGCAAACCTTTTTCAGCAGGGGGCCAGTCCACTGTCCCTCAGACCTTGTGGGGGGCCTGACTATATTCTGGAAAAAAATAATGAACAAATTCCTATGCCCCACAAATAACCCAGAGATGCATTTTAAATAAAAGGACACATTCTACTCATGTAAAAACACGCTGATTCGCAGACCGTCCACATTCTGGATTTAGAAGGCGATTGGGCCGGATCCGGGCCCCGGGCCATAGTTTGCCTACCCATTGTTTTGACTGTACACAATTTTGGCTTCACGCACGATCCCCAGAACGTAACTCCAACCTAAGTTGAGAGTCTCCTATAGAAACAAAAGGAAGAACATTTGGAAGGGAAGAGATGTCTGACAGTGGAATGGATGACATCAGAAAGTGGTAGAATCTCCTTCATTGGAGGTTTTCAAATGGAAGTTGGGTGGTCGTCTGCCAGCGATTCCCTAGCTGTGATTTCTGCATTGCAGGGTGTTGGACTAGACACCCCGTTGCGGTCCCACCCAACAGTACCATTCAATTATTCTGTTTCATTTTTCGATCCTGCAAAATGGCAACAACCTGCACACAATTTGGGGGGCACACACACACACACACACACACAGAGGCAGCCAATCAGTCCTTATCATTTCTTGCAAGGGGAGAGGAAATAAATGCCTCCATTTTACTAAAAGCCCCACGCACGCAGGCAGGCAGGCAGACAGACAGACAGACAGACAGACACACACACACCCCTCCCTGAAGGCTTCGCATTCCGCCTGTCCACTGGGAATAGGGTGGGATTTTAAAGTGACACTTTTATCCGATAAACGACTCTTCGCAATATTCCTGGTGGCACAGTTTTAGGCTGCATTCCATCCATTAGCACTTTAAAAAAAGAAACAGAGGGAAAAAACATGCGTCTTGTTCTTTCATATCAATCTTTCCCCCCAACCCTACCTAAAAAAAAGGTAATTGCTGAAGACACACCTCTTTAAACCCAGATGTTTGACAACTGAGGTGTGCCATTTTATTTCTGTAACTGTTATATATATATATGGATGGGTGTGATATGCATGTATGCTGAAAATATCCCAGAACTAAAGTGGGTAAAGAAGGAGACTTCTTAGGTCTCCCATCCATTTCCTGACCTGGCCTGGTCCTGCTTAGCTTTAGCAAAACACAAGTCTCTTTTGCCTCCCAAGCACACCTGGGGAGATAGAGAAGGAACTCTCCCCTGTCTTTAAACCCCCTCTTTTTTCCCCCTTTAAGGCTATTTGTGGCTTAGGGCCCTCATATTTATGGGACTGCCTCTCCTGGTCTGCCCCGCAGAGGACCTTAAGGTCCATGAATAATCATAGTTTAGAGGTCCCGGGCCCTAAGGAGGTCAGACTAGCCTCCACCAGGACCAGGGCCTTCTCAGTGATGGCTCCGACCTAATGGAATGCTCTGTCCCATGAGACCAGGGCCCTGCAGGATTTAAGGGCCTGTAAGACAGAGCTATTCCACCTGGCTTAGCTATTCCACTTAGCCCGATCTTACATTCCCCTTCCTTCCCTCCCTCTCCCCTTTTTATGAAGATTACCCGCTCTGGGATCCCACAGCTAATTCTCCCCTGGCCTCCTCACTGGCCCAAATAGGACTAATCTAGCCAGCTAGCCCTGGTGATCATCTAATGTTTATTGGATGGATTTCCCCCCTAAATTGATTTTTGAATTCTGAATTTATTGTTATTTTATACTGTATTTTATGCTAATTTTTGTTGCATCAATTGTTTTAAATTTGTTGTTAGCCGCCCTGAGCCCGGTTTTCTGAACTGGGAAGGGCGGGGTATAAATAAAGAATTATTATTTTTGTATTATTTGGACTTGAAACATTAGTTCCAAATAGGTCCTTTCAAGAACTGGAATGTCTCAGTGGGGAGGAGACCCTGGTTTCAGAGCTAGAGTCTGCGAGATCCAATCCGCACTCGTGACTCCCAGGAAAATGGGTTAGCTGGCTGCAGAATGGCACTGCAAAATTCAGAGAAGCACATATTTCAAAGGACAGCTGCGTTCTAGTTTCCTTCTCGTTTCGGGAACTGCAGATCGGATCGCCTCCCTTCTAACTGTAAACTGAATCAAATTTTGCAAAAATATATATGCAAAAATTACTTACAAAAATGGAAAAATTGCAGTAAAATGTAGATGATTTTTCACAAGGGTTTTGTAGAGGGTGGGAGAGAATTGCAAACGGATGTGGAAATGCAGAGAAATGAACTTAAGATTTTTGGAGGGAGGGATGACAAAATGAAATAGATGGATTTGCTCACGCTTAGTTCTATCACCGCGTTCCACTGCATGGGAAAACCCTGTGTGAGTCCCGGTTCCAGAAGATCTCTAACATATGCAAATCCCTGAGCCGTGGCAGCACAAATCGGATTTAAATTATTACTTTGTTTATTTATTACTTGTATCCCACCTTGTTCTCCAAGGAGCTCAAGGTGGCCTTTGCATGGATCTGCCCCTCCTCATTTCATCTACACAAACCACCCTCCGATGGAGCTTAAACTGAAAGAGGTCCAATGTCACCCAATGAACTTCTGGGCCAAGCGGGGATTCGAACCCTAGTCTAACACTCTAACCACTACACCACACTGGCTCTCAAATCAAAGTTGTTGTTTTATTATTATTATTATTATTATTATTATTACCCTGCCCGTCTGGGTGGGTTTCCCCAGCCACTCTGGGTGGCTTCCAACAGAATATTAAAATACAGTGGTACCTCTGGTTAAGTACTTAATTCATTCCGGAGGTCCGTTCTTAATCTGAAACTGTTCTTAACCTGAAGCACCACTTTAGCTAATGGGGCCTCCTCCTGCTGCTGCGCCGCCAGAGCATGATTTCTGTTCTCATCCTGAAGTAAAGTTCTTAACCCGAGGTACTATTTCTGGGTTAGCGGAGTCTGTAACCTGAAGTGTATGTAACCTGAAGCGTATGTAACCCAAGGTACCACTGTACAATAACCTATTAAATATTCAAAGCTTCCCTAAACAGGGCTGTCTTCAGATGTCTTCTAAAAGTCTGGAAGTTGTTGTTCTCTTTGACATCTGGTGGGAGGGCGTTCCACAGGGCGGGTGCCACCACTGAGAAGGCCCTCTGCCCAGTTGCCTGTAACTTCGCTTCTCGCAGGGAGGGAACCGCCGGAAGGCCTTCGGAGCTGGACCTCAGTGTCCGGGCAGAATGATGGGGGTGGAGACGCTCCATCAGATATACTGGGCTGAGGCTATTTAGGGCTTTCAAGGTCAGCACCAACACTTTGAATTGTTCCCAGAAACGTACTGGGAGCCAGTGTAGGTCTTTCAAGACCGGTGTTATGTGGTCTCGGCAGCCGCTCCCAGTCACCAGTCTAGCTGCCGCATTCTGGATTAGTTGTAGTTAAATTATCTTGTGGCTTTGGAAGTCAGGGAACTGGGAGGTGGTTCTCCCCTTCCCCCCCCCCAAAAAAAAAAATGTTCACGAAGCCCTCCTTCTTCTTATACAAATGATATTGTGCCACACAAGATGGACAGATTTGGGGACTGGATACTTCTTAAATGCCTTCCTTCCCCCCCCCCCCAAAATCCTATTTTCCTTTGGCAGACACCGAGGGCTGAGTCCTTCCTTCTCTCCCCCCCCCCTTCTTTCCACGCCTAAAAATGTGCAGAAATTTTGATGCAAGGCATCGAGGCATCTCCAAAATTACACCTGCTTCCTTAGTCGTCTTTTTTTTAAAAAAAAAATCTTGCCAATGTGTTAATTAGCCTCTCAAGCAAGCCTGTTCTCATTTGACAGTGCGAGCCAGCGCACTTCAGGAATATTATGGGTTGCACGAAAGCTTGTGACAGGGGACATGTGTGCACCTGCGATGCTGTTAGCCAAGGCCCATGCTGAGCTCGGACTCTCTTGCGGCATAGGGCGGGCGAGTATCTGAAGAGCCCTGCAGGATCGGGGCCACGTAGCGGTCTAGCTCGGTGCTCCATCTGCGGCCAGCCAAATGCCCTCACGCAGGGCTTGAGCGCAGCAGAAACACTTTCCACTCTTGTGGTTTCTGACAGCTAAAATTCAGAAGCCTTTCTGCCTCCAAGCGTGGAGCTGGACCATACAGGTCAGATGACAGCCTTCACCTCCACGCATTTGTCAAATCCTCTTTTATAGCTTAGAAGTAGCAAGTTGACCTGCACACTGTGTGAAGAAACCCTTCCTTTTGTGCAGAGGCATTGTCCTTGATGAGAGACAAAGGGGCGATTTCTAGCTCAGGAGGAAATCATTCGTTCCGTGCACAGAAAGTCCGCGAGTTCAATCTCCAGTTAGGGATGGGGAAAACTTCTCTATCTGAAACCCACTGCCAGCTAGCGAACGATATTATGCTGAGCCGGATGAACCAGGCTCTGACTCAGAATAAGACAGCTTCCTATGTTCCCAATTGAAACATGAGGACTAGGGCCTTACTTTATTTTAACAGGGAGATCTCCGGCTCAGAATGCGGCAGCTAGACTGGTGACTGGGAGCAGCCACCAAGACCATATAACCATGGTCCTGAAAGACCTACATTGGCTCCCAGCACGTTTCCGAGCACAAATCAAGGTGTTGGTGCTAACCTTTAAAGCCCTAAATGGCCTCGGCCCAGTATACCTGAAGGAGCGTCTCCACCCACATTGTCCAGCCCGGACATGGAGGTCCTGCTCCAAGGGCATTCTGGTGGTTCCCTCCCTGTGAGAAGTGAGATTACAGGGAATCAAGCAGAACCAGGGAACCAGGGCCTTCTCGGTGGTGGCTCCCGCCCTATGGAATGCCCTCCCATCAAATGTCAAAGGAATAAACAACTATCTGACATTTAGAAGACATCTGAAGGCAGCCCTTCAGGGATGTTTTTTAATGACTGATGTATTAATGTATTTTTAATCTCCTGTTGGAAGCCACCCAGAGTGGTTGGGGAAACCCAGCCAGATGGACGGGGTCTAAGTAATTCAAGGAAATAAGCAACTATCTGACTTTTAGAAGGCATCTGAAGGTAGCCCTGTTTAGGGAAGTTTTAAATGTCTGATGTTTTATCATGTTTTTAATATTCTGTTGGGAGCCACCCAGAGTGGCTGGGGAAACCCAGCCAGATGGGCGGGGTATAAATTATTATTATTATTATTATTATTATTATTATTATTATTATTATTATTATTATTAGGCTGCTACCACAAGGTCTACTGACAGCCTCTAGAGTGGCCAGGCAAAATTAAAAGCTACCAGTGGTTATGTGCGATATTAACAATGCAGGCCAACCAACAATGCATGTTTGCTAGATAGGCAATGATAGGAGCCGAAGCTCAAAGTTTTCTTCTAAATTTGCTAGAGAACACCCTGAGCGCCACTCCCACCCGTGCCCTGGCAGCGGGAGGGTATAGCTATGTATATAATCATCTCACCTGATTGCACACTCTTCCTCTTTGCTCTTCTACCTCATTCCATCTTAAGACAGACTGAACTAGCTGAATTACCATTTTAAGCCTGCCTGAACCAAGATGCTGTGTCTGTTACTCTTCAGCAGGCATTCTGAGCGAGTAAACGTTATTTTTTACCTTTTACAGGATTGTTTGTGTGGTTTTTGTTTTAAGCGGGGAGAAAAGAGGGAAATACCAGGAGACTCCAGCCTGCCTTAAAACATCTTGGATTACTTGAACCGAAAGGCTAAAACTCAAGCTTCCCTTTTCAGCTACAAAGCGACGCATTCTGCTGAACACAAAAATGCGAGAAAGGAAGGATAATATCTAATAAATATATCCTCTCCTAGCATTTATGCACATCCCTACAGGTTAGTTCATGGGTAGGCAAACTAAGGCCCGGGGGCTGGATCCGGCCCAATCGCCTTCTAAATCCGGCCCGCAGATGGTCTGGGAATCAGCGTGTTTTTACATGAGTAGAATGTGTCCTTTTATTTAAAATGCATCTCTGGGTTATTTGTGGGGCATAGGGATTCGTTGTTTCCCCCCCCAAAATATAGTCCAGCTCCCCACAAGGTCTGAGGAATAGTGGACCGGCCCCCTGCTGAAAAAGTTTGCTGACCCCTGGGTTAGATGGCTGTGCACCTCCTCCCATATTGGAAAATAGGAAGGTGTCTTACATCAACTCAGACCATTGGGTTCATCTAGCTAGTATTGTCAACACTGGCTGGCAGCAGCTCTCCAGGGTTTCAGGCAGCGGCCTCTGCCAACTCTACCTGGAGATACCCAGGGATAGACCCTGGGACCTTCTGCATGCAAAGCAGGTGTTCTATCAGTGAGCTGCGGGGCTCTCTGCCAAAATCTCTTTTTTAAAAACACTGAGTTCTTTGGAACAGGGTCTCTAGATTTCACCGGAGATGACCCAAGTGGCGGAAATTTTATTCCGGTATCTGCAGAGTGTGCAGGCAGCCTGCAATACGCAGCGTCCTTCCAAACCACCCGTAGAGAAGTAGATAACAAAGGCCACTTTTACCACTGTGTAGACAAGCAACTGCCGTGTGAAAACCAACTAGCAACTTCTTCATACACCCCCCCCCCCAAAGATTGTCCTTGATGGAAATTGTCCTGACTGCCCCCCTCCCTCAGCCTCAGAGATCTTCTTCTGGTATATAACTCAAAGCCAGTCCTGGACATATTTAAATGATTCCTCCACTTTGGAAGATATTTATAGGCGGGTCAAATGCAAACTTGCCCCGTTCCTTCACTGGGAAAAGGCCATTTTTGACGGCTCTCTAATGGGCTTTTACAAAAAGAATCGTAAACCAAAGCTCTCCCCGTCACAACAGCACTGCAAGCGAGAGAACTCTCAAAGCATGGAGGTGATCTCAAGAGTAGTGTTGTCCTTGTATTCTCAGCACGCAGCGCCGTTTCCATTCTGCTGCAGCCCGCCTTCTGCGGAAAAAACTACATTATTTATCTCCCTGTCCCGTACAAAGAAAGGTCGCATCGTTTGGAACTTGCATGCCTTTTCTCTAAACGGAAGAGGTGGCACGAGAGGGGTTTATAGAATCCAGCATGCCGTGAAGGAAGTGAGAAAAGCTTTTCCCAGCTCTCTCATAACACTGGAACTTGCAGACAATAAAGCTGAACATTCAAGAGTGATGAAAGAAAGCCCTTTTTCACACAGCACATAGTTAAACTGAGGAACTCGCTGCAACAAGGCGCAGTGATTGTCGCCCACCTGGACGGCTTTAAAAGGGGATTGGGAAAATTCATGAAGGAGAAGGCTATAGGACGTTTGCGAGCACAATTCAAAGTGTTGGTGTTGACCTTTAAAGCCCTAAACAGCCTTGGCCCGGTATACCTGAAGGAGCGTCTCCACCCGCATCGTTCTGCCCAGATGCTGAGGTCCAGCGCCAAGGGCCTTCTGGCGGTTCCCTCATTGCGAGAAGCAAAGCTACAGGGAACCAGGCAGAGGGCCTTCTCGGTAGTGGCGCCCGCCCTGTGGAACGCCCTCCCATCAGATGTCAAAGAGATAAACAACTATCTGACATTCAGAAGACATCTTAAGGCAGCCCTGTTCAGGGAAGTTTTTAATGTGTGACATTTTGATGTCTTTTTAATCTTTGTTGGAAGCCGCCCAGAGTGGCTGGGGAAACCCAGCCAGATGGGCGGGTTACAAATAATAAATTATCATCATCATCATCATCATCATCATCATCATCATCTCTGGAACTCACTGTCACAAGACGCAGTGACAGCCGCCAACCTGGATGGCTTTAAAGGGGGGATTGGGGAAATTCATGAAGGAGAAGGCTACTAGCTCTGCCCACCATAACTTCTACCAAGTTACAGGGAACCAGGCAGAGGGCCTTCACAGTAGTGGCGCTCGCCCTGTGGAACGCCCTCCCACCAGATGTCAAAGAGAAAAATAACTACCAAACTTTTAGAAGATATCTGAAGGCAGCCCTCTTTAGGGAAGCTTTTAATGTTTAATGGGTTATTGTATTTTAGTGTTTTGTTGGAAGCCGCCCAGAGTGCCTGGGGAAACACAGCCAGATGGGCGGGGTATAAATAAATTATTATTATTATTATTATTATTATTATTATTATGATTATGATTATGATTATGATTATTATTATTATGATTATTATTATTCTGGATACCTATCGCTGGAAACCACAGAAGGAGAGAGTGCTCCTGGATTTGGGTCTTTCTTGTGCATCTGGTCGGCTACTCTGAGAAGAGGGTATTGGACGAGCCGAGCCATGGGGCCTGATCCAGCAGCGAGCCTCTTATGTTCTGAAAAACCTCATCCAAGCTCGTAACAGTCCCTGCGCACCCCGCCTCCGTGGACCAGCTTCTGACGTGAGCATCACTCCATATGGTGGCGACTGAACACGTTTTGAGCCCATTTGTATGTCGAGGAGGGAATAAACAGCAAAAATGCACAAGCGACACCCCCCCCTTCCTTTCACTCACGCCTGCCTGCCGCTTCCCCCCCCCCCCCTTTGATGGAAAACATTTAACAGCTACGTTGAGGTTCCATTTCCTGAAACTACATACGCACACACATTCTCTTGCTTTACCTCCGGCAAACCATCTTACTCCTACTTGGCCACACCATCTGTCCTAATCGTCCTGGGCAAATGTTTCCTGAGAAAAAAACGGGGGGGGGAGCTCATCTTCCCCCAAACCCACAGATTCTGGGGCATCATAGATAGGGAAAAGGTGGAGAAAGGGAGGGAAGTGATTTAAAAAAAAAAAAAAAAAAACCTGGAAGGAGTTCAGCAATCATCAGTTTTAATTATAATGCCAGCTCCATCATTTATTTTTATTTTTAAATTAAATCTACTTGATGGATGCTGCATTTTTCCTGGTCTTTTTTTTTTTTTTTTCATCGTCTCCCCTCATCCCCCGCCCCCCATCCAAGGAAGGAACCCACAATCCATAAGATGAGATCTTCCGCCGCTGCGCTTACAAAGAAACCATCCGAAATTTTTAAAATTATGGGTGTTGAAATGTATGTAAGTACATTTAGCTGGGCAACGGGAGTAGGATATAATCTGAGTTTATTTTATTTTATAAATAGCATGTTTCCCCCTCCAGGTTAGAGACATCCCAAATCATTTTGCCCCTCCTTTAGATTTAAAAAAAAAAAGTAGTCGTCCTCTCGCCCCTGTCTATCTCCTCTTTTTTGCACATGAATGGAATCAACTGCCCCCTGACTCCAATTCTGGGTTTGTTCGGTTTTTTTTTCTGTATCTCTTCCGCTTCAGTTCATGTATAGGGTATGATAGTCACCATCACTCCCAAACATCATAGATTGTAGACAGTTCCCTAGGCTGTAAAGGCCCACGGGGAAGGAGTCTTGGAAGATATGTGGGCTTTTTGCAGTATTGTAAAGGACACTTTCACACATATTGGCCTGAAGAAGGAAGTCCTTGTTATAAAAAGAAAAAGAAAAGCAGGCTGAGGAGGCAAGTCTTTTCTTTTTGATCGGTCTGAAGAGGCAAGTCTTTTTTTCCCCAATTGCCCCAGCCCTTTTCTCCCTCATTACACATTTATGCACAAACGCAAAAGGGAAAGTTTGAGGATTGTTTGAGGTGCCATTGCACAACTGAGGCTCAGCAAGCCACATGTGTTTTTGCGCGTCGCCAAGTTTGTATCGCAATCCACTGCAAACCTTCTCCTAGGCGGGCCGTTCAGCCGACATGCTGTCAACAAAACATTCACCAGTTGGGAAGGTGGGCCCAAGGAAGACCCACCAATGAAGCTATAGAAATCTCTTAGACATGGGACAACGAAAGATCTCAGGTTCTCGATCCATAATGCCATTGTTCCAGTATAATTCCTTGAGGGGCAAGGACATTCTTGTAGACAAAGCACATTTTTAAAAATAATCATCCAAGGATCAAGCTCATTTTGAGAAAACGGCTGCCATTTTGTTTTGTCTGCGATATAAATATGGAAGGGCAGGCTTTTCCATAGTCACTCCCACCCCCCTTGGGGGATTAGAAGGAACCAGGAAAGCAACCTCAAGCTCCACCTCCTTGATGTCATTTCCTGGTTGTCTCGAGGGCCGCCATTTTGGAGGGAGCAAATGTGAGATGCTCTGGCTCCCTGAGTGACAGCCCATCGCTGTCTGCGCACCAACAAGGACCCCGTTGCCCAGTTTGGGGGGCAAAGGCAACGGCAAGGCTGCAGCCACGGCCTCCAACCCCCAGCTGCTTTCACTGCATGGAGATGTAGGGCCAGTTGAAGCTGGACCCGGAAAGCAGTATGTCTCGAATCAGCATCTCAATGGGGGTCTTGCCTACCAAGCGCACAAAGAAAAGCTGCTCAATCACAGGGGCGGAGACGATGCGCAGCGAGGGGAGGCGAAGGAGGAGGCGCCCAAATCGGCTGGGCTGGTTGGGGTACTGGTTCCGGACGTACTCTTCCAAGGCACACTGGGACTTCTCCTGGACGTTCTCCACGTGGCACAAGTCCGTCAGCCCCACCGCATCTGCAAGGGGGAGAAGGGAAGAACGTTCGCAGGGGAGATCAACTGATCGGCGTGAGAGCCCAGCTGATGGATCTGGCTAGAGAAGATCCCATCTGGGCCAGCACCCTATTCTCTTTTTTATATATATAATCATTTATTATTGTTTTCCTTATACATACTTTTACAGTCCTTATACATACTTTTACAGTACAATACAATAAATCACAGGGACGGGGGTGGCGCTGTGGGTTAAACCACAGAACCTAGGACTTGCTGATCAGAAGGCCTGCGGTTCGAATCCCCGCAACAGGGTGAGTTCCCGTTGCTCGGTCCTTGCTCCTGCCAACCTAGCATTCCGAAAGCACCTCAAAGTGCAAGTAGATAAATAGGTACCACTCTGGCGGGAAGGTAAATGGCATTTCTGTGCGCTGCTCTGGTTCGCCAGAAGCGGCTTAGTCACGCTGGCCACATGACCCGGAAGCTGTACGCTGGCTCCCTCAGCCAATGAAGCAAGATGAGCGCCGCAACCCCAGAGCCGGCCACGACTGGACCTAATGGTCAGGGGTCCCTTTACCTTTACAATAAATCACATAGATACTATTAGCTCTGCCGAGCTTGCGACTTCCCTCCATCCCTTCAGCGAGTACCCCTTATTTTCTTATATCACGAATTCCATTTATAAACCTTGTATCTGCCGTACATTGTAAAAGCTATTTCAGTCCTGCCAGTGTTTTTAAAGTTTGGCATTTATCCTTTATATACACCATAAATTTACTCCAATTTTCTTGAAACCTCTGATCGTCCTGGTCCCGAATTCTTCCCGTCAGTTTGGCTAACTCCGCATAGCTCATCATTTTCATCTGCCACTCCGCAATGGTGGGAACTTCTTGCAATTTCCAGTTTGGGCCAAGCATGTTTCTTGCCGCTGCTGTGGCGTACATAAAAAGTCTTTGGTCCACTTTCTTAATTTCCTTCCCCATCAAACCCAATAAAAAGGCTTCTGTTTTTGGGGGAAAGGTGTATTTAAATATTCTCTTGAGTTCATTGTAAATTAACTCCCCAGAATTCTTAACTTTATCACAAGCCCACCACATGTAGTAAAAGTCACCATCCGCTGGCAGTTGAAGATGATGGAGTTTATGAAGCTGGAAGATCTCACTGGGAGAATCCGCGACCAGAAAGAAGAGGAATACCAAGAAGATTGGAAGAAATTTAAAGACTATTTGAATAAATATTGTAATATTAAAGATATGTAATCACCTGAAAGAATCAATTAGGCCTAGGGTTAAATTGGGATTAAATAAATAAATAAGAAAATATACGATAAGAAAAGTTAGGAAATATGATTTTGACTGTGCTAGGGTTTTATGAAATAATGGTATTGGAAACGGCTATATATAATTACTAAGAAACTCAGATGGAAGAGATTTGAGGAAGTCAAGTAATTTTTTTATGAAGATGGATTTTGATTGATTAATTAAGTTTTAGGTTATGTGGTGATTTGATGTATTTTATGTTTTATGTTCTTTTCCCTTTTTCTGTTTCATTCTTTTTTCTTTATTATTGTTGGCTTTTTCTTCTGTTATGTTTATGTATGGAAAATAATAAATATTATTTTTAAAAAAAAAGAAAAAAGAAAAGTCACCATCCGCTAGGCCAGCATCCTATTCTCACAGAGGGCAAACAAATGCCCAAGGGGAAGCCCACACCAGGGCCACAGCACAACCAAAACTCTGGCTCCTCCAGCCCTGGACAACCCTGGATTTACAGAAGCCGTCCCAGGGCCAGGGAGAAAAGTACCATATTGGCCCAAATATAAGCCGCACCTGAATATACGCCACACCTTTATAATTTCGCAGGCACTCACACCCATTCCATTTTACCGTATGTCTGTTTCAGCAGCGATATCGCAAAAGTCAGTTTTTGTAAGGTCGCGAATTGAAGCAGCACTTTAACTTTTCACAGTCGGAATTTGGAGGGGGGAAATGTGCGGCTTATTTTCGGGCCAATGCGGTAACTTTACAACCTTCAGAAGACAGCCCTGTACAGTGGTACCTCTGGTTACATACTTTATTCGTTCCAGAGGTCTGTTCTTAACCTGAAACTGTTCTTAACCTGAAGCAGCACTTTAGCTAATAGGGCCTCCCGCTGCCGCCGCGCGATTTCTGTTCTCATCCTGACGCAAAGTTCTTAACCCGAGGTACTATTTCTGGGTTAGCGGACTCTGTAACCTGAAGCATATGTATCCCGAGGTACCACTGTATAGGGAAGGTTTTTTCAAATGGTTCAAGTTTTATTATGTTTTTATATATGCTGGAAGCCGCCCAGAGTGGCTGGGGCAACCCAGTCAAGATGAGGAGGGTATAAATAGTAAACTAACAACAGCAACAATAAGGGAATAAAGCATCTCTATTTTCACAGGAGAACTTTTGGTGGTTATGCAACTTTCCCCACCTGTGATTCCTAGCACCTAGTATTAAGAGACATACAGTCATACCTTGGTTCTTGAACGCCTTGGTACTCGCATGTTTTGGCTCCCGAACACCGAAAACCTGGAAGTAAGTGTTCCAGTTTCGAACGTTTTTCAGAAGCCGATTGTCCAGTGCAGCCTCCACTTGAGCTCCTGTAGCCAATCGGAAGCTGCGCCTTGGTTTTTGAACAGTTTCGGGAGCTGAACAGACTCCCGGGACGGATTAAGTTCGAGAACCAAGGTTCCACTGAACTACCCCTAACAATGGAGGTCAAATATATCCGTCATGGTTAGCAGCCCTCGATAGCCCTAGTATGCGCTATGAATTATAAAAACCATACGAGCTGGTGACCACCATTGCCTAGAGTCTGGCGGTGCACTGTGCGATGGAATCCTTCCATTTTCCCCACCCTGAGTCATCATTTCATCATTCAGGACAGACAAAAGGAAGCCTTTCCTGTAGGGCATAGGGGAAATATGGAACTCCACAAGAGCTAGGGATGGCCACCAACTCGGATGGGTTTAAAAGAGGATTGGCACATATCAGCCTAACATCAATCTATAAATGGCTGTCACTGAAACTGCTCCCCCGTGGTATAGCTCCACTGATCCTTTGCGACCAGTTCCAGTCAGGCTGGCAGACAGCAGCCCTGAACACTCTTCAGAAACTGGGTTTTGCCCCTCAAGCCCTTCTAAGTCTGGGCTCAGGCCAAGCAAAAGCAAAGGATAGGCAAAGAATTATAGACACCGAGAGACAACAGGGCTGCTTAAGGTGCCCCGACTACAAAATTGTAGAATTCGAGAGAGATATAGATGCACCAGCAGCAAATCTCTTTTTTCTTATATCCAAAAATGGAAGAAGGGCTTTTACACTTGCCAGAAAGCTCGGCTCTGCCCTTGCCGGTCTTGGAAGGATCCTTTAAAAAAGTCCCATATGACCAGAGAATTTGCGCTTGTCCTTTGGGGAATATAGGTAAAGATAAGGGACCCCTAACCAATGGGTCCAGTCATGACCGACTCTGGGGTTGCGGCGCTCATCTCGCTTTATTGGCTGAGGGAGCCGGCATACAGCTTCTGGGTCATGTGGCCAGCAGGACTAAGCCGCTTCTGGCGAACCAGAGCAGCACACAGAAACACCGTTTACCTTCCCGCCGGAGCGGTACCTATTTATCTACTTGCACTTTGACGTGCTTTCGAACTGCTAGGTTGGCAGGAGCAGGGACCGAGCAACGGGAGCTCATCCTGTCACGGGGATTCGAACCACCGACCTTCTGATCGGCAAGTCCTAAGCTCTGTGGTTTAACCCACAGCGCCACTCGCATCCCAATGCGGAATATATAGGAAGCCCTGAACACATATTTTTTAGATGTTCCTTTTACAATGAAGCACGTAGAGAAACCTTTGATCCCCTGCTGGTGAGGCTTGCTGACCTCCCGGTAAAGCAAAAATTTGATCTTTTCCTGTTAGGCAAAGACCCCAAGACAACCCGGATGGTTGCCAGATTCTGCGCACAGATCTGTAGGCGCAGACCATCGCCCAATTCAATCTAGTTTGAAAATTCCCAACCCGGATCCACGGGCAATTTTGGGTCATTTCTCTAAGTTAGTCTATTTTAAAGTTTTTATGTGTTTATATGCCTATCTGTGTTTATATGCCTATATGTCCCCTATAGGGGACGCGGGTGGCGCTGTGGGTTAAACCACAGAGCCCAGGACTTGCTGATCAGAAGGTCGGCGGTTTGAATCCCCACGATGGGGTGAGCTCCCGTTGCTCGGTCCCTGCTCCTGCCAACCTAGCAGTTTGAAAGCACATCAAGTGCAAGTGGATAAATAGGTACCGCTCCGGTGGGAAGGTAAACAGCCTTTCCGTGCGCTACTCTGGTTCACCAGAAGCGGCTTAGTCCTGCTGGCCACATGACCCGGAAGCTGTACGCCGGCTCCCTCGACCAATAAAGCGAGATGAGCGCCGCAATCCCAGAGTCGGCCACGACTGGACCTAATGGTCAGGGGTCCCTTTACCTCCTTTACTATGCCTATCGCACTTTAAACTCAAAATCCATTGTTGTATATATTGGGATTGTAGTTCCATTTGTGTTTCTCAAGCTGGTCTCTGACCATAATAAATTTCGTGTTCATGAGTGCCACTGATGGCTTGTAGCCACGATGGCTGTGCTCTGCCTCTGTGGGTCAGAGACAGCAATGTTTCTAAATTCCAGTTGCCGAAAGGACTAAGTAAGAATGGATTGTTAATTGGTGAAAGAAGAGAATGTAAAATTACAGTATATTAAGATAAATTATTAGGATAAAAACAAAGATGGAAAGGATTTGCTGAAATATCTAACTGAACTAGAATACGAAAAGGGAGGTGTGAAGAGGTCAAGGAAACAAGCAAATGAAAAATAAGTTATGGGAAGGCTTGATTTGTTTTTGTTTTTCTTAATTGTTTGTATTTTTCTGTGTTTTTTTGTTTGTTTTTTGGTGTGTTTTTTACCTATTGTGATGTATTGTCTTGTTTTTTCTTGCTTAATTTGGTGTTTTTTCTTTTTTCCTTTTGTAACCCTTAAAACTGGAATAAATATTATTTTTTAAAAAAAAATCCAGTTGCCGAAAAACACAGGAAAGGAGAAAATTCTCTTGTGCTCAAGTACTACTTGTGATCTTACCATTCAGGTATTGGCTTCGGTGAGAACAGGATGCTAGACTTAGGGTCTTCTTCCTTTCTTCAGTCTTAGGTGATTCTTGAAGCATCACTTGGCCAAATTCAGTCATTTTACTCTCTCGCCCTGACCTAGCCACCGTGATCCACGCGACGGTCACCTCCAGACTGGATTATTGTAAGTCACTCGACGTAGGGCTGCCCTTGAGACTGACCCAGAAACTCCAGCGGGTGCAGAATGCCGCGGCGAGACTCTTTACGGGGTCCTCGCCGTGGGATCACATTCACCCGGTGCTATACCAGCTGCACTGGCTCCCGGTGGAGTACAGGGTCAGGTTTAAGGTGCTGGTTTTAACCTTTAAAGCCCTATACGGCCTAGGACCCTCGTACCTATGGGACCGCCTCTCCTGGTACGTCCCACGGAGGACCTTACGGTCTTCAAACAAAAACATCTTGGAGGTCCCGGGCCACAGGGAAGTTAGGCTGGCCTCAATCAGAGCCAGGGCTTTTTCGGCTGTGGCTCCGATCTGGTGGAATGCTCTATCCCAAGAGACTAGGGCCCTGCGGGACTTGACATCTTTCCGCAGGGCCTGCAAGACAGAGCTGTTCCACCAGGCCTTTGGCCAGGGCACAGCCTGACCCCCTCCTTTGGTAAACTTTACAGAAGCCCGATGGTTGCCATGAATTTGATTTGAACTGATTTTATAATGAATTGATTTTGGAATGCTGTATTATTTTACTGCTGTTAGCCACTCTGAGCCCAGCTTTGGCTGGGGAGGGCGGGATATAAATAATAATTACCGCATTTTTCGTCCTATAGGGCGCACCGGCCCATAGGTTGCACCTCGTTTTTTGGGGGGGTGAAATGAATAAAAAAAATTATTCCCGCCCCAAGCCTTGCGGACACTCGCCCGAAGCATGGGGAGTCCTCCGGAAGGCTCCCCGTGCTTCAGGCGGCAGGCTGCCACCCCAAGCCTCGCACGCTCGGCGGGACCTCCCGCTGGGCGCACAAGCCTTGCGGACACTCTCCCGAAGCACGGGGAGTCCTCCGGAGGGCTCCCCATGCTTCGGGCAGCAGGCTGCTGCCCGCAAGCCTTGTGAGCCCGTGGGAACTCCCGCAGGGCTTGCAAGGCTTGCGGATAGCTTCCTGAAGCCTGGAGAGCGAGAGGGGTCAGTGCACACCGATGCCTCTCGCTCTCCAGGCTTCAGTGAAAGCCTGCATTCGCCCCATAGGACGCACACACATTTCCCCTTCATTTTTGGAGGGGGAAAAGTGTGTCCTATGGGGCGAAAAATACAGTATTTATTTATTTAGTTTTAACATCACCTTCCCCCCCCCCCAAAAAAAATAAAAAATCCACAGAGCATAATTCCACGATTCAATTAAGAGAATATACATTTGAGGGTTGTTGTGTCCCCCCCCCCATGCCTTTTGAGAAGCATTCACACACACACCAGCACTCCAGTGAAATACGTCTCCGAGGGCTGCCGTTTCCCAGCTTGAACGCAACCCTCAAGCTGAGTTCATCCCTCTCCCCCGTTGTGGGAGCCACAAAACAGCTCCATTCAGAGCCCCTCAAATGAGTGCCGTGGCTATTCAGGCCACGAACGCTGCCGCTATTGACAGAGGCCCCCAAAAGGGACCTCACCACGAATCCATTCACAGCCGCCGCTTTTTTCTAACGCGGCATGGCTAACACAACAGACATTTAGCTGCGTGGGGAGAATGGGCCGCCCGTCGCCGGCGTCAATAGCCGGGACTTGAAAACGCTTACTCTGAGGATGCTGTGTCGCAGGCCACCAAAGGGATGAAAGGAGCACCGGGATGTGTGCTTGTGGGGAGAGAAAGGGGGGGGCCAGCTAGATTTGGTTAATTAAAAAAAAACCCACAGAGATAAAGAGAGGCGGGGTGCTTATCTGCCAGTCGTGGCGCATTACTCCGGGAATCAAAGCAAAAAGTTTCTCCAGCACCTTTGTGAACTCGCCCCCTAGCAAATGCTAGATGACCAGAGCAGACATGGGGACATGGGATGCAGGTTCTGTTGCAACCAATCTTGCTAAGGTTGCAAGCTCATAAGGTTAAAGGTACAGGCTGGGGGTACAAAGGTCCCTCATTCTCTTAAAGGGACCCCTGACCGTTAGGGTCCAGTCGTAACCGAATCTGGGGTTGTGGCGCTCATCTCGCTTTATTGGCCGAAGGAGCCAGCATACAGCTTCCGGGTCATGTGGCCAGCATGACTAAGCCGCTTCTGTCGAGCCAGAGCAGCGCACGGAAACGCCATTTACCTTCCCGCCAGAGCGGTACCTATTTATCTACTTGCATTTTGACGTGCTTTCGAACTGCTAGGTTGGCAGGAGCAGGGAACGAGCAATGGGAGCTCACCCCGTTGCGGGGATTCAAACCGCCAACCTTCCGATCAGCAAGTCCTAGGCTCTGTGGTTTAACCCACAGCGCCACCCGCGTCCCTCTCACTCTCTTAGCTCTGTGCAAAGGCTGTGCACCCAAACTTCCGACAGTTTCCATCTTGCGATAGCAAAGGCAAACTGGCCTGGGGGTGATTTCAGAAACCAACGTACATTTTGGCAAGGCGAGCTCACTTAAGACGCAAGCAAACCCCCCTCCCCCACGCCCTGCCATCGCAAGCTCAGCTACCTGATGCCTTCAAGAAAATAGCCGGCACCGATCGATGGCAGGGCGGAATCAAGGAGGTTGCCACTGAGATTCAACAAGTTTATAGACCGCTTTGCAAGACAATGGCGTGAAAGCCATGTACATGGTTGAAACAGAATGCAAACAGAACACATGCTCAGAGGGCAGATAGAAACATAAGAAGGCTCTGCTGGATCCTTCTAGCCCAGACTTTTGTTCTCCCAGCGGCCACCCAGATGCCCTAATGGGAAACTCAGAAGCAGGATTTGAGCACAAGAGCAAATCTCTTCTCCTGCGGTTTCTAGGAACTGGTCTTCAGAAGCATTCCTGCCTTTGACTGTGGAGGCAGAGCATAGACAACATGGCTAGTAGCCCTCGATAGCCATCTCCCACTCCATGAATTTGTGTCATTCTTTTTTAAAGCCCCCAAGGCTTTTGCCCATCGCTGCTTCCTGCAGGAGGGAGTTTGACTATGTGCATTGCAAAGAAGCGCTTTCTTCTCTCTCCCCCGAATCTTCCAACATTCAGCTTCGTAACACGGCTTCCAGAACTTTGGGAGAGGGAGAAAAACTCTTCTCTATCCCCTTTCTCCTTGACATGCATGCAGTTTATTAAGCTCTGCTTCTGCAGAGGCCAGCTCCAGGTAGCGGTGCCAAGAGAAAGGTGAACGGGAGGGTCACAGCTCACAGCTGCAGCACCTGCTTGGCATGCAGAAGGTCCCAGGTTAACACACACACGCCCAGCAGCATCTCTAGGGAAGCTCCTGGCCTGAACTCACAGAGAGCGGCCACCAGTCGGTATGGACAACACTGGGTTTGAGGGATATGATAATAATAATAATAATAATAATAATAATAATAATAATAAAATTTATTATACAGTGGTGCCCCCAAAGACGAATGCCTCGCAAGACGAAAAACTCGCTAGATGAAAGAGTTTTCCGTCTTTTGAGGTGCCTCGCAAGACGAAATTAATCCGTTCCGCGAGTCTCTTCGTCTTGTGGTTTTTTCGTCTTGCGAAGTACGGCTATTAGCGGATTAGCGGATTAGCGCTATTAGCGGCTTAGCGGCTATTAGTGGCTTAGCGGATTAGAAAAAGGGGGGGAGGGGAAAAACCCGCAAGAACTCGCAAGACGTTTCGTCTTGCGAAGCAAGCCCATAGGGAAATTCGTCTTGTGAAGCACCTCAAAAGACGGAAAACTCTTTCGTCTAGCGAGTTTTTCGTCTTGCGAGGCATTCGTCTTGCGGGGCACCACTGTATAATAAATTTATTATTATTATTATTATTATTATTATTATTATTATTATTATTACTATTACCCTGCCTATTATTATTACTATTACAGTGGTGCCCCGCAAGACGAATGCCTCGCAAGACGGAAAACCTGCTAGACGAAAGGGTTTTCCATTTTGGAGGTGCTTCACAAAACGAATTTCCTATGGGCTTGCTTTGCAAGACGAAAATGTCCTGCGAGTTCCTGCGGGGTTTTTTTCCTCCCCCCCCCCTTTTCTAAGCCGCTAAGCCGCTTATCTGCTTATCCGCTAAGCCGATAAGCCGCTAAAAGCCGCTAATAGCGCTAATCCGATAAGCCGTCAATGGGCTTGCTTCACAAGACGAAAAGACCGCTAGACGAAGAGACTCGCTGAACGGATTAATTTCGTCTTGCGAGGCACCACTGTACTATTACCCTGCCTATCCACTCTGGGTGGCTCCCAACAGAATATTAAAAACACGATACAACAGCATCCTGTTCTCACCGTGGTCAGCCTGTGGGAAGCCAATTAATAATAATAATAGTAATAGTAGTAGTAGTAGTAGTAGTAATAATAATAATAATAATAATAATAATAATAATAATAATAATTTATTGTTTGTACCCCGCCCATCTGGCTGGGTTTCCCCAGCCACTCTGGGCGGCTTCCAACAAAGATTAAAAATACATTAAAATGTCACACGTTAAAAACTTCCCTGAACAGGGCTGCCTTCAGATGTCTTCTGAAAGTCAGATAGTTGTTTATCCCCTTGACATCTGATGGGAGGGCGTTCCACAGGGCGGACGCCACCACCAAGAAGGCCCTCTGACTGGTTCCCTATAATCTCACTTCTCGCAGTGAGGGAACCGCCAGAAGATCCTCGGTGCTGGACCTCAGTGTCTGGGCTGAATGATGAAGGTGGAGACGCTCCTTCAGGCCTACTGGGCTGAGGCCATTCAGGGCTTTAAAGGTCAGCACCAACACTTTGAATTGTGCTCAGAAACATACTGGGAGCCCATGTAGGTCTTTCAAGACCGGTGTTATATGGTCTTGGCAGCCGTCCCAGTCCCTAGTCTAGCTGCTGTGTTCTGGATTAATGGTAGTTTCCGGGGGGATTGATCCTCCAGGTCTGATTGACCTCTTGGCTTGGTTTACAGCAGCAGACTGGTGGTTGTGGAAGGCAGGTCCTTTAGTTCAGAAATGGATTGTGCTCTCCTATTCTTCCTAAAGGGGCGAGTCGCTTCTGTTTCCCTCCAGCAGGAGGCGAGAGGGGGTCACTCCTCCACCCTGTGCTGGCATAACACAGAATGACTCCATACCATGGTGGCTTTTTTGGCCATGCAGGTGTTCATTAGTGTCCCAGGGGCAGTGGCGTAGTGTGGGTTGTCAGCACCCGGGGCAAAGCAAGTAATTTGTGCCCCCTAACCCGTGGATTTGCGCCCCCTAACCCTAACCCCCAGATGTTGCGCCCGGTGCGGCCAGCCCCCCCTGCACCCCCCACGCTACGCCACTGCCCAGGGGTCATCTTGTCTGACCTCCCTCCAACTCAAATGTAGGCAGGTGACCACCCCAAACTCTGCTTGCCAGCAAAAGGGGCCCATTTATGCTCTCTTCATCCAGTGGGCCAGGAATTGGCCCACCGACACCAGGATAGCGAGGCCACCTTGGCTTGGTAACTTGTTCGAGCTCCTTGCTTGAACCACTTGAGGAGCGTCCCCCATGCCTTTCTACAACCTCCATACCTTCCTGGGGCATGGATTCCTCCATTAGAGGAAAAATCAAGCAAGAGGGGGAAGAAGACTTTCTCATAGGTCATCCTAGGACAGAATATGGCAGCTAGACTGGGGACTGGGAGTGGCCACCGAGACCACATAACACCGGTCCTGCAAGACCTACATTGGCTCCCAGGACATTTCCAGGCACAATTCGAAGTGTTGGTACTGACCTTTAAAGCCCTAAACGGCCTCAGCCCAGTAGACCTGAAGGAGTGTCTCCACCCCATTGTTCAGCCCAGACACTGAGGTCCAGGGCCGAGGGCCTTCTGGCTGTTCCCTCCCTGCGAGAAGCGAAGTTACAGGGAACTAGGCAGAGGGCCTTCTCAGTGGTGGCGTTCCCCTGATCTCCCCTAACAACCGCTCACCAGGAAAGGAAAGTGTTCCTTTGCATTAATTGCGCAATCAGATCCAACACGATCAGAAGAGACCGGTATCCTGTTCTCACTATGGCCAGCAAAGGGCTGCCCCCCACCCCCGCCTCCATGGCAAACCCACAGGCAGAATCCGGGCACAAGAGCCCTGTCTCCTGCTGCTGTTTCCAACAACTGGGTATTCAGAAGCATTGCTTCCTCGTGACTGTGAAGGCAGAGCACAGCCATTAACCAATGACAGCCTTCTGTTCAGGCCATCCAAGATGGCAGATGTTATGTATTGAAGTTCTCACCCTGGCCACCAGGGGTATTGTGTATACAGTGGTACCTCAGGTTACAGATGCTTCAGGTTACAGCTGCTTCAGGTTACAGACTCCGCTAATGCAGAAATAGTACCTCGGGTTAAGAACTTTGCTTCAGGATGAGAACAGAAGTCGTGTGGCGGCAGCGGGAGGCCCCATTAGCTAAAGTGGTGCTTCAGGTTAAGAACAGTTTCAGGTTAAGAACAGACCTTCGGAACGAATTAAGTTCTTAACCCAAGGTACCACTGTATAGTTTTCACTCAGGTCCACGTAAGTTAATTTAGGCAGGAAACCCTGGGCTGTTGTTGTACGATGTTGACAGCTGGCTGCCTATAAAAGCAGGCCAGCTGAGCTGTTTGCTGTTCAGTTCAGTTCCAGCTTACTTATAAAGAACTACTTGGAGAAATCTCTGTGTCGTTTGCTATGTCCACCCCACTACAGTGGTACCTCGGGTTAAGTACTTAATTCGTTCCAGAGGTCCGTTCTTAACCTGAAACTTTTCTTAACCTGAAGCACCACTTTAGCTCATGGGGCCTCCCGCTGCCGCCGTGCTGCCAGAGCACGATTTCTGTTCTTATCCTGAAGCACTATGTCTGGGTTAGCGGAGTCTGTAACCTGAAGCGTATGTGACCGGAAGCGTATGTAACCTGAGGTACCACTGTACTTAATAGCAGACATCGCTGCCTCCTGCAGCACTGAGTTCCATAGTTTAACAATGCCCTGCGTGAAGGAGGACTTTCTCTGGCCTGCCCCGAATGATGAAATGGTGAGTCAGAGCATGGCCACCGAAAGCCCTCGCCTCCTCCAATCCGGCAGCGTGCGATGCTCACCTGGGGTGAAGAGGACAATGGCCTTCAGGCAGGAGTACTCGGCCGAGTCGACGTGCAGAGCCTTCAGCTTCTCCACCTGCTCCTGGAAGACGCGGATGTGGTCCATGAAGGCCACCACGCGGTCGGCGGACATGGGCGAGGCATGGAGGCCGGCGGCAGCCAGGAGGGGAGCCACGTGGAGAGGCATGGAGCACTGGGCGGCGTTGAGGACGAAGAGCTCGCTCCAGGTCATGCGCAGAAGGCAGACCTGGTCGGCCAGCTGGAAGTCCGGGAAGAAGGGGATGTTCTTGGCCCATTCGATGGCGCTGAAGAGGAGGCGGGCGGCCACCTCGCAGATGTTCTCGATGCCCATGATGTTGTTGGGCTGCAGGCACTGGGCCCCATAGCGGGAAGTGGGGTAGGGCTCTGCCCGGAGGAGGAGGGAGATGAAGCCCGTCAGGTAGGAGTGGCAATTGTAGGGGTCTCCGTTGGCGAAGGGGTACTGACCCGGGCTGGGCTGCGCGGGAGCCATGCGCCCCCGTTGCACGGCTGAAGGGAGACAAAAAGGGAGGGAAGGAGAAAATGATGTATAGGTTGTTTTTATATGCAATGGCGGCAGAAAGAAGAACGGAGGATGAAATGGATGGACTATGCAGAATTAGATAAACTAACAGGAAGGATTCGAAACCTGCGGGACCAGAGATTCTCAGAAGGCTGGAGTCAATTTACAGACGATTTGAAAAGTAATTGTGATGAACAGATTGCGCTAGTAGGTCGGCAAGAAGTTTTGTAAGGTGAATTATTTGAAATATTGCCAAAAAAAAAAAGACAATGAGGAGAATTATTAGTTAAGGATAATTAAAGGTAATATGGAATTAAGAAATGCATAATAAGTGATAAAGAACAGAAAATCATCAGAGGCGTTGACGGAAGTCCAAAAATATTGTATAAGATGAGAAGTTATGTTGTATGAATGTTGGAATTAATATGTTAAAAAAATTATAAAAATGTATATAAAAAAGAGAAAATGACGTATAGATAATAAATAATAATAATAATTTATTATTTATACCCTGCCCATCTGGCTAGGTTTCCCCAGCCACTCTGGGCAGCTTCCAACAGAATATTAAAATACAATAGTCTATTAAACATTAAAAGCTTCCCTAAACAGGGCTGCCTTCAGATGTCTTCTAAAGGTCTGGTAGTTGTTTTTCTCTTTGACATCTAGTGGGAGGGCGTTCCACAGGGCGGGTGCCACTACCGAGAAGGCCCTCTGTAACTTGGCTTCTCATAGGGAGGGAACCGCCAGAAGGCCCTCGGAGCTGGACCTCAGTGTCCGGGCAGAACGATGCGGGTGGAGACGCTCCTTCAGGTATCTAACTGGTTAAACTAGCAAAAAATGTACAAAACTAGAGAAAACAAGTGTAGGAAATGTAAAACAAGAGAAGGTACATTTTTTCATACGTGGTGAGACAGCAAAATTGTTAAGAATTATTGAATAATGAAATGAAGGTGTTTAAAATAACCTTTGCCAAAAAAAAACCTGAGAAACTTTCCTGTTAGGTATTACAGGAATGGACTTACCAAGATCACAAAAGAATTTGTTTATGTACGCAACCACGGTTGCACAAACAGCACAACAACATTGGAAAGAATAAAGCGTCGGGGCTAAAGAAGATTGGCAAGTTAAATTAAAAGAATATGCTGAAACGGCAAAGTTGGCAATGAAATTAAGAGGAAGAGATGACAAGGAATTTAAGGAAGAATGGAAGGACTTTATTGGATATGTTCAGAAGCAATGTACACAGGTTAATACATTGGCAGGGTAAATTTATTATGAGTGGACAATAAGTAATTCAAATGGTTAAAACTTTATAATGGATATATAGTACATTCATATGCAATGGAACCAAGGAAGGGATTAGGGGGAAAGTCAATTTGTTTTGGTTTGGTTTTTATTGTTGTTTGTTTTGTTTCTGTTATTGTTGGAAAATTAATAAAATGTTATGGGGGGGGAGAAGGGAGAAAGCACATGATTCTCGTCTCAGCATTTATTTCGTGAAACCAATATGCCATTACGTTGTCCTGGGGTGGGGAAAATTTTATTTCCTGGGCTTCTGACTTAAGATTCTCTGTACTCACCACCCAAGCCTACTCAGGAAATGAAGGATGCATATGTTTCTATTTCATTTCCTTATTATTATTTTTCCATTTTGATTGCCAGTATGTGGTCTTTTTAATCGTTTTTATTTGGTTTTAAAAATGAAGAGTTGTAACAATACCAAATACACATTTCTCTGAATCTATTGTCAACATTTCCAACTGCGTATTATTTCAGTCTATATTTTGTATCACCTTGCCAACAAAGGTCCGTATAGTAAAAGCTATGGTTTTCCCAGTAGTGATGTATGGAAGTGAGAGCTGGACCATAAAGAAGGCTGATCGCTGAAGAATGGATGCTTTTGAATTCTGGTGCTGGAGGAGACTCTTGAGAGTCCCATGGACTGCAAGAAGATCAAACCTCTCCATTCTTAAGGAAATCAGCCCTGAGTGCTAATTGGAAGGACAGATCCTGAAGCTGAGGTTCCAAGACTTTGGCCACCTCATGAGAAGAGAAGACTCCCTGGAAAAGACCCTGATGGAGGGCACAAGGAGAAGGGGACGACAGAGGACGAGATGGTTGGACAGTGTTCTCGAAGCTACCAGCATGAGTTTGACCAAACTGCGGGAGGCAGTGGAAGACAGGAGTGCCTGGTGTGCTTTGGTCCAGGGGGCCACGAAGAGGCGGACACGACTAAACAACAACAATATTTTGTACCTGTCCAAATTATCCATCATATTTGTTCCATTACAAGCATTATTAGAATCCTGGTAATGTTTTCACCTGCTTTACAATGGTGTCCTAAATAAATTATAATTTCCCCCCCCCCATTCTTTCTTGAAGTTCTAGTCTTCTTGATTCCTGAGCTTTCTGGTCAGTTTTGCCATTTCGGCGCAGTCCAACAGCTTAGTTTGCCATTCCTCTGTCGTAGGGAGGTTGCCAGTATGTTTTTAACAGAATTGTAAAGTTGGAAGGGACCCTTCTGGGGCCATCAAGTCCAACCCCATACAACACAGGAATCTTATACACAGATAGGTAAAGGTAAATGGACCCCTAACCATTAGGTCCAGTCGTGACCAACTCTGGGGTTGCGGCGCTCATCTCGCTTTACTGGCTGAGGGAGCCGGCGTACAGCTTCCGGGTCATGTGGCCAGCATGACTAAGCCGCTTCTGGCGAACCAGAGCAGCGCACGGAAACGCCATTTACCTTCCCTCCGGAGCGGTACCTATTTATCTACTTGCACTTTGACATGTTTTGGAACTGCTAGGTTGGCAGGAGCAGGGACCAAGCAACGGGAGCTCACCCCGTCACGGGGATTCAAACCGCCGACCTTCTGATCGGCAAGTTCTAGGCTCTGTGGTTTAACCCACAACACCACCCGCGTGCCATATAGACAGATAGGTAATTTTAATTACATTGTTTAATTGTTTTTTTAATGGTTGCGCCCCTCAAAAAATAATAATAATTAGCAGTTCTTATTTTATTTGTAAGCCGCCTTGAGTCAATGTTAGGGAAAAAGGCAGGATATAAATTGACCTATTATTATTATTGTTGTTGTTGTTGTTGTTTTGTTTGCTTTGTATATAGTATGATGCAATACCATGCCCTTGGGGTTGTTAGTAATCACAATGAAAAAGAAAACTGAAAATTAAGTAAGTAAGAAGCGTCAAAATCGAGATGTGGAAAATATAGAAACAATGAGGAGAAACAGGACTAAGATGTGGAGATATGCTTCAGAGAGCCAGACCCTGGGGAGCCCCGAAAAATTAATAATTATAATTTGGACTATAATTTGGTCTCTTTTTATTTTAGTTTTTTATTTTAATTGGAGCGTTATGATTGGATATAGTAATTGGATGTTTTTTATTGGAAAATCAATAAAAATGATTTTAAAAAAAACTTGTGTCTAGGCAAAGGGAACGTGCCCCACTTCCTCCCTGCCTCCTGCATGATTGGCAGGGCCAGCAGATCAGAGGTCTCTCCGCTCTGGCCCCACAAACAAGCCCACTGGATCAGGCCAGTAGCCCATCTTGTCAGAAACCCACAAGCAGGACTCGAGCACAAAAGGCCCTCTCCTCTCCTGCAGTTCCTGCAGCAACTGGCATTCAGAAGAATTGGTGCCTCTGACCGTGGAGGAAGAAGCACAGCCATCGTCGCTATCAGCCACCGATAGCCCTCTTCATGAACCAGCCCAGTCCTCCTTTAACGCCATCCAAGTTGGTCGCTGTCCCTGCCTACTGTGGTAAGGAGTTCCACAGGTTGCGCTGCGTGAGCAAGCTCCGGAAACGCTGTCTCAAATCTTCCCGCATTCTCTCTCCTCCAAGGAATCCTTTGTCCCCTCCAAACAACTTTTTTTTTTTTAATCACCTAGCCATGATTATTTGTTTCTCTACCTGCTACTGGGGCGGTCAGACACAGTGCTGCTTTAACACTGCTAGGGGCTCAGTCTAATTCTGCCAAGATGTTTCTCCATAGTTTTCTAAATTCATAGGGAGGAGGTAAAAAGAAAGTATAGAAGTAACTGTGCGGTATAACGTAATGAATAGACAAAGTACAGCGAGATTAATTGGAAGTCAGTTTTAAATTTCTTTTCTACAAATTTTATAATTGTGTTCAATACCAGGAGTATATATGATGATAATTATATTAATCTTCTTATAGTGCGGTGGTTTGTTTGATTTTTCTGTTATTTGTTTGACTGTATGTTTGTTTACTTAAATGCAAGTCTGTTTTTCATAAATGTATTTATTTTAAATTAATAAAGATATATTAAAAAATAAAAAAGATTTTAAAAAACACTGCTGGGGGCCTGCAAATATTTTGAGGCAGCTGCACTGGTTTCCTTTCTAATCTGTGCACTTTTTGACACCTGTCCCAAAAATCCTGTACCTTTTTATCCTGCAAATGTTCCCACAATGGCCAAGCAGATGCCCACAAGCCAGACCCAAATGCCATGGCACTTTCCCCCCCGGTGGTTTCCTGGAACTGCTATTATTTAGCGGCTACTGCCTCCAACATCAGGGACGCGGGTGGCACTGTGGGTTAAACCACAGAGCCTAGGACTTGCCAATCAAAAGGTCAGCGGTTCGAATCCCCACGACAGGGTGAGCTCCCATTGCTCGGTCCTTGCTCCTGCCAACCTAGCAGTTCGAAAGCATGTCAATGTGCAAGTAGATAAATAGGTACCGCTCTGGTGGGAAGGTAAGCGGCGTTTCTGTGCGCTGCTCTGGTTCGCCAGAAGTGGCTTAGTCATGCTGGCCACATGACCCCGAAGCTGTAGGGCCAATAAAGCGAGATGAGCGCCGCAACCCCAGAGTCGGCCACAACTGGACCTAATGGTCAGGGGTCCCTTTACCCTTTACCTCACTGCCTCCAACACGGAGGCAGAAAATAGCCATTGCAGTTAGCAAATGTTGGTAGCCTCATCAGCCATTAATGTGTCCAACAGTCTTGCCGCTTGCTTAAATGTGGAGGGGAAGAAATCGGACCTTTAGAAGCGATTCCTTAAAAAAAATTTAAAAAAGAGGAGAAGAAACGCAGAGGGAGGACAGAAAGAAGGAAAGGGAAAAGGTAAATAACTTTGAAGGGCAAAGATGAAAAGGAGAAGATGCTGTTCTACCCTGGGAGGTTCTTGGGAAGACAAAGACGGGCATGAATCAAGGGGTACGAGGGAAGAAATTGCAGGAGCAGAGAGGAGGATGATTCAGCAATGGGCATGCGGTTGGGCACGGCTAGATAATCAAGATCTGCCTTTGCAAAAGGGTTGCAGAGCAAGAGGAAGGCAAAGAAAGGGAGAAAAGGAGGAGAGAAAGCAAAGAGTAGGGAAGAGGAGGCGTGGAGGGAATAGGGGGAAATGGAGAAATGGGGAACTGGAGGAAAGCAGGATAGAAAAGGGAAAGTCACAAAGGAAAACGGAAGGCAGGAAAAGCAGAAGAGGGATGGAAGGAAGATGAAGAATTAGGGTCCCCGCATAGGCACTTTTTATAGCGCTCTTGTAAGAATGCAATGGGACGCGGGTGGCACTGTGGGTTAAACCACAGAGCCTAGGACTTGCCAACCAGAAGGTTGGCGGTTCGAATCCCTGCGATGGGGTGAGCTCCCGTTGCTCGGTCCCTGCTCCTGCCAACCTAGCAGTTCGAAAGCACGTCAAAGTGCAAGTAGTTAAATAGGTACCACTCCAGCAGGAAGGTAAACGGCATTTCCGTGCGCTGCACTGGTTCGCCTAAAGCGGCTCAGTCATGCTGGCCACATGACCCGGAAGCTGTACGCCGGCTCTCTCGGCCAATAAAGAGAGATGAGCGCCACAACCCCAGAGTCAGCCAGGACTGGACCTAATGGTCAGGGGTCCCTTTACCTTTACTTTTAAGAATGCAATAAGAGCCCGCAGGATCAGGCCAAAGGGGTCCAGTCTAGTCCAACATCCTCTCCTCACCAAGGCCAAATACCTGTAAGGAACTAGGGATGTAAACAGACTTCCTCCGGACCGTAAGGACATCAGAAGAGCGCGGCCACTGGGTCACGTCAAGTGGAGGCCTTGTGGTCCTGCCTCCTCTTTTCACAGTGACCATTCACATGCCCCTTTGGAAGTCCAAAAGGAGGGCCTGGGTGCAACAGCAGTGCTCTCCACACTTGTGATTTGCAGCAACCGGCTTTCAGAAGCTTTGCTGGAGGCAGAGCAAAGCCACAGCAGCTGGTAGCCATCAGGGGCTAGTGCTAGTGACAAATAGCTCTCTCCCCTCCATCAATTTGCCCAGTCCTCTTTTCAAGCCTTGGTGGCTGCCTCTGCCCTCATGTGGGAGGGAGTTCCAGAGTCTAGCTATGTGCTGTGTGAAAAAGCTCTGGCTCTAGTTATCTCCCGCTTGGACTACTGCAATGTGCTCTATGTGGGGCTACCTTTGAAGGTGACCCGGAAACTACAACTAATCCAGAACACGGCAGCCAGACTGGTGACTGGCAGCGGCTGCCGAGACCACATAACACCGGTCCTGAAAGACCTACATTGGCTCCCAGTACGTTTCCGAGCACAATTCAAAGTGTTGGCGCTGACCTTGAAAGCGCTAAACGGCCTCGGTCCAGTATATCTGAAGGAGCATCTCCACCCCCATCGTTCTGCCCGGACGCTGAGGTCCAGCACCGAGGGCCTTCTGGCGGTTCCCTCACTGCCAGAAGCCAAGTTACAGGGAACCAGGCAGAGGGCCTTCTCGGTGGTGGCGCCCGCCCTGTGGAACGCCCTCCCACCAGATGTCAAAGAGAAAAACATCTACCACACTTTTAGAAGACATCTGAAGGCAGCCCTGTTCAGGGAAGTTTTTAATGTTTGGTGTATTACAGTATTTTAATATTTTGGGGGGAAGCCACCCAGAGTGGCTGGGGAAGCCCAGCCAGATGGGCGGGGTATAAATAATAAATTATTATTATTATTATTCTTTTATATGTCCCGAAGCTTCCCCGCATTCAGCTTCAGGGCAGTGGCAGGGCAGCTATTTGCCTTTCAACAGAGTTTGCCGCTGCAAAGGTTTCGGACCAGAAACTCTGCTTTGTTCCCAGTCGCTGCAAGTCCCAGAACTCCCTGCTGAAATCCTCCTCACTTTGAATGCCACAAATAAATTGAAATTAAACCAGGAGCAGAAATAAATAAAATCAGGACAGGGGTGGAAGTAGCCAGTGCGCAAATCTGTCAATTTTAGTTTATCGTTTTCTCAGCCTTTAACTCAAATGGCCTGATTTAATTGGGTATTTGCCCTGCTTTTCATAGAATGGGAGAGTTGGAGGGGCACCCCCAAAGGTCATCTAGTCCAACCCCCTACAATGCAAGAATCGCAGTTTGCCCCTCTGGGTGGCAATAATACACGGACATTGAGGAAGCACTGCAGAATGCAACTAATAAGGCAGAATGATGTGTGGATGGTTCAGGAAAAGGCTGTAGCTCAGTGGCACAGCAAGGACCCTGAATGCACAAGGTCCTGAGTTCAATCCCTGCCATCCCCAGGTACCACTGGGAGAGACCCCTTGCCTGAAATCCTGGAGAGCTGCTGCCAGCCAGTGTAGACAACACAAAGCTAGATAGATCCAAGGGGCTGGCTTGGTGTAAGGCAGCTCCCAATTAAAACCAACCCTCTATTCAGAACCATGAGGACTAGCGTCTTCTTTTTTTAAAAAAAAAATTTATTAAGGATTTTCTTGTTTTACAGAAGTGTAGTGCCTCGTTGTTGTTTTTTCTTCTTCTTCTTCTTCCATGTAACGTTTTTACAAATCCGTTTCATTTGTTGAGGCATTAGGGGGAGAAGGAGTAGAGTGATTGCTTGGCATGCCAAAGATCCCACATTTAATCCCTGCTTGAAACCCCAGAGAGCCTCTTCCAGTCAGCAGAGACAATAGTGAGCTAAATGGATCAATGGTTGGACTCTGTATAAGACAGATTATTATGATCCTATGCACAAATCTGCCATTAATGCACCATTGGCCACTAAGGCACCAGTACCTTTTTAAAAAGCACCTTTCCCAGTATCAAGCATTTCAGACCAGCAGAGGAGGCCGTGGTAGTAAGGGTGCCACCACTGGAGGCTGCCCAGTTGGCATTGTCAGGGCCTCCTTGGTGGTGGCTCCCCATTTGTGAAATGCCTTCCCGAGCGAGTTGCGCCCACCTGCCTCGTAATCGACTTTCAGGAGGGATTTTAAAAACACCCCTCTTTACCCAGGTTGCCATTTGGTGGCTGAAAGACAACTGTTGCCGGCGACCCTCAGTTCCCTGGACAGAGAAAAGGGGAAGACTTTTTCACCCAGTGCATCGTTAAACTGCGCAACTCCCTCCCACAGGAGCCACTGGTGCATCTGATCGGCCACTGTGAGAACAGGATCCTGGACTACATGAGCCATTGGCCTGATCCAGCGGGCTCTCCTTATGTTCTTTCTCTTCTCAAATGCTTTTCTACATGATTGATAGGTTTTCTACCCTGGGCTCCTTCGAGAGGAAGCATGGGCTATATAAACTGAATGAAGTGCTTTTGACACTCAAGCCGTATCCTTTTAGGATCCACGTTATTTTTGCGATTGTTAGCCGTTTCAATACTGTGTTTTCGTTGGTAGAACCTGCCCTGGGAACTTAGGTTGAAGGGCAGGTAACAGATGAATACATAAATAATAGGACTATTGATGCACTGATGACATTTCGCAGAATACATCCAGAGAAAAAGAAAAACCAGGATCACAGGAAAGTCAGTACTTTTGGCACTGACTGGCAGTCGCTCTCCAGGGTTTGGGGCAAGAGAGCCTCTGCCAGCGGGGATGGAACCTGGGACCTTCTACATGCCAAGCAGGTGTTCTGACCACTGAGCTACGCAATGTACTCAAGTTAAGACATTAGCAGGATTTTTGAAAAAAACACTTGTAATGTTATAGACAATGTTTAAAATTGAGAGCTTTTAATGTTTAATAGACTATTGTATTTTAATATTCTGTTGAAAGCCGCCCAGAGTGGCTGGGGAAACCCAGCCAGATGGGTGGGATATAAACAATATTTATTTATTTATTATTATTATTATTATTATTTATTATTATTATTATTACTCTCCAGAGGAGCCCTAAGGCAGCAGGGAGGAGGCGAGCAAGAAAAGGGATGTCACAACTTCCACAAAAGGAAAGAGTAAGAGAGATCCGAACAGGAAAAAACAGGGGAGGAAGAAGAAATGGAAGACTGGCCTCTGGAGAGTGAAGGGAGGAGAGGGAGATTGCAAGAAAGCAGAGAGACAGAGAGAGAGGAGGGCGAGATGCATGGGACACCCGCCCCCCTCCTCGGGCAACCCACCTTCACGGCGCATGCCGACCTTGAGGCACTTGGTGAGGCGGCAGTGCTGGCACTGGTTGCGGTGGTGCTGGTCGACGGGACACTGGCGGCTGGCACGGCAGGTGTAGCTGAGGTTGCGGCGCACGGAGCGCTTGAAGAAGCTCTTGCAGCCCTCGCAGGTGAACTGGCCGTAGTGCTTGCCACTGGCCTTGTCCCCGCACACCAGACAGTCCACGGCCGACGCCGACGCCTTGCCCTCCCCGCTGCTGCCCCCGCTGGGCTCCTGGGGGGCTGGGGCTGGCAGCTGCGGGGGGACCCCCGGGGGAACGCCAGGAAGCTCTTCCTGCCAGGGGGTCACCACCAGAGCCATCCTGGGAGAGGGGTGGTAACGAAGGGGCAGGAAAGGAGGGGGGTGGGTGGGGAGAAAGGGGGTGAGAATTGCAGGGGGGCTAGAGAGAGATCTAGCGGGGGGGGGTTGGTTGAAGGAGGTATGGGGCTGGCTGCAGAGGCTGGGAGGTCAAGAAGGGGCAGCAGTGGGCAAGAGAATGACGGCTAGGGAGAGAAGGAAAGGATGAGATGGGCAGGAAGGCTGGGGAAGGGGTGGACTGGAAGCGGACAAGAGGAGGAGAAAGGAGGGAGAGAAGGAAGGAAAGGAAGAGGAGGAGGGAAGAGGAATGGAGAAGGGCAGGGGGTGAGCGGCTGAAGTTTGGGAAGGAGGAGAGGGTGGAAAGGACCAGCCGTGAAGGAGCGAGAGAACGAGGAAGCAGGTAGAAAGGAGGAAGAGGAAAATGAGGATGAAACAGATCCCAAAGAAAGCGGGGTTATAAATCTACTTTCCACCCGAAGAGCGAACAACTGCATGCTTTGCAGGGGGGGGGGCGGGGTAGGGAGAAGAATAAGGAATGAAAGGAGGGGCGTCTTTGGCAGCTTCTCCCCCCCACTCCTCGCCCCACAAGACCGAGCAGGCAACTGTAAATGAAGGTTTTCTTCCAGGAAAAGCGGCAGAGGGAATCCCAAAATCCCCACTAGTAAGAATCAGTGCCGGGAGGGGAAATTGCAGTCGCCTCCCTCCATTTTCCTCCCCGTGGGTCTGTCTTCCCAAAGAAGCGGTCTGCCTTCTTTGCTGGAGAAAGAAGATCACAATGCCTCGATTTGGCAGAAGCCCAGCAGAGAGAAGGCAAGGAATCTCGGGTCTTCAGTTGCCAGAGGATGGAAAGCACACAGGGTTATAACGACTCCGAAAAAGGTGCCCATAACCAGAGAGAAAACTTCTTCCAGTGAGGCAGCAGCTGCTAGCAGGCATTCAAATCCTGACAGATCTGTGCATGGGGGTTTTATTTTTTTAAGGAGAGGAAGGACAGGGAGAGAGAAAAGGTGCGAGAGGTTAGTTTATTTTTAAGAAGTGAGCTCAGCAAACATTGTGCAAGAAAGGCGAAGGAAAAACCAGAAGCCACACAACTCCCATCCCGGTTGTCTAAAGTTCACATTCCCATCGAGTGTAAAATATATGACATCTTAAGATAGCCTTTGGGGGCTGTTCATCTGCCTTTTAAGGCAGCGGTGTCCCAAAAGGAACAGAAAATGCAACTAACAAAGTCAGTCCTCCCCAAAAAATATTCTTTTAAAAAATGATGGTGGCTCCAAAGAAACGATCCATCAGATTTTGATGGACTGTCTCTGGGATGGGTGTTTCATCACCAGAAATGCCCGTCTCTGGGGTTTTAGGGTGCTTCTGCCTTTGGGGTGTGGGCAAATTGAAGCCATCTAAGCCAGGGCAAAGACCCCAATCTATCCTCTGTTTCCCTCCCCATTCTGTCCTTTCTATGGTCAAAATCAACAGGCATTCAGATTTCAATTTTCAAGAAGGGAGAGTTTCTCTAGCAACAGAGAAAGTAGCTTGCATGAATGAGACAGATCTATTCCGGTGAACTATTTTTAGGATCAGGGAGCATGTGGGTTTAACTCTGAACCCCTGTATATATCTTTATTCTCCTATTGACCCCTGATCAAGGTATTAAATACAGCTGATGAAGATCATCTACAGATCAATGAGGGATTGGGGGGGGGCGAGAGAATTTGTCTTTTTCCAAGCGTAGCAAGAATTAAAATGATATTCCTTTTACCAACCCTCTGAAGAATTTATTATCTCCAACCACCTCCTAATAATATATTTATGAATAAATGTCATTTCCCCCTATAGCAAGGAATGTTCATTGAATAATAAATAATATTTCTTAAAAGCTTTGTGCAAGAAGAAATGGCATGTAATTGTATTGATATTGCTACCTGCAAAATCTGTAATATCAGTAATGCAATACTGTTAAAAGCAATACTGTACATTATTAGCAATATATTCCTATTAATACGTTGCTATTTTTACAGGTAATGGTAATTGATACATCATGATTAACAGCATTAGATTGCTGTTAATAAAATTTCTAGGGATTACAGTTGATAACACTATTGTTGCTAATATTATTAGATCCTGTTTCCTTCTCTAGACATTAACGGTCATTAGTAACAACAGTCAATATTTAATAAATATTCATGCCACTTTCTATACACAATTGTGTTAAGCTTTCACCCTATTACAATTAAAGCAACTTTATTAGCATTAGTAATATTTTTAACAGATGTCAAATCCTGCTACGGAAATTACATATAATTATTTCTTTAATTATAACAGAATATTTAGTACAATTAAACTCGTTTTGAATTACCATAATTTCATCCCACAGAAATAATAATTAATAATCCAAGAAAGTGATGCCAGTACAGATGAGTGGGCAAGCTTTTTGTTTTTCAGCTGAACACCAAAAGCCATCCTTAAACATCATTGCTGCAAGCAGCTAACATCAAATCTGTACTGTTTAAATCGTGTTGTTTTTTTAAAGAGAGCAAAAATCAATTTGTGAAGTTTCTACATTATCCCCCAACGAAAGTTCTTTCTTTTTAATTTTTCTTTTCCGGGAGTCCTCCTTATCCTGTGTTGCTTTTGCGGGAGAGGGTGGCGATAAACCTCACCTGACACGGCACAAACCTTCACCCGTTTACTCAGGAGTAAGCGCCGCGCCCCTGCAGTCAGCGGAGGAGCTCGCTACTTTAGGAGGGAGTAAAACTTACAGGTAGGTGTGCCTATAGCACGATGTTGCCTCGTGTCATTTGCTACCTGAAAAGGGGAATGTACCCCAAGAAATAAGGGAAAGCTTTTCTTCTCCAACAGGAAGACACACAAAAAATAGGCAGCGCTCCTTCGACATACCACTGCACCCCCGAATAAATTCAAAAACAAATTCCTATCTGTCAGAGTGGGCAGCAATGGCTTAACCACAAGCAAAACCACAAAGATAAAATATGGTTTAATAATAATAATAATATTACCCCAAAGCGGGGGGGGAGTGGCATCTCCTTTATCGGAAAGTACCCAGACCTGCTCGAAAATCGCTTTTAATTCTCCTTCGGAATCCTGGAGAAGAAATTGATGGTTTTCTCTCTCCCCCCCCCCCTTTTCTTTTCTTTTCTTTGAAGCAAATTCCGCCTTGGGGGGGGGGGGCTCTCGAGGATGCTCTTTGCGCTTCTCCCTTCAGCGCAAAAAAAAAAAAAAAAAAGCAGCAGTTTCTTCTTTTGCGCGCAACGCGGCCGCCCCGATCCTGAAGTTGCGCCCGCGCGCAGCTCCCGCCCGCGCAAGCCGCCGGAAAATGCTTCGGAATTTTTAATGTTCTTTTTATTTTTCCCTCCCCCGCTTCCCGCAAAACTGGCTTTTTTTAAAAAAAAAAAAAAAAATTAAAATTAAAATCCTAGGGACAAGGGAGAGGCGGAGCGGGCGAGGAACTTTTCTTTCCCGAGAGATGCGGCAGCAGCGGCGGCAGCAGCAGCGTCGCTCCTCCGTCTCCGCTTGTCAATTTCGCTTCTCCGCCGCCGCCGCTGCTTCTCCTGCTGCCTCGGGTCACGTGCTCCGCGGGAGGGACGCGGGGAGAGATAGAGACCCATTGACAACGTGGCCATGGCGACGAGGCGGCGCCTTATAAGGCGCGGCGCTCCATATAAGGAAGCGAATGTAGCGCTCCGGTGAAAGGGGCGCCGCTGCCATTGGCTGGGGCGGGGAACGAGGGGCGGGGCTCCAGCCGGGAATGGTTTTTTAAAAGGGAGAGCGTGTTCCTCGCGTTCCGTGCCCTTTGCCTCAGTTTCCTCTCCGTCTTTCTTTATTTTCATTTAGTCATTCATTCATTCTATTTTTATTATTACTATTATTATTAATTACCCAAAGCATTACAAAGTATCGCGGGGGTTCTTTCTTATTTATTTATTTATTCATTCATTCATATTATTATTATTATTATTATTATTATTATTAGTTGTTGTTGTTGTTGTTTTGTTGTTGTTGTTGTTTAGTCATCTAGTCCTGTCCAACTCTTCATGACCCCCTGGACCAGAGCACGCCAGGCACTCCTGTCTTCCACTGCCTCCCGCAGTTTAGTCAAACTCATGCTGGTAGCTTCGAGAACACTGTCCCACCATCTCGTCCTCTGTCGTCCCCTTCTCCTTGTGCCCTCCATCTTTCCCAACATCAGGGTCTATTCCAGGGAGTCTTCTCTTCTCATGAGGGGGCCAAAATACTGGAGCCTCAGCTTCAGGATCTGTCCTTCCAGTGAGCACTCAGGGCTGATTTCCTTCAGAATGGAGAGGTTGGATCTTCTTGCAGTCCATGGGACTCTCAAGAGTCTCCTCCAGCACCAGAATTCAAAAGCATCAATTCTTCGGTGATCAGCCTTCTTTATGGTCCAGCTCTCACTTCCATACATCACTACTGGGAAAACCAGAGCTTTAACTATACAGACCTTTGTTGGCAAGGTGATGTCTCTGCTTTTTAAGATGCTGTCTAGGTTTGTCATTGCTTTTCTCCCAAGAAGCAGGCGTCTTTTAATTTTGTGGCTTCTTATTATTATTAATTACCCAAAGCATTGCGGGGGTTGTACTAGATGACCCCCCAGGATCCCTTCAAACTCCGCAGTGTACTATGAGCTTATAACAAAAGTAAGTTGCGTTCTAAAAAAAAAAGTTACATTTACATCTCACCTTTTCATGCTCCAGGTGGCAGACACGGCTGGGTGGAGGAACTTGAACCCAGGGCCCCCAGATCCTGGTATAGCAACTCTAACCACTACACCGCACTGTCTCTTTCCTTCGTTTCCCCCTCACTTTCCTGCTGTTTCTTCCTCCCTGCCTCATTCCCCCCATTTCTTCCCCCTTTCCTCTCTCGGCACTCGTGGTACATATTTATGGACCAGCCTAAGAGTAAGTTGCTTTTAAACTCATCTTCATATTGTGGTTTAATTGCTGCAATCCACCTGAGGATCTTTAGGGTGAATGGCAGCCAGAGCAGGCCCAAGATATTTTGGCACCTGAGGCAAACACTGAAAAACGAGGCCTCCCCCAGCAGGGGAGAAGCAGGGACTGAAGATCTACATCGGGAACAAGCGTGGGGGGGGGATATAAAGATCTGCATATGGTGCATTCCTTGGAGGTCAAATCGGCTGCCCCTGTGGGTCTTGCCACCTGAGGCAACCTTACCTTGCCTCATGGACAGGCCGGCCCTGAGAGTGGACAATAAGGTAAAGTAAAGGTAAAGGGATCCCTGACCATTAGGTCCAGTCGTGGCCGACTCTGGGGTCGCGGCGCTCATCTCGCTTTACTGACTGAGGGAGCCGGCGTACAGCTTCCGGGTCATGTGGCCAGCATGACGAAGCCGCTTCTGGCGAACCAGAGCAGCGCACGGAAACGCCATTTACCTTCCCGCCGGAGCGGTACCTATTTATCTACTTGCATTTTGACGTGCTTTCAAACTGCTAGGTTGGCAGGAGCAGGGACTGAGCAACGGGAGCTCACCCCGCCGCGGGGATTCGAACCACCGACCTTCTGATCAGCAAGTCCTAGGCTCTGTGGTTTAACCCACAGCGCCACCCGCGTCCCTTGAGAGTAGGCAATACATTATGATAAATTATTATTAATTATAAGATTTTCTCTTTCCGTATGTGTTTTTTACCCTGCCTCTTCTTTCTTTTTTTCTTTTCATTTTTCTTCATTTCATTGTTCTTCTCTGCCCTGCCTCAGTTTCCCCACCGTCCCCCTGCCTCCATTTCCTTCCATGCCTGCCTTATTCTTTTTTTGGTCCCTCCTCCCGCCTCAGCACCCCCCCACCCCATCCCGCTTTTCTTTTGCTCTACCTCCCCCCTCCCCATTCAGCTGTCATCCGCCTTCAGATCAGCGATTCACTCAGACACAGACAAAGCAAGATGCTCCATTTGATCTACCTTCTTGTTGTCACCACTAGATTTGCGGTTTTTTGGTTTGTTTGTTTTTTAAATCTGTAAACATTCCAGGTGGCTTTAGAATGATCCGATTTACAATGCAATGCAATAAAAGCAACATGTGATAATATTCACTGATCCGATTGAATAAGGAATCCTATGCGGTGATCCAATTATGTAATAATGTTCAGCGATAACATCATGTAATAATATTCCGTGAGCCCAAGCTGTGAGGGAGGTTAGGCTGAGAGAGGCTGTGACTATCCCCCAGGGTCATACCCATTGAGCTACATGGCCAAGTGGGAAGATTCGAACCCTTGTCTCTCACAGATCCTCCTCCTCCTCCTTCTTCTTTGGCGATCACTCGTAGCCGAGTAAGATTGTCTTCCATAAACACGGTTTTAACAATGAGCCCATAAGTGACTGTGGAGGCCAATTCTGGACCCACACGTCCTTCCACAGTGGGGACATTGGTTTCCGGGCGGGAGTTGATCACGGTGTGGATTTGCCAAGCGTGCCTTCCACCTAGCACATTTCTCCCTTGCGTCCTGAGTTCGAGTGTCTTCAAAGCCCACAACACCTTTGGTAAAGGCTGTTCTCCAACTGGAGCGCTCGCAGGCCAGTGTTTCCCAGTTGTCAGTGTTTATACTACATTTTTTTAGATTTGCCTTGAGACAGTTTTTAAACCTCTTTTGTTGACCACCAGCATTACGCTTTCCATTTTTAAGTTCGGAATAGAGTTGTTGCTTTGGAAGACGATCATCAGGCATCCACCAGTCCAGCAAAGTTGATGTTGAAGAATCATTGCTTCAACACTGGTCATCTTTGCTTCTTCCAGTACACTAATATTAATCGCCTTCTAAACCACTGTCTCAAGGCATTTTACCCGCAAGATAATTAAAAACGGCCCAAATCACAAAAGCGAGGGATGCATTTAAGACTCTGTCGCTCGTGGGGAAAGCCCATTATTGCTGGAAGCTGGGGAGAGATGTTTTGTATTATGTAGGCCTCGGATGCATCAAAATAATGAAAAGGATCGATAATAGTTAAGTGTCCTTTTCGAAATAAGATTTGTGGGGGCTGGAATCCCCAGGCTTGGAAAACACAGATGCAGCAGGCTTTGCAGGCTGATAATAACATGGTAAAGTTGGGGAGGAGAAGGAGTGGAAAAAACAATTAAGCATGATTCCTGGCTCAAGGTAACGGGCTGCTTTGTTTAAAGAGAGACACCCCATTGTTAAGGCAAAGGGAATAAATCTGTGCAAAGGCTTGTCAAAAGCTGTGACAATCTGAATTGTAAAAGAGGGGGAAACGGGGGAGAGAATGATTGAGAGGAGCTAATTGTAAAAAAAAAGGATGTGTCACGTCAAGTAGGAAGCAGCGGCTCTAAGAGGATACAGAAAAGAAATCGCTTGATAAAGGATTGAGGCGTAACGGTGAGCCAACCGTGTGATGCAGCAGCGACAAAAGCTAATGCCT
Source organism: Podarcis erhardii (assembly GCF_964252035.2). Lineage (NCBI taxonomy): Eukaryota > Metazoa > Chordata > Lepidosauria > Squamata > Lacertidae > Podarcis > Podarcis erhardii. The sequence continues at coordinate 5,614,000 of NC_138505.1, read as the reverse complement.
TTCTAGGCTGCATTGACAGAAGTCTAGGGTCCAGATCAAGGAAGGAATAGTACTGCTCTCCTCTGCCTTGGTCAGACCCCACCTGGAGTCCTGGGTCCAGTTCTCAGTATCACAGTTTAAGAAGCGTTTTAACCACAGTTCAAGGCAGCAATGCCAATTACTGGGAACGGCAGGAGGCGAATCCTGCTTGCTGGTTTCAAATCCTGCTTGCTGGTTTCCCACTGGGGGCAACTGGGGGGGGGGATGCCGGACTAGATGGGCCCCCTGTGGCCTGATCCAGTAGACACTTGTTTTGTTCTTATGACAAGCTGGAAGGTGTGCAAAGGAGGGCAACTGGAATGATCAAGGGTCTGAAAACCAAGGCTGATGAGGAACGGTTGAAGGAGCTGGGCATGTTTAGCCTGGAGGAGACTGAGATCTTCACATATCTCAAGGGCTCTCCCGTGGAAATTGGATCAAGTATGCTTTCTGCTGCTCCGCAGGGTAGGACCCAAACCAATGGATTCCAAATAACAATAAAGGGGATGGCCCCAGTACGTTTCCAAGCATGATTCAAAGTGTTGGTGCTGACCTTTAAAGCCCTAAACGGCCTCGGTCCTGTATATCTGAAGGAGTGTCTCCACCTCCATCGTTCTGCCTGGACACTGAGGTCCAGCTCTGAGGTCCTTCCGGCGGTTCCCTCCCTGTGAGAAGTGAGGTTACAGGGAAGCAGGCAGAGGGCCTTCTCGGTGGTGGCGCCCGCCCTGTGGAACGCCCTCCCACCAGATGTCAAAGAGAATAACAACTACCACACTTTTAGAAGACATCTGAAGGCAGCCCTGTTTAGGGAAGCTTTTAATGTTTAACAGACCACTGTATTTTAATATTTTGTTGGAAGCCGCCGAAAGTGGCGGGGGGAAACCCAGCCAAATGGGCGGGGTATAAATAATAAATTTATTATTTTATATTATTATTAGGTTATGGTGCTGGAGGAGACCCTTGAGAGTCCCATGGACTGCAAGAAGATCAAACCTATCCATTCTTAAGGAAATCAGCCCTGAGTGCTCACTGGAAGGACAGATCCTGAAGCTGAGGCTCCAGTACTTTGGCCACCTCATGAGAAGAGAAGACTCCCTGGAAAAGACCCTGATGTAGGGAAAGATGGAGGGCACAAGGAGAAGGGGACGACAGAGGACGAGATGGTTGGACAGTGTTCTCGAAGCTACGAACATGAGTCTGACCAAACTGCTGGAGGCAGTGGAAGACAGGAGTGCCTGGCGTACTCTGGTCCATGGGGTCACGAAGAGTCGGACACGACTAAACGACTAAACGACTAAACAACAACAACGTTATTATTAGGAATAATTTTCCAACATTAAGAGCTGTTCAACAGTGGAACGGGCTCCCCTGGGAGGTTATGGAGGTCTTCAAGGAGAGGTTGTCATGGATGCTTCAGTTGAGATTCCTGCATTACAAAGGGTTGGACTAGATGACTCTAGTGTCCCAGGAGGAAGAGGGTAGGCCAGAGGGTGGGGTTCTGTCAGGGCAGAATGGAAATCACAAAAGATGGAGAGGAGGACCCCAAACCAAAGACCCTCCTTCCAAATGGCCATGAGCTAACCCACTGGGGTCTTTGGCTAAGTTACGATCTGCCTCCGTCCCAGCCCAGCTATGAATAGAATCCCCTTGGCCTAGACCTCTGTGGAAAAGGGCCTTCTCAGTGATGGCTCCAACCTGGTGGAATGCTCTGTCCCATGAGACCAGGGCCCTGCAGGATTTAACCTCCTTCCGCAGGGCCTGTAAGCCAGAGCTATTCCGCCTGGCTTTCAATTTGAACTTAGCCTGATCTTTCATTCCTCTTCCTTCCCTCCCCTTTTTGTGAAGATTACCCGCTGTGGGATCCCACAGCTAATTCTCCCCTGGTCTCCTCGCTGGCCCAAATAGGACTACCGTAATTTAGCCAGCTAGCCCTGGTGATCATCTAATGGTTATTGGATGGATTTTCCTCCTGAATTGATTTTTGAATTCTGAATTTATTGTTTTATACTGTATTTTATGCTGTTTTTTGTTGCATCAATTAAGTGTTTTAAATTTGTTGTTAGCCGCCCTGAGCCCGGTTTTCTGAATCGGGAAGGGCGGGGTATAAATAAAAATTTATTGTTTATTATTATTATGAAAATCTTGAAGACGTCCCCTGCAGATGGGGCACTCGGAGCACAGTGTGGAGGAGGGAAGGGTCAAGAGATGCCCCATCTGTCCCTATGTCCTTTCCGCAGAGCCAAAAGCAACACAAAGACTTTGGAGGGATGGGTTTTGGCTCGCAACCCAGGTGAGGATGGATGGACGGCCAGCCGTTGTGGGCCTGTCACAGAGACATTAAAAAAAGAGGGAGCGGAATGGGGGAACGACAAGCAGTGTGTCAAGATCAGGTCAGGCGCCAACAGGAGAAGGGGAATTGGGAATAATTTATGGCCCGACCTGAGGCTGACACTTGGCTTTCGGAGTCCTGAGGAAGACGGGGTTTTTTTAAATAAAGGGGATGGGAGAAGAGACGCAGGAGAATGTCAGGAGAGCTGCTGGATCAAGCCCGAGGGGGACCGACTAATCCGGCATTCTGTTCCCACATTGGCCAAACAATGGCCCCAAAGGGAAGCCCAATTTGAGCAGAAAAACCCTTCCGCCTCCAGCAACTGGTATTCCAAAGCATTGTTGTTGTTGTTTAGTCGTTTAGTCGTGTCCGTCTCTTCGTGACCCCCTGGACCAGATCACACCAGGCACTCCTGTCTTCCACTGCCTCCCGCAGTTTGGTCAAACTCATGCTGGTAGCTTCGAGAACACTGTCCCACCATCTCGTCCTCTGTCGTCCCCTTCTCCTTGTGCCCTCCATCTTTCCCAACATCAGGGTCTTTTCCAGGGAGTCTTCTCTTCTCATGAGGTGGCCAAAGTACTGGAGCCTCAGCTTCAGGATCTGTCCTTCCAGTGAGCACTCAGGGCTGATTTCCTTCAGAATGGAGAGGTTTGATCTTCTTGCAGTCCATGGGACTCTCAAGAGTCTCCTCTGGCACCAGAATTCAAAAGCATCAATTCTTCAGCGATCAGCCTTCTTTATGGTCCAGCTCTCACTTCCATACATCATTCCAAAGCATTGCTGCCCCAAAATGTATAGGGCAGAGCACAGCCAATAGCCTCTCCTCCTCCTCCATGAACTTGTCCAATCCTCTTTTAAAGCCACTTGGCCATGGCTGCCTCATGTGGGAGGGAGTTCCACAGGTTAACAATGCACCGCATGACGACAGAGTTTCTTGTCTTTGTCCTGAGTCTCCCAGCATTCAGCTTCTTTTTCGTTTTGTTTTTGTTTTGTTTTGTTTTTTTGATACAGCAAGAAAAAAGAAAAAAACACAAATACCAAATTACACACAGGAATAACCATGGACACATAATTTTCTTAACAAACAATAAAACACATATTGGTCTTAACACTAAAGACCCAACCTCCCATCTATTCCATATTTCGATTTCATATTACTTATTGCTAATAATTAACATAATAATTAACATAAAAGTTTAACATAATTTAACTTTTTCTTAATATATCTAATTTCTTATATCTACCTTGCAACCATTACTGAAGTTCCTCGAATGCTGCAACAGAATTTAAACTACTATATTTATTTTTCAGATATTCTTTGAAAACCTCCCATTTTGAGACAAATTCCTGTTTTGGCTTATTCCTTATTTTTTCTGATAGACCGTCTAATTCGGCATATTCTCTCAGCTTTTGGATCCAATCTTGTGTTGAGGGGATTTCATTACTCTTCCATTTTGCCACAATCAGAACTCTTCCAGCATTCAGCTTCACTGGAGTTAGGAGAGAGAGGAAGACGACTTGTATAATTTTACGTCGTGGCGCCTTTTCTCTAACCTTAATCCAGTGGTGCCTCGCAAGACGAAAAGAATCCGTTCCGCGAGTCTCTTCGTCTAGCGGTTTTTTCGTCTTGCGAAGCAAGCCCATTGACGGCTTAGCGGATTAGCGCTATTAGCGGCTTAGCGGCTTTTAGTGGCTTTTAGCAGCTTATCAGCTTAGCGGATAAGCAGATAAGCGGCTTAGCGGATTAGAAAAAGGGGGGGGAGCAAAAAAACCCCGCAGGAACTCGCAAGACATTTTTCATCTTGCGAAGCAAGCCCATAGGAAATTCGTTTTGCGAAGCACCTCCAAAACGGAAAACTCTTTCGTCTAGCGAGTTTTCCGTCTTGCGAGGCATTCGTCTTGCGGGGCACCACTGTATCTCCATCTGCTGCAACCTTTCCTCATAGCAGACTCCGTAGCGATGGAGCGGAGGGGAAGCACCCTTCGTTTTGTACCTGGAACCCCTGGAAAAAAGTTAAGGAACAAACACACACACCAAAAAAAAATAAAAATATCCCAGGAGCCTGGGATTCTTAACTGTGGTTCCTGCATTGCACGGGGCTGGCCTATATTCTGGTTCCAAGATTCTCTGACCTTGGAACTCTCTGCCACTGGAGTTTTTAAAGCAGCAGCTGTGTGGCCATCTAAAAGTAAAGGGACCCCTGACCGTTAGGTCCAGTTGTGGCCGACTCTGGGGTTGCGGCGCTCATCTTGCTTTCTTGGCTGAGGGAGCCAGCGTACAGCTTCCAGGTCATGTGGCCAGCATGACAAAACCGCTTCTGGCAAACCAGAACAGCGCATGGAAACGCCGTTTACCTTCCCACCGGAGCTGTACCTATTTATCTACTTGCACTTTGAGGTGCTTTCGAACTGCTAGGTTGGCAGGAGCAGGGACCGAGCAACGGGAGCTCACCCCGTCACGGGGATTCGAACCACCAACCTTCTGATCGGCAAGTCCTAGGCTCTGTGGTTTAATCCACAGCGCTACCAGGACTTATTTAGCTTGCGATCCCTGCATTGCAGCAGGGGGTTGAACTAGATGCCCTCTGGGGGACCCTACAGTTCCCGTGTCCCAGATGGAGTTAGAGCAAGGAGGGGGGCTACCGCCTGTGGCCTGGGAATCCAGGAAGCGAAGGCGAGAATGCGGCTCCGTCCAGCCGCGGCCACGTCCGTGCAAAAGAGCCGGGTCCGGGTGACACGCGACCCTCCCATTTCCTCATCCAGGAAGGAGTTAATTATCCGCGTAAAATTATGGCCGGGCCTGGCGTCACGCAGGCAGATTAATAAGTTCCTGCGTTGACCTTGTGTTCTTGTTTTTTCGAGTCTGGGGGCCCCCCCAACACTGCTGCCACCTCCTTACACCCCCCCCCCTAGTATTGTTTGGGAACATCCTACTCTTAACCCCTTGCTGGCTGGCTGCCTGCTTTCCACAAGGAGAGGTCTCAGGAGGTTAGCCCAACTGGGATTTGAGGCCCTGAGAAAAAGACGGGGAACTGCGCACAGCACATTCTTCGGCACAGCTGTCGTCTCCGGCGCACAAGGAGGGAGGCTACCAGTTGGGAGGGAGCCAGAGAGTTTAGCCAGAAAGCATCAAGGTTCTAGCCCTCATTGGAGAGCAGGGTCGAGCAGTGGGTTTTCTTCAGCAATAATAATACAGTGGTACCTCAGGTTACATATGCTTCCGGTTACAGACTCCGCTAACCCAGAAATAGTGCTTCAGGTTAAGAACTTTGCTTCAGGATGAGAACAGAAATTGTGCTCCAGCGGTGCGGCGGCAGCAGGAGGCCCCATTAGCTAAAGTGGTGCTTCAGGTTAAGAACAGTTTCAGGTTAAGAATGAACCTCCAGAACGAATCAAGTTCTTAACCCGAGGTACCACTGTAATAATTTATTATTTGTACCCCACCCATCTGGCTGGGTTTCCCCAGCCACTCTGGGCAGCTTCCAACAAAGACCAAAAATACACAAAAATGTCACACATTAAAAACTTCCCCAAACAGGGCTGCCTTCAGACGTCTTCTGAATGTTAGGTAGTTGTTTATCTCTTTGGCATCTGGTGGGAGGGCGTTCCACAGGGCGGGTGCCACCACCGAGAAGGCCCTCTGCCTGGTTCCCTGTAGCTTTGCTTCTCGCAATGAGGGAACCGCCAGAAGGCCCTCGGCGCTGGACCTCAGCGTCCGGGCAGAACGATGGGGGTGGAGACGCTTCTTCAGGTATACTGGGCCAAGGCTGCTTAGGGCTTTAAAGGTTAGGGTTAGGGCAAATCACACCTGTTACAAAGTTGAAAGGCAGCTTTCATTGGCTAGAACGGCGACTGCTCGGGGAGCAGAGCACATTCCCTTCTGGGCAGCTTGGCGGGGGGAGCAAAGGAAAAGTGTGCGGGGTTGTGAAGTTTGTCTTGTGTACAGAAGATAAAATACGCCCCTCTTTGTTCTCCATCCAGGTAAGCAAGAGGTGCGGAGGAAGGCAACGCAGTGCCTTCTCTGCAGTGGCTCCCTGCTGGTGCGATGCTCTTTGAATATCTTTAGGGGGCAGGTAAAAACATTCCTCTTCTCCCAGATCTTTGGCCGATTAAAAAAATCGATGGTGTTTTAAACTGTGTTCATGAGGGATGGGGTTTATGGGTTTGCTTTTCTTTCATTATGAATTTTGTATTTTTATGTTGCAAACTGCCCTGCGATCTTTGGATGAAGGACAATATACAAATCTCATTTATCATAGGGTTGCCAAATTTCAGAACGTGAAAACCAAGCTCGTTGAGTTTTGGGGTTTTTTTGGCAAAGCTGTTTGAGCTGTTTTCAAGGAAATTCGCCAAAATCCCCATGCGTCTAGATTTCTCCAGACATCTCAGCGATTTCCACCGGCACGGGCACATGGCAACCTTTACATTTTACCAAGCATGCATTTGGGGCAATCAAAAAACACTCAAGAGGGGCTGGCTTGAGGAGTCGCTTGGGGAGAGGAGGCGTGGTCTAGGGGAGTGGGTGTGGCCTGAGAAGAGTTCCAAGGGCCTGATAGGTCTGGAGGGCCACTTGGTCCTGAAATGTGTGTGTGTCGTCTGATCTAGAAGCTGTCAATCACACACACTTTTAACATGCCATTTAATTCTGCATCATTATCTCAAAATTGCAGGTTTTGTTTATATTTAAACTCTCTTTTATCGGTTTTTAATGAAGGTTTTGGAGTTGCGAACTGCTCAGGGGACTCATATCAAGCATTTTTACCAGCTAAGCAATTAACTAGTGGAGGGGCACTCTGTGCATGCTCAGAGGTACCTGTCGCCCTGAAGAACCGGCCCAGAAAAGAAGGTCTACGCAAGACCAGCCTTGGTTAAAAATGGCCTGAATGCGTCTCAAATCTGCAATGCAGCCACACAGACAAATTAAGATTTCCTTGATTTTCACTCTCCGAGAGAGGGGGAAATATTTGGCAGGCCCTTACATGATATTTTTAAAACGAGGAGCTCCTCAGCTGTCTTGGAAGAGGCTGGGAGGTTGTGGGGAGCAGGAGAAAAAGGCATATTTCCAGAAACTGCCCCCTCTGACCTCTTCGCCTCTAGGTATGCCATCGGTGACCCTCGAAAGACCACCCGGAACAGGTGAGGTCAGAGGCAAGCGAGGGGCTGTTTTAAAATGTCGGCTGAGCAGAGATTTCCACAGACAGGTGGTGTGGTCATTAATCAGAGCTTGGGAAACCAATTTCTCCAAAGGCAGCTCCCCTTAGAGGGGTACAGCTCTCTCCGTGTGTGTATGTTTGTTTGTTGGTGGTGTTCTGCCAACAGCCATGCGGGAGGGCTGATACAAGCCATCCCACTAAAAAAAATCTAAGTCCTCATGGACTGAACTAAATGCAAAGCTGTCTCACACTTAGGCAATCTGTCCTGCGAGTTCAAATCTTTCCCATCTTCTCAGCACTCCCAGAGGTGGAAACTCTGGCCGCATTAACACCATCCATTCTGTTATATACTGAAGTTCTCACCCTGGGCCAGCAGGGGGATACTGTAGACAGTTCATGTCTACATATGCAAATAAGGGATCGAAAGCGACGTTCAGTGATTGGATAGTTACAGACAGTTGTTACAGTTACATTGTACTGGAGCTCTATATAAGCAGGCTGGCTGAACCCTTCAGTTCAGTTCTGTTCTGGCCTGTGAATAAACAAGAAGAATCGCTGTGTCGTCTGATATGTTCACCCACAACTTAACATTGGCGATGAGGATGGGATCGATGGACATCAGAGCACAGCCAGATGCGCCCACTCTCTGAGATGAGCTGAATCACTGAACTGAAACACCAAGCGAAATCACTGAACAGAACCAATTCAGAGCTGACTGTGTTCCATCCATCGCCCTCTATGCCGGCATCGGAATCATGGCTTCACTTGTGCCTCTACCGCCGTTTGCGCCAGCCTCTGAATCATGGGACTCCTACCTCGCTCGGTTTGACTGCTACATCCAAGCCAACGAGCAACAGCCACGCGGGAGGGCTGATACAAGCCATTCCACTAAAAAATCAAGTTTCTAGTCCTCATGGGCTGAACTAAATGCAAAGCTGTCTCACACTGAGACAATCGGTCCCTCGAGTTCAAATCTTTCCCACCTTTCCAGCACTCCCCAGAGGTGGAAACTTTGGCTGCCTTAACACCATCCATTCAAAGCGCTGTGATACTACTTTAAACGGCCCTCGCTTCTTCCCCCCAAAGGATTCTGGGAGCTGTAGTTCAAGACTTCTGAGATTTGTTAGGAGACCCCTTCTATCCCTTGCTCCCCAGAATTACAATTCCCAGAGCTCCCTGTGGAAAGGGATTGCTTGCTAAACCCCTCTGAGAATTATAGGTATGTGAAAGGATTAGGGATCTCCAAAATAACTCTCAGCACCCTGAAGATACTAGAACTCCCAGGAGACTTTGGGGAAGCTGTGACTGTTTAAAGTGACAGCATGGTTCATTAAATGCAGGCTGTGAATGTGGCCTGGAAAATGCACTCTGTGGAAGCTTTCTTAAAAATGCAGTTACTTGCTTTTCAAAAATTTGCTTTTCAGAAATGTCAAAAACAAGCAAAATTGCATATACTTGGAACTTTGTTAAATTGGAAATATTAAGTCGCATTGGGATTTTGCTTCTTAGTTGTTTATCGGTCCTGTTTATAACAATTTAATCATTTTGCACACTGTTTGTTTGTTATTGCTTTGTTCCCTGCTCTGATGTTGAAAACTTTCAAGGAAGAGCAGCTTAGAAATACTGTAAATAGAAATAAGATCAATATAAACCTTTGTATGTTAGAGGAAAGTGGTACCCAAATGCTGATGGATTTTCACAGAGACTTTAATAATAACCGCAAATTGTGGTGGGAATGCAGACAACTGAACAGAAAAGTGGAAAAATGAGAGAGAACTGAAGCTAACTGATATGGCAATGCCTTCTTGGACCACTGTTCTGATGCCTTTATTTCCATTCTCTGTTTCCTCGGTACCCGGTCAATTTCAAAACTCCATTTCTCAATTTATATCAGTTTATTAGCCATAGCACAGTAATCTCCCTTCTTTCTCAGTCACAGCAGCCGCTAAAGAGAAATTATCTTAATGCTCTAGATATAAGTGGAATATAGTACTTATGGAGGCACTTAACTCACCATCGGACGGTGATCAGAGGAAAAACAAAGGAAGATGGGTTTGTTCTCATCCTGAAGCAAAGTTCTTAACCTGAGGTACTATTTCTGGGTTAGCGGAGTCTGTAACCTGAAGCGTCTGTAACCTGAAGCGTATGTAACCCGAGGTACGACTATAATCTCCCTTCCTTCTCAGTCGCAGCAGCCAATAAGGAGAAATTATTTTAACGCTCTAGAGATTGAAGCGTATCCTTTGGGTGTGGACTTAATCTGCAATATCAGAGATTTCCTTAGTCTGTTTCAATGTCATATGAATGACTACATATAAGACTTTGCATCTGCATTTTTCCTGGAAGACGCTTTATTTTTGGCCTTTGTTGTTGTTGTTTTAATTCAATAAAGTTTGCAATTAAAAAAAAATCACCACCAAATCCTCCCCCCAGAAAACAAAGCCTAGAAGAAAAAAATGCTCCTAATTTGGGGTTGATTTCTCTCTCTGAATATTGCATTTGCCAATGTGATGGTGAAGGAGGCTTGCCTAGTTAGGGGTTGGGGGGGGAGACAACACCCCCCCTCTCTCTCTCTCTCTCGGCTTCTCTCTGGGGAATCCGGAATGTCAGTTTTCTGGAATGCTGCAAAGGCGTGACCGAACGTGTCACGCAGAGGGCAAAGGAGGTTGCGACCTTTGCTGGGGAACAGAGGCGAGCAAGACGGGACAAGGGGATGTCTTGTTTGGAAATCGAAAAACAAGGAAAAGTTATTTTGCAGAGGAGGGGGGGGGAGGAAGGGGGTCATGTGGCCAAAGGGGAGGCGGTAGAGGAGCAGCGAGCTGCAAAGCGCCAAGTTGTTTGGGGGCATATCCCACAGGGCTCCGAAACACCACCGGAGTGTGCTTTTGGGGGCTGATACAGCCTGCGAGAAAGTTCAAGAATCAAGTTGATAGCAAAGTGGGGTGACAACACACACACCAACCCTGTAGCCACGTCCAGAAGGACTCAGGCGTCTGAGATTTGGGTACCGCAACCTCACAGCCTTAAGAAAAGAGCCTGGAATGCATCATGGGAGCAAAGATGTTCTCCCTCTGCTGAGGAATATGTAACAGTTGCTAGAAAGTTGCATGGGTGCTGCTTTAGAACTCGGGTCCCGCTTGCGGGATTGGGGCACCTGGTTGGCCACTGTGAGAACAAGAGGCTGTGGTGGATGGGGCCCCTCGGGCCTGACCCAGCAGCCAGGCTCTTCCGATGTCCTTATGGAACCTCCAGCTCCAGGAGCAGCCTATCTGGATACCTAGGTTCCTTGGGGCATTTGACCACTGCAGGAACTATGCAGGCGGACTGTGGTAAGCCCCCTTTTACCAGATGCAGTGGCCCAGTGGCTCTTCTGCTGTTAAAACTCATTTCAGACCAGAGACACGTGTTTGTGTGTGCGCGCGCGCGCGTGCAGTGCTTCACATAAATATATGCAGTGGTACCTCTGGATGCGAATGGGATCCATTCCGGAGGCCCGTTCGCAACATGAATAGAACACAACCTGCAGTGGCGTGTCTGCGCACGCGCAGGTTGTGATTCGCCGCTTCTGCGCATGCACATGACATCATTCGGTGTGTCTGCGCATGCTCGAGCAGTGAAAACTGGAAGTAACCCTTTCCGGTACTTCCGGATCACTGCGGGATGCAACCTGAAAAAAACGTATCACGAAGCAAACGTAACATGAGATATGACTGTACAGTGCTTTTTTCCTAAAAAATGTTTAGGGGTTTTGACTCAAGAAAACCACCATTTTATAGATCAAATTGGGGAAAATAAATACAGGAAATGGACAAAAGTACAAAAATTCACAAAATGTTTAGGGGTATGCATACCCCTGTGTACACCCTCCCCCCACAAAAAAGCACTGAATATATAACTATATAAATAATAAAAATCTGTGGCTTTAGGCTAAATTGTAAATGCAATAAATAAACAGGAGGAAATTCACGCTAAAGTACCCGACGAACCTTCGCAAGCATTTTGTCAAGAAGGAATTGAAAGCTGATGTGGAGAGCCGAACTGGAAGAGGAGGAGCTGAGATAACCTGAAACTGATGGATTTGTCTGTTCCTACTGGCGAATTCCTCTCCCACGACGACGTCTCTTTAATAAAGAGCCCCTGGACGAACAGAGAGGTGTTTGGGTTGTTTTTTTCCTGAGCCCCTCAGCTAATCTCTGCCAGCGTGGTCACTGGAGGGAAACATAACCCAGGATTAAACCGGGAGGCTCAGGCGTCATGTCAGATCCAATTGGCTTTGCTGGATGAGTGCGAGAAGCGGGGGAAGGGAGGGGAAGGGGGCCGAAGAACCAGCTGAGGGCCGGACCAAGCGGAAGGTGCAGGCTGGAGTTTGCAACAAGTGCAGAATCACTGGGAAGTCCTTGCAAGGGATGTTGCCAAATCAGTCTGAAAGCTCATTTCTTAATTTTCACTTGCAGTCAACAGTGTGACGCAGCAGCAAAAAAAAGCTAACACTCTTCTAGGCTGCGTCAACAGAAGTCTAGGGCCCCAGTCAAGGGAAGGGACAGTACGGCTCTTATCTTGCCTTGGTCAGACCCCCACCTGGAATACTGTGTCCAGTTCTGGGCGTCTCAATTGAAGATGGAGGTTGACAAGCTGGAACCTAGGATCATAGACATGCAGTGTTGGAAAGGACCCTAAGATCGCCACCCGCATCCCTTGTGAAACCAACCATAATTACCTTGAATTTCTGCTTAACCCTCAAGAAAGGGCATTTTCGCTGGCCAGGTTTAATTCAAATCCATCAAACCTCCTTTGGGGAAGGTTCTCAGCCCATGTGAAGACCACCTGGTGGAAACCCTTACAACGTATGGTTCTTAATTGTAAACTATATGCTGATGTGTATGGAAGTGAGAGCTGGACCATCAAGAAGGCTGATCGCCCAAGAATGGATGCTTTTGAATTATGGTGCTGGAGGAGACTCTGGAGAGTCCCATGGACTGCAAGAAGATCCAACCTCTCCATTCTGAAGGAAATCAGCCCTGAGTGCTCACTGGAAGGACAGATCCTGAAGCTGAGGCTCCAGTACTTTGGCCACCTCATGAGAAGAGAAGGCTCCCTGGAAAAGACCCTGATGTTGGGAAAGATGGAGGGCCCAAGGAGAAGGGGACGACAGAGGACGAGATGGTGGGACAGTGTTCTCAAAGCTACCAGCATGAGTTTGACCAAACTGCGGGAGGCAGTGGAAGGCAGGAGGGCCTGGCGTGCTCTGGTCCAGGGGGTCACGAAGAGTCGCACACGACTAAACGACAACAACAACAATATGCTGATCTCCATCAGCAATTTCTAGATCAACTCTGTATCCCCAAATGGAAACCCGAGTCGGAGGTCATACATTTTCTATTACTGGGGAATGATTAGGAGCTCATCAAGTTAGTGGCTAAATATCTCTGTTTGGTTTTTTGTCGTCAAAATACACTGCAGTCGTCTGATCTCCCTGGAGACCTAGAGATATGACGATAGACTGCTCTGCCTCCATTCTTTTAGCAAATGTTTTGTGCCACTGGGGAAGTGGTAATTCTGTACTGATTTGTTTTGGATGTTTGGATGTGATGCCAATAAAAGGTTTGATGATGATGATGATGATGATGATGATGATGATGATGATGATGACGACGACGACTCAATGAGCTATTGGCCTGATCCAGCTGGCTCGTCCTATTGTATTCTTATGCCTCCCCCTCCGAAAAATTCCACAACAACTTTGAGAAGCTCACCATCTTGCCATAATGATCCTGTCCTCAACCCACTTCCCTCCCGTCCAAAATAAAATAAAATGTGGGGTGGGAGAGGAGGGGGGAAAGTTTGACCCACTTCCCTTCCTGAAGGTTGTTTAAGTCCTGAATGAACATTTTCCAGGACACACCGTATTAACCCTTCGGTGACCTCCCATCTTCACCCCGGGAGGCAGAGCAAACACTAATGTCATTCAAAAATAAGGTTGTGGGGGTTTTTTCCTATTTTTTTTAATAGCCCTCTTTCTCTCTCCCCACCCCACCCCCCTCCCAGGCTCTCGGGGTCAAGGGTGCCCTCCTGCCACTTTGATACATTCTGGCAGGCGATATAATTTTGAAGAACTGGCCTGTTAGCAGAGGCCTGACCCAAAGCGACCCCACTCTGCCTACAGATCTTGGGTGGGATGTCTCCAAAGCCGAGGTCAACGAATGGTCAAAGGATTGCAAAACCAGGGCAAGAGGAAAGAGAGGAAACAAGGCCCTGTTGGATTTCTGTCTGCCTGCATTGAATGTAATTATTGTTTGTTTTTTCAACCTGTAAAGTTGCAACTGGGGTTTAAAATATAAAAGTGTGAGCTTTTAACAGCTTTGCAACAGGCAGGAATCCAGAAGAGGAAATTTCCCCTGGAGGGGGGCTGAATGGGGGGAAAGGCTCACCCGTTGAATGCCTGCCTGCCACACAGCAAAATCCAGGCCTTGAACGGCCTTTAAGAAGGGGAATTAAACAAATTTGTAGAAGGGGGTTTATGGGTCTATCAGCAGCCACTATAGGTTGACTAAGCAGAGCCCCAGATTCACGGGCAGTCTACCTCTGAGTAGCAATTCCCGGGGGTGGGGGGACACAATGGGGAGGACTTACAGGGTTGCCGTGGGAGATCTTGAAATGTTCCAAGTTCCAATCCACTAGAATAATCCCAGTTTTACTCCAGAATACCACAAGGTACTCTCCACTTTTCATGGAGGGGAGAAAGAAGGGGATTTCGGGAAGGAGCCCCCCATCCTGAGAGCGAAATGGGTGTTGTGGGATAGCTGAGCTTCAGCAGAAAACTGCAACTTTCAAAGCATCCTTGTTGAAGGATGCTTCTATCCCTATATTCTGAGAATAAAGGTAAAGGGACCCCTGACCATTAGGTCCAGTCGTGACCGACTCTGGGGTTGCGGCGCTCATCTCGCTTTCTTGGCTGAGGGAGCTGGTGTACAGCTTCCAGGTCATGTGGCCAGCAGGACTAAGCCACTTCTGGCAAACCAGAGCAGCGCACGGAAACACCGTTTACCTTCCCGCTGGAGCGGTACCTATTTATCTACTTGCTCTTTGACGTCCTTTCAAACTGCTAGGTTGGCAGGAACTGGGCCCGAGCAACAGAAGCTCACCCCTTCACAGAGATTCGAACCACCGACCTTCTGATCGGCAAGTCCTAGGCTCTGTGGTTTAACCCACAGCGCCACCCGCGTCCCTCCACTGTTGGTACTTCTTGTAATTTCCAATTTCTGGCCAACAAAATTCTAGCTGCAGTTGTGGCATACAAAAACAATCTAAAATCTTTCTTGGGCAATTCCAAGAAAGTTAGCCGATCTGACCGGAAGAGTCCGCGACCAGAAAGAGGAAGAGTACCCGGAGGAATGGATGAAATTTAAAGACCATCTAGCTAAATATGTTAAGATAATTTAAATAGAAACACTTGCAAGTACCAGATTGGCTTAGGATTTAAATATGTGATGTTATAGAATAATAGATCTAAAGTTAAAATGAAAAGAAAGAAAGATGTTAATTGATTGAGTGAATTTTATGAGAAATTAGTTTGGGAAAACTGTTACAATGATATACATAGAAACTCAGCTAGGGGGATTTGCGGAAGTCAACAAAAAATGTTTACAAAAGTGGAATTATTACAGTTAGGATCTATGTTTGTTTGTTTTTTGATGTTTGTTATAAAATTTGGAAAATCAATAAAAATTTTGAGGGGGGGGAGAGTGTGGAACGCCTGGCGTGAAGGTGTTTGTGGTGCCATCCCTGCTGCGGCAACAAAGGTGTCAGCGGGGCACAATCGTCCCCTGATTTTGCCCCTAATCTCCAACTTCT
This sequence comes from Podarcis erhardii, assembly GCF_964252035.2. Lineage (NCBI taxonomy): Eukaryota > Metazoa > Chordata > Lepidosauria > Squamata > Lacertidae > Podarcis > Podarcis erhardii. Next base: position 5,598,649 of record NC_138505.1, on the reverse strand, counting down.
CCAACTTCCACTGAAGGCTCGGCCCACCTCCCACAACAGCTTAGCCCCGCCAGGGAAGGTCATTCCCCCCTGGATTTTTGAACACAACACATAATTACAGGTGATTAGCAGCTTAGGTGCAGGGGGCACCCCGGGGTGCATTCCTTAAAGGCTTGACTTAATGCTCCATCCATAACCTGGCAGGTGTTAGCCAGAGGGCACCCTACCCCTTTGATGGCGGAGAGGGCAGAGGGGAGTGGCTTTGTCCAGGTGTGGCCGCTTAAATCCCCCCTCCCCATCTCCAGGTGTGCAACCCCAGAGCTGCACTCCTTTGTGGCTTCCCAAAGGCCTTAACAGATTGGACCCAGGCGAAGCAGCTTCAGGAAGCTGGGGAGTTATTCTGCTCCCCCTCGATCGCTCACTCTCAAATGAACTTTCTGTTGGCTCCCTGCCATGCCCCTGAGGTTTGGGTCAGCTTTTGCACAGGAGAGACCCTTTAGCGTGGCAGGTCCTGCGCCCTGCGGAACTCCCTGCCACTAGAGGTTTGGTAGGAATTGCCGCCGCCCAGTTTTAGATGTCTCTTGATCACACACAGACTGCTTAGAATTGTAATGTTGGAAGGGTACCCACGAGTCATTTAGTCCAACCCTCTGCCACGCAGGAATCACCGCTAAAGGATCGCTGGCAGATGGCCGCCTTAAAAACCGTCAACAAAGGCGAGTCCACAATCCTTTTCACTTTCACCACCAGAAAGTTCTTCGGGTTTAAGTCAAAATCTCCTTTGTTGCAACAATTGAAACCATTGGTTCGGGTCCTACCCTGCGGAACAGCAGTGTGGGTCCAAAAAAATCTGACATTTATGGATGAGGGCATTCAATTGGCTGAGTGATTTACAACCAGTTGATTCTCACCCAACTTTATGCCAATCTAACTCTCAACATGTTTGACGGAAAACCGTCAGCGGAGAGGTCACTGCCCCAAGGTGCTTACAAACCATGGCGCAAGCGAGGATGCGTTTGCTATAAGCTGCATCCTAACTACCTGGATTAAGTCCTGCATCAGATATTCTTCCATTGTCTCTTAAACACAGAACTCCGAAAGGTCTATTTGTACAGTAAATACAGCACTGGCAGAAAGGCTCTCAGGAGAGAAGTTTGCGCCACTCGGTGGTCAAGCAGCAAACTGCAGCTTGATTCCAAAACACCGTAAGCTTAAAAGCACGTGGCTTCTCCCCTCACAGAATCCTGGGAAATGTAGTTTTCCCGGGGCCGGACCGAGCTACAATTCCCAGCGCCCTTAAACTACAGTTCTCGGATGCTAGATTATAAAAAATTGGCCACCACTAAATTAGATTTAAATTTGATGATAAGTGAGACTAAAGAAAATATAAATTTTTTTGGAAAAAGTGCTAGATTATATTTGAATGAGTGGACATGAGATTGTAAACAAGTTGATAATTTGTTTGGAAAAAACTTTTAACGATGTAAATGGGAGCGGGAGATGCGAGGGAGTCCAAAGAAGTGATGAAATTATGCTTGTGACAGAAATAAGATTGTTTATTATTTGTGCATTTATATTTAAAAATATTAATAAATATTTATATATATAAAAAAAATAAACTACAGTTCTCGGGGTTCTTTCGGGGGGGGTGCAAAGACAGGCATCCCCAAACTCAACCCTCCAGATGTTTGGGACTACAACTCCCACCATCCCTAGCTAACAGGACCAGTGTTCAGGGATGATGGGAATTGTAGTCCCCAAAACATCTGGCGGGATGAGTTTGGGGGTGCCTGATTTAAGAAAATCTTAAAGCTAGGGTTGCCATATTCCCAAAAATGAAAATCCGGACAGAGTTGTTCTTGTTGTTTTGCTAATAAAGTGTGCAAGTCAAGTCCTGTTGAATTATAGGGTGTAAGGATGTGTTACTCTCAGGTAACACGCAGCCGCCACTTCCCTGCGCATTCAGAGGTCCCGCATTTTGCAGAACAAAAAAAACTCGGATCCCTTTCCCATTTCGCATTAAGAGACCCGCTTTTGCCAAATGGAGCAAAAAAACTACAATTCCCAGAATGCACCGAGGAAACAAGGAAGAGGGGAGGGGCGAGGGCCCCGAGGCATGCTGGGAACTGTAGTGCTGAGGACGCTTCCTAGAATCCAATCCAAGGAGAGAGAAGGTCAGCGGTGCAGGAAGCGCAGTTTGGAGACTCTACCTTGAAGGACAGGTGGGGGGGAGGCGACTGTTTTTTGGAGGGTGGGGTGGGGGGAGCTTTGGGGGTTTGGACCCCGGGGGTGCAGGGATGCTGGGGGCGGGATTTGGGGGAGTGACAGGCTGTATTTTTCTTGCACTGCGTGTAAACTGGAGCCACCTCGCGCCCCGTTTTGCAATGCGCTCAACTAGCAACACCCGCCTTGTTTTTGCAATGCATGGATAAAATTCCATACCAATCCTTTGTTTGCATTCTCACTAATAACCCTTCCAACCCCGCCGCCTTCCCCTTTATTTGCAAAAAAGCTTCCATTCCTGCAAGCCACCTCCCACCGGGAATGACCGCCCGCCTCTCCAGAAAGCCCCCTTCTGTTTTCGCATCTGGCCCGCTAGAGCCATCATCGCCCCGCCGTCCTTTCTCAAACCCCCCAAGTCCGGATGCAACCCCGGAGTTTTAATTTCGGAGGCAGACTGCCCTGGAAACTTAGCTTGATTACTTGTTCTGGGATGCGGGGTGTGTGCGTGTGTGGAAAGGCACTTTGCACATGCTCAGGGGAGCAGCCGCTCTTCCAGTTCTTGGGCTTTTTGCCCAAGAGATGGATTCCAGGACTTAAACCCCACATAGAGGGCCCTCATTTTGCTGTTTCACAAACCACATATGTTGTTTATTTGTTGCATCTGTATTAATTTATTTATTGCACCCCCAAAGAGCTCAAGGGGGTGTATCGATAGTTTCCCTTCCACCCCGATTTAATAGCTTCTGGATGCTGAAGCACAAAGTGGTTCATTTATCTCTCATCCTTAACCTGATTTATATAATAATAATAATAATTTATTATTTATACCCCGCCCATCTGGCTGGGCTTCCCCAGCCACTCTGGGCGGCTTCCAAAGAAATATTAAAATACTGCAATACATCAAACACTAAAAGGTTCCCTAAACAGGGCTGCCTTCAGATGTCTTCTAAAAGTCTGGTAGTAGTTGTTCTCCTTGACATCTGGTGGGAGGGTGTTCCACAGGGCGGGTGCCACCACCGAGAAAGCCCTCTGCCTGGTTCCCTGTAACTTGGCTTCTCGCAGTGAGGGAACCGCCAGAAGGCCCTCGGCACTGGACCTCAGTGTCCGGGCAGAACGATGTGGGTGGAGACGCTCCTTCAGATATACTGGACCGAGGCCGTTTAGGGCTTTAAAGGTCAGCACCAACACTTTGAATTTGCAGGATTTTTATGGGGGTTTTAAAACAAAACAAACCTAGCCCCCACATCAGTCTTCTTAAGAAAAAGGTCAGAATATATAAAACAATAAATCAACCATAGAAGAGGGAAAGAGATTTTTCCCTCCCAGCCAGTCATTGCAAGAACCCCTTAACTAGGAAATAGCTCCAGAATTTCCCCTTTCCCCTCTCTTCCCTACCCCTCTTATTTTCCTTTTGGGCTGCATCTTTTTAAATATTGCAAACATGAACCTGAGGACTGCCTTGCTGCCGCCGACATTTGTAACAGCTGTGGTGAGCCAGCTAAAATAAACAAACAAAGTTGTGGATAAAAATAAAAAATGATTCAATGATAGAAGAGGGAAAGGTATCTTTCCCTCTCAGCCAGTCATCACAAGAACCCCGTAACTTAAGAAACAGTGCCAGAGCTCCCTCACCTTTTCCCCTCTTACCTCCCCACCTGTTTTCCTTTTCTGCTGTGCCCTTTTTAAGACTCAAAACATGAACCAAAACAAACAAGCTACCTTCTGCGCCGCAGCTGCAAAGGAAACAATTTCCCTTCTGACCGGTCGTCGCAAGAACCCTGTAACTAAGAAAAACTTCCTCCTTTCCCCTTCCTCTTCCCTCCCTGCCCATTTTCCTCTTTTTCTCAATTTTTTAAAATTGATTTTCACAAAATTATAAACAAACAAACATAAATCATAACCTTATTAGAAATTACACTTATTAACATTGCTAAGTGACTTCCTCGCTTCCCCTTGGTTGAATTTCAATGTATATCCTTTTAACAATTTTCCAAATCATAGATCTAATGAATTAACTTGAGCATTAACATCCTTAAGTCTTTTCAGTTTGTAATTAAACATATTAGTTCATCACTTAGCTTATATAAAATCCTAAGCCTATTAAATATCTGCAAGCTGTTTCCCATTAATTTAACTTAACATATTTAACTAAATACTCATTAAATTTTGTCCATTTTTCCTGATACTCCTCCTCCTTCTGGTCGCCGACTCTTCCGGTTAGGTCGGCTAGCTCCGAAAAGTCCAGCATCTTCACCTGCCATTCTTCCACCGTTGGTAATTCTTGCTTTTTCCACTTTTTAGCTAATAAAATTCGAGCAGCAGTTGTGGCATACAAAAATAATTTAACATCTTTCTTGGGCGATTCCAAACCTGTTATTCCAAGAAGAAAGGCCTCTGGTTTCTTGATAAATGTATATTTCAACATTTTTTTTTCAATTCATTATAAATCTTTTCCCAGAAGTCTTTCGCCTTGGGGCAGGTCCACCACATGTGATAAAAAGTTCCTTCCTTTCCTTTACATTTCCAACATAAATTATCACAGTTATGATATACCGTATTTTTGGCTCTATAAGATTCACTTTTTCCCTCCTAAAAAGTAAGGGGAAATGTGTGTGCGTGTTAAGGAGCGAATGCAGGCTGCGCAGCTATCCCAGAAGCCAGAACAGCAAGAGGGATCGATCCCTCTTGCTGTTCTGGCTTCTGGGATTCAGAATATTTTTTTTCTTGTTTTTCTCCTCCAAAAACTAGGTGTGTCTTATGGTCTGGTGCGTCTTATAGAGCGAAAAATACGGTATTTTTGCTAATTTAACAGGAGTCAAGTACCATCTAGGGACGCGGGTGGCACTGTGGGTTAAACCACAGAGCCTAGGGCTTGCCGATCAGAAGGTCGGCTATTGGAATCCCCGTGATGGGATGAGCTCCCGTTGCTCAGTCCCTGCTCCTGCCAACCTAGCAGTTCGAAAGCACGTGTAAGTGCAAGTAGATAAATAGGTACCACTCCGTCGGGAAGGCAAAAGGCGTTTCCGTGCGCTGCTCTGGTTCGCCAGAAGCGGCTTAGTCATGCTGGCCACATGACCCGGAAGCTGTACGCCGGCTCCCTCGGCCAATAAAGCGAGATGAGCGCCACAACCCCAGAGTCGTCCACGACTGGACCTAATGGTCAGGGGTCCCTTTACCTTTACTAAGTACCATCTGTACATCATTTTCATTATATTTTCCTTTAACACAGTACATGCAGTGAAATTAACACCCCACCCATTTTCCTTTGGTGCTGTGCCTTTTTTTAAGACGGCAAACACGTAACTGAAATGAGCGAAGCTCCTTGTCTCTTGCAGGCCTCTCTCGATGCTGTCCTCGGGCCTGCTGGTCCTCCGCCGAGCTCTCCGCCGGACGATCTTCTCCGCCGGCTACTCAGCGCTGGGCGGCTCACCCATGGAAAACACCCCCGTGGAGGCCTCTATCCGTGCCAAACTGAAACAAGCCCTGGAGCCCGTGCACCTGGAGATCATCAACGACAGTCACATGCACGCCGTTCCGCGGGGCTCCGAGACGCACTTCCGGGTGGTGGTAGCCAGCCGGCGCTTTGAGGGCCTCTCGCTCATCCACCGCCACCGCCTGGTCAACGACATTTTGCAGGAGGAGCTGGCCGGGCCCATCCATGCCCTCTCCATCCAGGCCAAGACCCCCCAGCAGTGGGAGAAGAACCCCAAAATCATCCAGAGCCCCGAGTGCCTGGGGGGGTCCAAGCACGACCCCCAGATGGCCGGGAAGATCGGGGGGACACCCCAGGCATGAAGCGTTCCACTACCAGAGGCCGGATCTGAGCATGTTTCTGGAGCGAATAAATGAAACGCCTGTGTTCCGGTTCATAGCTGCAATTCCTGCAATCGCAGGGGTTTGGGGTTAGGTGCCAGTGTCTTCTACAATTCTGCGATTCCCTCCCCGCAATGGACACTTCGCACTATTCCTTGGGAGTGTCATTCTGGCTTGCTCTCATATAAAAAAATGAGATTATCATGTGTGCATTTTGGAGCTTCCATTTTTCCGCTGATGACCGATGTTTCCTGGGGAATTGCTTGAGTTTCTCAACAGTTCATTCCGGCCTGGCTTTTTGTAATTTGAGCAAATTAAACTTCCGGCTTTGGAATTTGCAAGGGGCATGGCTTCTCACAGTGGTTTGTTTCCCCTTTTGGGGGGGGGGAATTACAGTGCCGCAGCGGGTTGGGTCCCTTCCAACTTTACAATTATGTGGTTCTGCCTTGGGGTTTCAAAAGGAGGAGCAGCAATTTGTGTGATGGGGGTCATGTTTAAATGACTCTTCCCTCCCCGTTTTGAGGCTGTCCCAACAGAGGCTGGTTTGGGTCATCAGTGGCTGAAGAACCTGTTTCGCACCTGGAACGCCTTATCTCTGAGATAAGCTCTCAGGTCTTGGCACCTGGTTGGCTACTGAGAGAATAAGGGGGGCCCCCAGCTCCAAAGTCAGTCTATCTGAATTCGTATCTGGTTCTTTGGGATACAGTGGTACCTCGGGTTAAGTACTTAGAATCATAGAATCATAGAGTTGGAAGAGACCACAAGGGCCATCGAGTCCAACCCCCTGCCAAGCAGGAAACACCATCAGAGCACTCCTGACATATGGTTGCCAAGCCTCTGCTTAAAGACCTCCAAAGAAGGAGACTCCACCACACTCCTTGGCAGCAAATTCCACTGTCGAACGGCTCTTACTGTCAGGAAGTTCTTCCTAATGTTTAGGTGGAATCTTCTTTCTTGTAGTTTGGAACCATTGCTCCGTGTCCGCTTCTCTGGAGCAGCAGAAAACAACCTTTCTCCCTCCTCTATGTGACATCCTTTTATATATTTGAACATGGCTATCATATCACCCCTTAACCTCCTCTTCTCCAGGCTAAACATGCCCAGCTCCCTTAGCCGTTCCTCATAAGGCATCGTTTCCAGGCCTTTGACCATTTTGGTTGCCCTCCTCTGGACCCGTTCCAGTTTGTCAGTGTCCTTCTTGAACTGTGGTGCCCAGAACTGGACACAGTACTCCAGGTGAGGTCTGACCAGAGCAGAATACAGTGGCACTATTACTTCCCTTGATCTAGATGCAATACTCCTATTGATGCAGCCCAGAATTGCATTGGCTTTTTTAGCTGCCGCGTCACACTGTTGGCTCATGTCAAGTTTGTGGTCAACCAAGACTCCTAGATCCTTTTCACATGTACTGCTCTCAAGCCAGGTGTCACCCATCTTGTATTTGTGCCTCTCATTTTTTTTTTGCCCAAGTGCAATACTTTACATTTCTCCCTATTAAAATTCATCTTGTTTGTTTTGGCCCAGTTCTCTAATCTGTCAAGGTCGTTTTGAAGTGTGATCCTGTCCTCTGGGGTGTTAGCCACCCCTCCCAGTTTGGTGTCATCTGCAAATTTGATCAGGATGCCCTTGAGTCCATCATCCAAGTCGTTGATAAAGATGTTGAATAAGACCGGGCCCAAGACAGAACCCTGTGGCACCCCACTAGTCACTCTTCTCCAGGATGAAGAGGAACCATTGATGAGCACCCTTTGGGTTTGGTCAGTCAGCCAGTTACAAATCCACTGAGTGGTAGCATAGTCAAGACCGCATTTTACCTGCTTCTTTACAAGAATATCATGGGGCACCTTGTCAAATGCCTTGCTGAAATCAAGGTAGGCTACATCCACTGCGTTCCCTTCATCTACCAGGCTTGTAATTCTGTCAAAAAACGAGATCAGGTTAGTCTGACATGACTTATTTTTCAGAAATCCATGCTGACTATTGGTGATCACAGCATTCCTTTCTAGGTGCTCACAGACTGTTTGCTTGATGATCTGCTCCAGAATCTTCCCTGGTATTGATGTCAGACTGACTGGGCGCTAATTATTTGGGTCCTCTCTTTTCCCCTTTTTGAAAATAGGGACAACATTTGCCCTCCTCCAGTCTGCCGGGACTTCGCCTGTTCTCCAGGAATTCTCAAAGATGAGTGCCAGTGGTTCTGAGATCACATCTGCCAGTTCTTTTAATACTCTTGGATGCAGTTCATCTGGCCCTGGAGACTTGAATACATCTAAACTAGCCAAGTATTCTTGTACTATCTCCTTAGTTATTCTGGGCTGTGTTTCCTCTGCTGAATCATTTGCTCCAAATTCTTCAGGTCAGGCATTGTTTTCTTTATCGGAGAAGACTGAGGCAAAGAAGGCATTGAGGAGTTCGGCCCTTTCTGTATCCCCTGTTTGCATTACACCATCTTCTCCTCTGAGTGACCCCACTGTTTCTTTGTTCTTCCTTTTGCTACGAACATACCCATAAAAGCCTTTTTTGTTGCTTTTAACCTCTCTAGCAAGCCTGAGTTCATTCTGTGCTTTAGCTTTTCTGACTTTGTGTCTACACGTGTTGGCTATTTGTTTGAATTCCTCTTTGGTGGTTTCCCCCCTTTTCCATTTTTTGTACACATCCTTTTTTAATCTTAACTCAGTTAAAAGTTCTTTAGATAGCCACCCTGGCTTCTTTAGGCACCTTCCATGTTTCCGTCTCATTGGTATTGCCTGAAGTTGTGCTTTTACTATTTCCCTCTTAACAAACTCCCAGCCATCATGAACTCCCTTTCCTTTTAATATTACTGTCCATGGGATCTCACCCAGCACTTCCCTAAGTTTTATAAAGTCTGCTTTCCTAAAGTCAAGAAATTGAGTCCTAGTATGCTTGGCTGCTCCTTTCTGCTGTATAGTAAACTTCAGAAGAGCATGATCACTCGCGCCTAATGATCCTTCCACTTCTACCCCACTAACCAGGTCATCAACATTGGTTAGGACCAGATCTAAAATGGCTGTTCCTCTTGTTGCTTCTCCCACTTTCTGGACAATGAAGTTGTCTGCAAGGCCAGTGAGGAATCTGTTTGACCTTATGCTCTTGGCTGAGTTTGACATCCAGCAAATATCCGGGTAATTGAAGTCCCCCATTACTACTATCTCTCTTCCTTTTGCATGCTTGGCCATCTGTTCCAGGAAGGCATCATCTATGTCCTCCGTTTGGCTTGGGGATCTATAGTAAACTCCCACAATGAGGTCCCCGTTATTCTTTTCTCCCTTAATTTTGACCCAAATGCTCTCACTTTGGCTTTGAGGTTCTAAATCTTGGATCTCTTCACAGGTATACACATCCCTGACATATAACGCCACTCCTCCTCCTTTCTTGTCTGGTCTGTTTCTCTGAAACAGATTGTAACCCTCCATTATTACATTCCAGTTGTGGGACTTATCCCACCAGGTTTCAGTGATGCCTATTATGTCATATTTAGTTTGCTGTACCAAGAGCTCAAGCTCATCTTGTTTATTACCCATGCTTTGCGCATTAGTGTACAGACATTGAAGTCCATTAATCATTCCCCCGTGTCTCTTATTTAAGGATTTTTTCCTCCCACCACTGGGTCTGCGTGCTGTTTGCTCCATTTGGTCTATGACATTTGGATGATCATCTTCATCAATTGATAGACTCCTACCTTCAGGAGCACTGTCTTCCTCCCCCACATTAGTCAGTTTAAAGCCCTCCTGATGAGGTTTCTGAGATTTTTGGCAAAAACATTCCTCCCAACTGTTGTGAGGTGCAGCCCATCTCTTGCCAGAAGTCCATCTTCAAGAAACTGCAGTCCGTGATCTAAGAATCCAAACCGTTCCTGTTTACACCATTTGCGAAGCCAGCTGTTCACTTCCACTATTTTTCTCTCTCTCCCTCGGCCACGTCGTTCAACTGGGAGGACAGATGAGATGACAATTTGTGCATTTAATTGCTTCAATTTCCTGCCCAGAGCCTCATAGTCTCTTTTGATCTTCTGGAGGCTATTGTTTGCAGTGTCATTGGTTCCCACATGAACCAAGAGGAAGGGGTATTTGTCAGTGGGTTTTATGATTCCTTGCAGTCGTTCAGTTACATCTTGGATCTTAGCCCCGGGGAGACAGCACACTTCCCGAGACATCTTGTCAGGCCCACAGATCACTGCTAATGTTCCCCTCAGTAGGGAATCCCCTATCACCACTACACGCCTCCTCTTAGGTTTGGTCGGGGTTCTTCCGTGATCTGTCCGTTCCAAGGTCGCCTGCACATTCCCTGAGGACAGACTTTGCTGCTCGTCTTCATATACCTGATCGACTGTAACGAGGGAGAGATCCTCAAATGGAGTCTGCTCTTCGTCTTCCATGCTAGAGGAGAGGACCTCAAAGCGATTGTGTATTTCTAAACAATCAGAGTGAACCCTGGGCCTCCTACTTCTTTGAGTCACGTTTCTCCATATATTTGGCTCCTGTGTTGGTGAACTAGCCTCCTTCTCAGGGGAGTCCCCTGTCTCCTCCTTGGTGGAGACGGTGTGCTCTGTTGCTTCCAAGAAGAGCTCCAGCTCTCTAATTCTTTGGAGCGTAGACACATGTTCCTCCAGTTGCTGGACTTTGTCTTTTAAGAGGGCAATCAACATGCAATTGCTGCAGGTAAAGCTGCCTGCAACCTTTGGCAAGATGGCAAACATTGTGCAGGAGCCGCAGGCGACTGCAGCTGTTCCCTCACTCTCCATCTTGAGAACGTGTCGTTGGGGCTGGCTACAGCGGTCCTCCATCATAAGAAGCGTGCAGACAGGACAAGTAACTCCCCCCCAAAAAAACCCTAGGTCTCCCCCAACAAACGTTTGAGACTAGCTCCCCTAAATCTAAAGATAGATCAAATTGTGCGCACCGATAGGCGCGCGCCGCTGCCCTACAAGCTCTGATAAGCTCCTCCCCCAGCTACTCACCTGCCTCAACAGAAATCCTGCCCCCTCTGACCTTTGCACAGGGAGAGCAGCTAATCAGCCACAAGAAACACACACAGGAGAAAACCCTTTTTGCTCCTTCTTCAGCCGCTGCCCTACAAGCTCTTAATTCATTCCGGAGGTCCGTACTTAACCTGAAACTGTTCTTAACCTGAAGCACCATTTAAGATAATGGGGCCTCCCACTGCCACCACGCCACTGGAGCACGATTTCTGTTCTCATCCTGAAGCAAAGTTCTTAACCCGAGGTACTATTTCTGGGTTAGTGGAGTCTGTAACCTGAAGCGTATGTAACCCGAGGTACCACTGTATTATTATTATTGCTGAAGAAAACCCACTGATTTCTGTTCTCATCCTGAAGCAAAGTTCTTAGCCTGATGCACTATTTCTGGGTTAGTGGAGTCTGTAACCTGAAGTGTATGTAACCCAAGGTAGGACTGTATTTGACTACCATGCGAACAGGAGGCTAGGTTGGATAAAACACTTTTGGCCTGATCTAGTTACTGCAGGGGTGATGGTCTGAGTTGGTCAGCGGACCAGCTGAAGACAAGGATTGTATTTATTTCAGATATGGCCAATCCAAAAGCTCCACTCCGCTAGCCAATCGCATGAGGTAGTTCCTTATTCGTGGCCTGCAAGGCCTAAGTCTCCAGAACGCATTCCTTGCCTACAAAACCCATGGTTCTCCTCACCTCATTTAATCTTCACGAGAGTCCTGTGAGGTAGGTTCAGGGCTGAGAGAAGGCAGGGACTGGCCCACAGTCACCCCTGCGAGAGCTTCACGTGGGGGGATTTGAACCCGGGTCTCCCGGGTCCTAGTCTGACACTCTAGCCCAGAGCTTTCCTCCTGGGGCTGGTAAAGGGTTACTTTAACCTCCTAATAAATAAATAAAAATTAAAAATTGTCCAGTAGCACCATAAAGGTTAAGGTACCCCTGACCATTAGGTCCAGTTGTGGCTGACTCTGGGGTTGCAGCGCTCATCTCGCTTTCTTGGCCGAGGGAGCCAGCGTACAGCTTCCGGGTCATGTGGCCAGCAGGACTAAGCCGCTTCTGGCGAACCAGAACAGCACACAGAAACGCCGTTTACCTTCCCGCCAGAGCGGTACCTATTTATCTACTTGCACTTTGACGTGCTTTCGAACTGCTAGGTAGGCAGGAGCAGGGACTGAGCAACGGGAGCTCACCCCGTCTCGGGGATTCGAACCGCCGACCTTCTGATCAGCAAGCCCTAGGCTCTGTGGTTTATACCACAGCGCCACCCGCGTCCCTTGCATGCACACTTCTTCAGAGACATGCACACAAAAGCTTATACCCACAGCAAACTTAGTTGGTCTCTACGGTGCTACTGGACAATTTTTTATTTTTGTTTTATTTGTTTCGACTGTCAGACCAACACGGCTACCTACCTGAATCTTTAACCTCCAAGTAAAACTGAATTGCGAAATGATGAATGTCTAAAAAGTGCGTCGCCAACATGAAAAGTTTGGGAAGCTCTGCTCTAACCACTACACCACCGCTGTCTCTCAGTAGAGCACCCCAGGGCTAATGGATAAGGAAAAGTTAAATAAATCACTTAAATCTTCAGATACAAAATGTCGCAAGGACTCCAAGGTGGATCTGTTAATGGCCAGATAGGTTCCTTATACACTTTGGGAAATGAAGGGCATGTCATGTTCTTCAGCAGCAATATCCAACAGGTGAAGTTTCTCCCTCCACTCCCAGGCACTAACTAAGCCATCTGTGCACCTGTTGGATTTCCGGCTCATCACCGCAAAGCATCTTAATGGAAAAGGAGGCAAGGACACCTCGCTGGGCTGGAAATAATCCAGAAGAACCTGTTTGGGGGAAAACAGTTTGCAACTTTTGCAGTTTCAGCTTCTAGGTGCAGAGAAGTGAGAGGCCAGCAGAAATCTGCAGACTTGTCCTCGTGGGGCTCTATAGCATTTGATCGCCCTTGTCTCCCACAGCACAATAACAGATTTATTTGATTTTGCTAGATTCAGTGCTTCCACAACATTGTTTTATTTACCTTTAAATGTGTATCCCACCTTTTCCTCCCAAGGTGGCCCCTTGCCTTCGTTTCATCCTTCTGGTTTGCTGCCGTGGCGTCGAGCGCTTTCAAAGTTTATCCAATGGTCCGTTGCAATTTTGCAAACGGGCGCCTGTCTCGATCCAGGGTGCGAGGAGGACCTTTGCAAAGCTTAGTCAGTGGAGCATGAGACTCCTAATCTCAGGATTGGAGGTTTGAGCCCCATGTTGGGCAAAAGATCCCTGCATTGCAGGGGCTTGGACCAGTTCAGGCATGCCCAACTTGAATTATGCTGTGTGGTTACACGCGAGCAGCACCATAACATAGCTGTCAACCGTCCCTTGTTTGGTGGGAAAGTCCCTTATCCCAGCGCCATGTCCTGCTGCTGTCCCTTATTGATGATGTCCCTTAAATTTCCCGGGTTTCAAAGGAAGCAGCTTCTCTCCCTCCCTCCCTCCCTCCCGGCCAGGGAGGAGGGAGGCTCAAACTGTGTTGCTTGGCTGTGTTGCTCACCCAATAGGAAGTCTAAGAACGACTGGGGGGTGGAGCTTGCATGCCTTGTGCCGATCAAATCGGCCGCATTGCCTGGGGACTCGCCTTTGCTCAGCGCTTCCCAGCGGAGAGGTGACGGTGGTTTCCCTTGCTGCATCCCCTTTGCCGGGTTGCTGCGCTGTGGGAACCACCGCTTGAGGCTTCGTTTGGCTTCTGGCTGGGCTTTCTGCCGTTGGCTCAGAAGTTGAACATACCTGTGCCCGGAAAATCCCTTATTTTGGCTGCTGATCCCCTATTTTCGAGGCTGCTGGTCCCTTATTTTCAAATCTGTAAGTTGACAGCTATACAGCCTGCTTCCCCTGAGCTCAGGACAAGGTACAGTGGTGCCCCGCAAGACAAATGCCTCGCTAGACGAAAAACGCGCAAGACGAAAGGGTTTCTCATTTCTTGAGTTGCTTCGCAAAACGAATTTCCCTATGGGCTTGCTTCGCAAGACGAAAACGTCTTGCGGGTTTGCTTCCTTTTTCTTAAAGCCGTTAATACCCGGGAATCCGCGCTCCGCAAGATGAAAAAATCGCAAGACGAAGCAACTCGCGGAACGAATTAATTTCGTCTTGCGAGGCACCACTGTAGTGGTTGCTCAGGCCCGTCACCAGCGGAGGGGGCATTGCGATCAACCATAATTCAACTCAGGATTGACTGGTCAATCACAATCGATGCCTTGGACGTGTCTGGACTAGATGACTTGAGAATCCCAACTATAATTCTATGAACTTTTCATTATACCCGAATTTCTTTGCACATCCCCAACAGAATAACGAAAAGGAAAAACTCAACAACTGAAACTCGCACAATCACCGTTTTTTCAATCTTTTATTTTATTTTTTCATTTTTACATAGATTTTTTTTTTTTACTTTTTTTTACTATGAGTTCATAATTCCAGAGGGGGGGAAAGATTCATGTGTAGGGCCAGAGCCAGACTTACATATATTTAAATCCTTTCCCTAGCGATCAAAAACTATGCACACACCACCTCTTTTATTTTTTAAAACCTTAAATCATCATCATCATCATGATCATCTACAGCACCTTTAGGAATATTTATTTCTCGACACGGCATTTAAAACATCCGCCTCATCTTGTCGTCATTCTTGGCTTCTGTTTTTTTATCTTTTATTTTTTTATTATTAATACAAAATGAAACAACCTGGAGACGACAACTGAAGTTAATGACTATTATTATTTTTTTTCCTGATTCTTTTTCTTCTCAATTGTTCTTTTACAAACATCTAAAAACAGCTAAAACCACAACACAAGGTTTTTTGTCATTTTTTTTTTATTTTATTTTGCATACAGACAGAACTACGTATGGTTTGTATGTGGGGGGGTTTGTTTTTTTTTTGTTTGTTTTTAAAGACCAGCTACACTGTAAAGGATGGAGAGAGACCGAAGGGTTGAGGTGGGGGGAAGCGTCACAATTTTGGGGAAAGGCGCAAAGGAGGGGTGGTGTGCTTTGATTGATAAATACTTCCCGTGTGGATCTGTTACTTCCCCAAAGCAGCTGCTTAAAATAGGACCTTATTCCAGAGGCGTCAAGATTCACAAAGGAGGAGAGGAAAGGTTAGGTTGCATGTAAATTTATTAGCTGCGTTGTCCTTCAACGTTGCAAGGAGGCGTGGCTTCAGCAGGGCACCGCTTAACCAGTGGAACTCCCTGCGTATTGATGTTAGGTAGGCTCCCTCTCTATATTCAGATAACTTAAGGGCTGAGGGTCTGTGTGTCTCGGAAACTCCCTATTCTGCTGCAGCCAGAGGGAAAGACCGTTTGTTTGTGCTTTAGCGCCACCCCTCCAGCTGGCCAGAGGGAGATATTGCAGCTGCCGGGGGCCAGGTGACAAAAGGGAAGAACACCTGGACCTTTGAAGATGCTGAGTTTGACTTAGTGCTTCGTCTATGACACAGGGTTCCTCTGTGCCTCCCCCCAGACTACTGACCAACTCTCAAGTCAGGGCTAAAAAAGTATTAGCCCTCTCCCTCCTGGGGAATTGGGGAAGCAGAATTATCCTAAATGGATAATTCTACAGTGTGAGCCAGGGGTTGTTGGGACTCCAGCTCCCACCATTGGTCATGCTGGCTGAAGGCTGAGAGTCCAGCCGATCCTCGCCACTTCTGGTATTTTTTCTTCAAAGGGGAAAAAAAACCACACCAAAAACAGAGAGATTGGAATGAACGAGAAGACCGCATTCGCTACCCTGCTGAGTTAAAATGTGCTTATTTATCAAGCTTTGCTGGGCAGTTTTTGGTCCACAAACGTTAAATTGGAACAGCGATTCTCCCTCCTTTCTTCTTGGTCGTGAAATAAAGGGCTAAGGATCTCTCGGTTTGTATTAAGAGTCCTGGCCCCCAGCTCCCAATGAGGCCCCTGAGTGGAGATGCGAAGGCAGGGATGGGAAACATCTAAGACCATAAGAAGAGCTTGCAGGATCAGGCCAGCGGCCCATCTAGTTCAGCATCCAGTTCTCACCACGGCTGAGCAGGATCTGAGCACAGGAGCAAGAGTCTTGTCCCTCTGTGGTTTCCAACAAAACAACACCACCACAAACTGGCTTATAAATATAAAACCAAATTTACTAGAATAGAGATAGGCTTGTAACCATTCAAGCAACAAACATACTAAGGTGCCATGTGCAAAACAAAGCCTGGAGATACTGTAAACATGGAGTGGATAAATGTACAACTGTATCTTAACAAGTTAAAAAGGTAAAGGGTAAAGGGACCCCTGACCATTAGGTCCAGTTGTGGCCGACTCTGGGGTTGCGGTGCTCATCTCGCTTTATTGGCCGAGGGAGCCGGCGTACAGCTTCCTGGTCATGTGGCCAGCATGACTAAGCCGCTTCTGGCGAACCAGAGCAGCACACGGAAATGCCGTTTACCTTCCCGCTAGAGCGGTACCTATTTATCTACTTGCACTCTGATGTGCTTTTGAACTGCTAGGTTGGCAGGAGCAGGGACCGAGCAACGAGAGCTCACCCCATCGCGGGGATTCGAACCGCTGACCTTCTGATCGGCAAGTCCTAGGCTCTGTGGTTTAACCCACAGCGCCACCTGCGTCCCATTAACTTGTTAAGATACAGTTGTACATTTATCCACTCCATGTTTACAGTATCTCCGGGCTTTGTTTTGCACATGGCACCTTAGTATGTTTGTTGCTTGAATGGTTACAAGTCTATCTCTATTCTAGTTATTATTCTACTAAATTGGATTTTATACTTATAAGCCAGTTTGTGGTGTTGTTGTTTTGTTGCATTATTATTACTGTCACCACATTTGGTACTTTGTGTATATCCTCTGTGGTTTCCACCAACTGGCACTGCAGCATTTTAATTTGTCTTGGGACCCACATAAAATCAAAGTCACATGAATACATGTCCCTCATCTGAGAGCAGTTGGTGACAGTCAACCATGGGGCGAGATGTTCCAAAGGTCTGGGCCAGAAGATGGTGAGTTCTTCCGTCTAGATAGGAAGCAAGACCAACCAAGCGAAAGGCAAGCTCTCCAATTAGACTGGTGGTACTTTTTTGCCACCATCTCTGGGGAAAGGGCCATCATATTGTGATAGGAATTTTATGGTCTTAGATATATGGTAATGTTCATAAGTGTACCAACCAAGCACATACATAGATCAGCACAGGAAGACCGACCTGGAACCATTTTGATTCCTAAACTGAGCAAATGTTTTCTCTGCGAGGTCAAAGCGGGAAACCTCCCATTGTCTCTTTCCTCACAAATCCTGTCTTAAGGGTATGTCTGTGTTTGAATAGGGTGTGAGCCTGTGACCTGACTCAGGAACTAAGTATTTATCATTACAAAAGACTGGCCAGGCTCCCCAGGAAATCCAATCAAGTAACCTGCCAGACAGGAGATAAACAACGACAGGAGAAAAACAACATTCAAATTTCTGTTTTAAGACCGCCTTTTCTGTGATGTAGGTATGATGTATCTGAGGGGTGGTCTTAGGTTACACCCCTTCGGTGATGTATGTATGATGTTTCTGGGGGTGGTCTTGATCTACAGTGTGGCAATTTCAAAAGTCTTTATAAGGCCTTGCGCACCATTTTTCTGGGTTCCTCCTCCTCCTCTCCTGCGGGTGAGGAGAGCACCCTGTTGCAACAGATCAATAAAGATCAGGCTTACTGGCTGCTTTGCTTCTCAATATTCTCTGGTTGGCCTCTGTTATTTTCTCCTACCAATAGGGAACCTATGTAAGGACTCTATATGGGCTCTTGGATACCCCATAAGGGAAAAGGGCAATTTTTGTTTACAACAATAGCTTGGCCTTGCAAGCAGAAAGTCCCAGCTTCCATCCTTTGAAGGCATCTCTCCAGGGAGGGCTGAGAGAACCCCTGCCTGAAATCCTGCACAGCTGCTGCCAGTCCAAGCAGACAATACTGACCTCTTGGGCCAGTAGTATATGGCAGCTTCATATGTTCCTATATCTTGGGGAAGGGCAGGGGCAATCTCAGCAGAGGAGAACCCCGAAAGGCCCAGGCTCCAATCTCCAGGTAGGCCTGGATGAGACCTGACACCCCCAGAGCGCCGCTGCTGTCGGTCAGTGTCAGCAACACTGGACTAGATGGGCCCAAGGCCCCTGGCTCGGAATCATGGCAGCTGACTCGAGCCCCAAAGCAAAACAGATCCACCAGCAGCCAATGACACAGATGCACAATGAATGTACAGGTTGTGGAGAGGCTCACAAGAGCGAAGCCCGGTTTGCAGGACGACAGGGCCTGTTTGGCACCGCACCCAGAAACCCGAAGGCTCTTCCGCCCTCCCGCAGCGGTGCCAACCCCATCCGGAGCCCTGAAACGTCAAGCTAAACGAAATCACACACCCGAACCAACGCTAGTTTTACACACCCAGAAACGGACGCTACAATTTGGGGGAGGTTGTTTTCTTTGTCTCCCCCCGCTGTATATATATATACACACACACACACACACAAGTGGGATGGGTGTGCACCGAGACACAAAAGCGTGCCTCTTGAGAACCCCTTTTTTAAAAATAAAAAAGAAGGAGATGAAAGGAAAAGGGGACGTTTGGAGCACGTTAACACACCCGAGATCTGTGAGATTTACTGTTTTGTACAAGCTTACACATTGGTGTAAAACATCATCACATGTCCTCTACCAGATAGTTGGACACACATGCACACATACCCCAGCTTGGATTGGCGAAGTGGTTTGCGGGGGGGTCACACACCCTGAAATTCGGGAGGGGGGTCACGCCGCCCCCCCGATGTTTGACCTCTGACCCGTCTGCGTCCCTTTTGCGCAGAGAGAGGCGACTTTGCGCCTCATCCGGTCCCCCTGCTATTTCATTGGGGTCGTTTTTTGGATGGGTGGAGGTGGGGTGAGGATTCACACGTACACCGATAACCACAAGAGGAAATTGGGGAGAAGGGCCGGGGGTGAGATTTGTCTGCGGGCGAAAGCCCAGACCACGGTTGGTCCTCCCCCCCCCCCCGGTTGAAATGGTACGACAAGACAGTCACAGTGTCTACAACTCTAGATCTGCCACTTGCCCCCCTCCCCTGGCAAGTGGGACAGGGCAGGCGCGGATGAGGGCCGAGTGCTAACCTCTCTCTCTCTTTTTCACACGCTCGCACGGACGCACGCTCACTGCAGCACCTGCCCCCGTGTCTCCGGCAGCTTGAGGGCCAGGGAGCTCCCCACGGCCAGCGCCGCCGACGCCAGAAGGATGGGCACCGCTTTCGTGATGCCCACAAAGGACGTGAAGATGCTGATGCCCAGGACGGCGGCCAGTTTGCACAGGGCATTGAGGAAGCCGAAAGCAGTCGTCCTAGAAGCAAAGGAAGAAATAATAATAATGTTATTATCAGAAGGTCGGCAGTTCGAATCCCCACGACGGGTTGAGCTCCCATTGCTCGGTCCCTGCTCCTGCCAACCTAGCAGTTCAAAAGCACGTCAAAGTGCAAGTAGATAAATAGGTACCGCTCCGGTGGGAAGGTAAACGGCACTGCTCTGGTTCGCCAGAAGCGGCTTAGTCCTGCTGGCCACATGACCCGGAAGCTGTACGCCGGCTCCCCCAGCCAATAAAGCGAGATGAGCGCTGCAACCCCAGAGTCGTCCACGACTGGACCTAATGGTCAGGGGTCCCTTTACCTTTACCTTTAAGCCCAGCCATCTGACTGGGTTTGCCCCAGCCACTCTGGGCAGCTTCCCACAAAATATAAAAACACAACAAAAGGTATTGTGTAAGGTATTGGTTGTGTTTAGAATAGATTTATGAAAGATTTAGAAAACTATTGATTAGAATATTTGTATGAGATTGTATGGGGAAAATACGGAATAGCAGATACAATTTTGCTTAAAATGTATATGGGAAGTGCAGTGTAAGCGATGGAAGTCAATCAGTGAAATTTTATTATTGAGATATTTGTAGAATAAATTCTTCCAATTTTTCTTCTTCTTCCAATTTTTCTTTTTCTTTTTTCTTTTCTTCCTTTTTTCCTTTTTGTTCTTTTTTATACATGTGTGTGCTTATCTGAAATATGTATGTATTTGCAGTATTTTGCTTGTACTGTATTTTGTCATAATTATGTTAAATAAAATTTAATAATAAAAAAAATCAAACTTCCCTTAGGATGCCTTCGGAATATCAAGAAAAAGATGCACATAGGGTTGTTGTTTTTTTCAGGGAGAGAATTTGTTCTCCAGGCAGCTGCATCTCAGAATCAGGAAATAACTACAAGTTACTGACATGCACGATAAGTCTGCCAGGCTTTGAGGTGGCATCTCGCCACGGGGAATCTCGTGGTTTTAAAAACACAGTCTTCATACCAGTTGCTTGCTGATCAGGAAAAACCTGACTCCTCGCCCTAGCTGTGCAAGCCAGCGACACAAATGGAGAAAACCAGAGCCAGTGTAGCGTAATGGTTCGTGTGTTGGACTAGGTAGGGCCTGGGAAAGTTGGGTTGAAATCCCCCGCTCAGCCACAAAGCTCACGGGGTGACCTTGGGCCAAGTCACTGCCTCTCAGCCTCACCTACCTCACAGGGCTGTCGTGAGGATAAAATGGGGAGGAGAACCATGTGCACCAACTAGAGATCATAGCTGTCAAGTGTCCCTTACTTGGCGGGACAGTCCCTTATCCCAGCGCCATGTCCTGCTGCTGTCCCTTATTGATGAGGCTTCATTTGGCTGCTGGCTGGGCTTTCTGCCTTTGGCTCAGAGGGGCTCAGAAGCTGAACATACCTGTGCCCGGAAAAATCCCTTATTTTGGCTGCTGATCCCTTATTTTCGAGGCTGCTGGTCCCTTATTTTCAAATCTGTAAGTTGACAGCTATGCTAGAGATCCCTGGGCGGGGGGGGTTGGGGTTGTTGTTGTTGTTGATGATGATGATGATGATGATAGAAAGAGAAAACGGAAGAGGGAGGAAGAAGGGCATTTAAATCAACAACAACAACAACAACTTGATCTATGCAGTGGTACCTCGGGTTACAGACCGCTTCAGGTTACAGACGCTTCAGGTTACAGACTCCACTAACCCAGAAGTAGTGCCTCAGGTTAAGAACTTTGCTTCAGGATGAGAACAGAAATCGTGCGGTGGTTTAGGTTAAGAACGGACCTCCAGGACGAATTAAGTTCTTAACCTGAGGCACCACTGTATTTTGTAAGCCTTCGCTTTCAGGTTTTTTGCTACCTCCAAGCAGCGTATAAATTCTCACTAATAAATAATCAAAGAAAATCCACACGTCTTGCTGATTTCATTACAGCTGCTCTGTTTTTGCAAAGCCTGTTTGTGCTGCTGCTGCTTCGAAACGGACCTCAACCTCTGTGACCTGACCTCTAAGCTTTCGCCCCCCCCCTCTCTCCTTCACTGAAAAAACACAGAACTGGGTTTCCGCTCTTCTCCAGGAACCATTCACCCTACCTTCTCTTTCTCTCTTTCCCTCTTTCTTCCCCCTCCTCCTTTTCTCCTGTGCTGCCAAGGTCCCTGCGGGCAGCCTGGGCTGCCGTGTGACTGGCAAGCTGGATGCGTCACTTTTTCTCGGCTTGCCCTCATTTCCAATGCTAGGCAGCCTCTCGCTTCCCCCCTGCAAAGTGTTTATCCCTGAAAGGACATTGGAGGCGCTGGGAGGGAAGGGACAGGACCGCACCGTCACGAGATTTGGATTTTACACTTTCTTTTTTAAGATGTTGCAATGCAGGGAGGGATGCACCTCTAGAGTCCTTCGCAATCTGGACAGCTCCCATAGTTCTGGCATCGCAGAAGCATTCAGGCAGTGCTTCTGAACCCTCCTGTCCCCATTCCCCCCAAAAATCACATACATTGTTGTCCTTGTAAACCATGAGGACTATCAACTTGGGACCTGGGGGTTCTTTTAAGCAAAATTCTCAACTCGCAACAGGAGGGTTTGCGGCGGCATCTGAATTCATAGGAGCCAAAAGAAAGATCCGTGACACACTTTGCGAGGACAACTTGCCCCTACTTTGTACAATCGTAGAGTTTGAAGGGTTGAAGTCTGACTCCTCGCAAATGTTCTGGATTGCAGCACCCATCACCCCTGTTCAGATGATGATTGCAAGGGATGTCAGCTGGTGAGTTATGATTTCGGGGAAATAGCCTCAGGGGCCAGGATTATCCTCCGGGTTCCCCACCCCTGCAGTGAAGGGCTGTCTTCTGCAAGTGGACACCCTGCCAGGTGTCAACTGCCGATGGACAACAGCAAGATCTCTGCAAGAAACCTCCGCACCTTAGAGATCTTGGAACTTCCAGTACAATTTCCTCCTCCGTGTTTCCTCCTTGTGATGGCCTGGGACCCGGACTCGGAACCAGAGGAGTCTCAGTCTGCACCGGATCCTTTGCCTCAGGCATCATCTGAACCAAGCCTGGGGCCTGATCCTGAAGAGCCCTAGTCTGCACAGGTTCCCCCTGCAACAAGCACCAGCTGGGCCGAGTCAGGGGCCTGAGCCTGCCCTGGCTCCAGATGCGGGGATGACCTCGTTGCCTCCGGCTGGGCCATCGCTTACAGCTGCTCCACTACCGGTTGGGTCAGGGGAGGCTGAGGCAGCCCCTGGGTCAAGTAACCCACCGACATCTCCCAAGCTGCAGAGACTGAGGTCTGAGAGAAGAAGAGACCTGAGTACTCGCAGGAGGAGTGCTCGCCTTCGGGCGAGACAGGGAGGTGAGTTGCCGGGGGATCAGGACCGGCCGTTACCTCAACAAAGGCAGTCAGACCCTGCCTCAGGTTGCGGGAGCAATGTTGCTGCTTGTTGGAGCCTGCCTGTGATCCTGTGCCTGTCCTTGCCTGGTTTCCTGCCTTGGCCCTGTTGGACTGACTCCTACGGTTTCTGGACCGGTCCTGGACCACGTTTCATGGGTTACCCCCAGGCCCAGCACACTCCTGCCCACCTTCTGCAGGGTGACCCTAGGAGCAAACCCTCAGTGGCTGATCCACCTCCTTTCCCTCTGATTGGCTCCAATCAGCACAAAGGGAAAGAGGGCTTCTTCTCATTGGCTAGGAATGTTCCCCTTTCATGCTGATTGGTCAGCTCCAGGATGGTGGTGGCAGGGTCTCTGCTGCAGAAATAGCCTTTGGCCACCACTCAACCACAGACCCGTACAACTCTGGTAGGCTTTCCCCAAGACCTGGGGTTTCTGCAAAGAGGAGGATGAAAGGCTTACCTTCTATCCGATGGGTAGAGCTCCACCGTGAGGACGTCCAGGGCATTCCACGAAGCTATGCTGACCCCACCAAATAGGCAGAGGAGGGCGATCATGGCGGACTCGCTGTTCCCGAATGAGAGGAAGAAGCAGCTCACACAGGACATGACGCTCGAACCGGCTGGATGCGTCGGGGAGAAGATGGGAGGGGGGAAAGCGAAGAGAGAGGAGTCAATGGGATAGTCCTAATTCAAGGTTAGGCATGTCTGACTGCACCCGTTGCCCTCTGTGTCCATCGCAGAAGCTGATCTCTTAGGAATCGTCAAACAAGTTTCTAGACCTCATGGGGGGAAAGGTTCAAAACCCAGAGGAGGGCTCGGTATTACTGGCAGCCTTTTGAGTACTGCTAAAAATAAGAGTTTCTGCAATAGTGTTGATTAACGGGTGGTACCCAGCTAAGTGCTACTCAGAGTAGACCCATTGGATTAATGGAGCCCAGTTAGCCATGCTGACTTAATTCAACCAGTCTGCAATTTCAGTTGAATACAGCCAAATAATAAGAATGTAGCAAACTTTGTTATTAGTTCTTTCCTGTATACAAAGTGTGTAAATATGTTTATATTTGTCTCAAGAGAGTAAAAGAAAATGCTCTCTCTCCCTCTCCAAAGCTGTCAACTTTTTCCTTTTCTTGCGAGGAATCCTATTCGGAATAAGGGTAAGGTAAAGGGACCCCTGACCATTAGGTCCAGTCGTGGCCGACTCTGGGGTTGCGGCGCTCGTCTCGCTTTATTGGCCGAGGGAGCCGGCGTACAGCTTCCAGGTCATGTGGCCAGCAGGACTAAGCCGCTTCTGGCGAACCAGAGCAGCGCACGGAAATGCCGTTTACCTTCCCGCCGGAGTGGTACCTATTTATCTACTTGCACTTTGAGGCGCTTTCGAACTGCTAGGTTGGCAGGAGCAGGGACCGAACAACGGGAGCTCACCCCGTCACAGGGATTCGAACTGCCGACCTTCTGATCGGCAAGTCCTAGGCTCTGTGGTTTAACCCACAGCGCCACCTGCGTCCCTAAGGGAAAAGTTGACAGCTATGCTCTCTCTCTCACACACACACTCATTGATTTCCCAAGGTATCTGGGTAACAATCAGATGCAATAGACTTAACCTGTGCCTGGAAAAGCATCACTCTTTCAGCTCTATGTGCTTTTCAAGGGAGAAGAAAGGTCGTCACCCTCAGTAGCTCATGTCGAAAGAGGTGGAGAGCTCAGGGAATTTGGGGGGGCGGAGGGCTCAAGGGGGGGCGGAGGGCTCCCAGGTGCTACGATGCCATCCCTCCCACCGATGTAAACTGTTCATCAGAAATCCTGCCCACGCACCAATTTGGTTCCTAGTTCTCCAGAAACTCCGTTACTCATTCATTCAAAATCAGCAACTATTCACACAAATGAAAATGCAGCCTAGTAGCGTCTTTTAAGCAAATCGCACAGGCTCTTTCATGGGGGAAACATTAACTAACGAGGCCAATTAGCACGAAAGTCAAAAGGGCCACAAAGCAACCGATTCCCTGCCCCTCCGAAACCTTTCTTTGCACCAAAATGCACTGCCACAGAATCACAGAATCGTAGAGGCGGAACGGACCACGAGGGTCATTTAGTCTAACCCCTACAATGCTGGAGTCTTTTTGCCCATGGGTAGGCAAACTAAGGACCGTGGACCGGATGAAGCCCAAACACCTTCTAAATCCGGCCCGCGGACAGTCCGGGAATCAGCGTGTTTTTACATGAGTAGAATGTGTCCTTTTATTTAAAATGCATCTCTGGGTTATTTGTGGGGCATAGGAATTCATTCATTTCCCCCCCCCCTCCAAAAAAAAAAAAATATAGTCCGGCCCCCCACAAGGTCTGAGGGACAGTGGACTGGCCCCTGCTGAAAAAGTTAGCTGACCCGTTTTTGCCCAACGTGGGGCTCGAACCCACAAGAGTCTCACGCTCTAGCGACTGAGCTGCATTTTGTGTGCAGTGCAAGAACTGAGCGGAGTCCTAGTCTACATCAGAATTGCAGCGCAGAGCTGGGGCAATCATTCCCCCCCCCCCCGTGCCCTTTTCTTAAAGAAAACGCCCTCCTCCTTTGCTCCTGAAAAGAACCTGTCATTTACACTCATGGAGCAACTTAAAATTCAGAGTGTGGGGGAGCAGTTTTCAACAGGAAAGCAGCACAAAGGACTTGGCTCTCGCCTCTTACTCATGCCACAATCCTGCTCTGGATCTGTGGTCCCCTGCAGCTGGCAAAAAAATAATAATACAGACACACTAAGGCATTGTGTGTTTTGGCCATAAATATCCTGTGATCTGACCGGTGCCTTTTCCCCAGTAATTAGGTGGGAAATTTCCAGACAGGACATTCCTATCCGTATATAAAGCCTTTAGCAACTTGGGGGAAGTTTGCCTGCAAGATTGCCATACTCCTCAAACCACTTGCGACCAACAGAACTGGCACTTCTAGAGGCGCTACATAACACCCATTTCTCATTTGTAAGAACTCAGTCTTTTAGTGTGGCAGCAGCTACACTCTGGAACTCCCTGCCTATTGAAATTAGGCAGCCGCCTTCGCTGTGCTATTGAAACTGTCCCAGAAACTCCAGTGGGTGTACAATGCTTCAGCGAGGCTCCTCACGGGGTCCCTGCCATGGGAGCATATTCACCCAGTGCTTTACCAGTTGCACTGGCTCCCAGTGGAGTATAGGGTCAGGTTAAAGGTGCTGGTCTTGACCTTTAAAGCCCTTTGTGGCTTAGGGCCCTCATATCTACGGGACCGCCTCTCCTGGTCTGCCCTGCATAGGACCTTAAGGTCCATGAATAACCATACTTTAGAGGTCCCGGGCCCTAAGGAAGCCAGACTATCCTCCACCAGGGCCAGGACCTTCTCAGTGATGGCTCCGACCTGGTGGAATGCTCTGTCCCATGAGACCAGGGCCCTGCAGGATTTAACCTCCTTCCGTCAGGCCTGTAAGACAGAGCTATTCCGCTTGGCCTTCAATTTGAATTCAGCCTGATTTT
This sequence comes from Podarcis erhardii, assembly GCF_964252035.2. NCBI lineage: Eukaryota > Metazoa > Chordata > Lepidosauria > Squamata > Lacertidae > Podarcis > Podarcis erhardii. The sequence continues at coordinate 5,572,376 of NC_138505.1, read as the reverse complement.
TTATTTCCCTTCCCTTCCCCTTTTATGAAGATCACCCGCTCTGAGACACCACAGCTAATTCTTGCCTGGTCTCCTCGCTGGCCCAAGTAGGACCAATTCAGCCAGCTAGCCCTGGGGGTTACCTAATGCTTATTTCCCCTAAACTGATTTTTGAATTTTATTGTTATTCATGTTTTTATACTGCATTTTATGCTGCTTTTATAATTAAGTGTTTTAAATTTGTTGTTAGCTGCCCTGAGCCCGGTTTTTGAACTGGGAAGGGTGGGGTATAAATAAAAAATTATTTTTATTTTTATTTTTATATCTCTTTAATCTGTGAATGGCGACAGGACTACCTCTAACCCTTACCCAACATCCGAAGTCGCCCGATTTTGTCCATCAGGAGCGCAGAGACTATATTCCCTGGCAGCACGGCGAGAGTGCCCAGGAAGCTGACAAAATAAATCATGTAGGCATTGTTGTCATCGCTGAAGTCCAGCTGGCAGCCTTCTTTGTTGTGGAGAAAGGTACTGTTGATGATCCGGCTGTTGATGAACTTGTACTCAAAGAGGTCTGTGGGTCAAGAGGAGACAGACAGAGGGTTATTTTATTTTTATTTATTAAATGAGCTGCAGGGGGGTCAGACTAGATGATTCTTGGTGTCCCTTCCTATTGTACAGTCCTGTGGTTCTACATGGGCTTCCACAATGTATAAAAGAATAAAAGGCAACTCACTTAAGCAACTGGTCCTACCAGGAGGTGGCATGACTTAACCATAGAATAGGAAGGAGACCAGGATATATATATTTTTGTTCAGATGTAATTTTCATTGTAGGGACATTTGAAAAATTGGAAAAAGAAAATATTTTTTAAAGGTTTTCGTTTGCTTTTTTGGCACGCGGCGGCCTCAGACTTTACCCGTGTTGTAGAAGACAGTAGAGATGAAGGTGCAGTTCTTGAAGAACGTATTGCTAGTTGTGATGTCCTCAAAGTAACATTCTTCGAACAAGGAGTCAACGAAGGACACAGACTTCATTTTGAGGCTTATAAACCTGTCGTAAAACAGAGAGGTTATGGGTTTGAGTCGGGTGAAAGATTCCTGCATTGCCAGGGCTTGGACTAGATCAAGGCTAGGCAAACGAAGGATCCGGCCCAATCGCCTTCTAAATCCGGCCCTCGGATGGTCCAGGAATCAGCGTGTTTTTACATGAGTAGAATGTGTCCTTTTATTTAAAATGCATCTCTGGGTTATTTGTGGGGCCTGCCTGGTGTTTTTACATGAGTAGAATGTGTGCTTTTATTTAAAATTACAGGGAACCAGGCAGAGGGCCTTCTCAGTAGTGGCACCCTCCCACCAGATGTCAAAGAGAAAAACAACTACCAGACTTCTAGGAGACATCTGAAGGCAGCGCTGTTTAGGGAAGCTTTTAATGTTTAATAGGTCATTGTATTTTAATATTCTGTTGGAAGCCGCCCAGAGAGGCTGGGCAAACCCAGCCACAGATGGGCGCGGTAATAATAATAATAATAATAATAATAATAATAATAATAATAATAATAAATGCATCTTTGGGTTATTTGTGGGGCATAGGAATTCGTTCATATTTTTTTCCAAAATATAGTCTGGCCCCCCACAAGGTCTGAGGGACAGTGGACTGGCCCCCTGCTGAAAAAGTTTGCTGACCCCTGGACTAGATGACCCTCATGGTCTCTTCCAACTCTACAGTTGTATGATTCTATCCCTAAAATTCTCATCCAAGGATACGATAAGGACAAGTCATAACCCCACCCCACTGAAAGTTGAGCACCACTGTCGAGGGTAGTGTAACCACCAAAACAGAAAGGTATTAGTCTGGCATTAAAAGATAACCATCTTGGTGCCAGGCGTGTTTTCCCAGGAGAAAGCATTCCATAAATGGTAGAGACGGGGGCCACCACTGAGAAGGCCCCGTTCTCCCGCACAAGGAACAAACTCCCAATGGTCTCGGTCATGACCCATCTGGCGAACCAGAGCCTATCATATTGTAGGGTTACCACATTTTGAAGAGCGAGAGAGAGAGGCCACCTACTTGTCGTTGAAATATTCGCTGCGGGTGTGGATCTGGTTTTCCAGCGTGAAGTTGAAGGTGATGTGGCGCACCGACTCGTTGTTGAACACCTTGGTGCGAGAGGCGTACTCGATGTTCTGGAGGTGCTTGATCATGTCTGGGAACCAGACGGTCAGACCGTAGTAACTGCCAGAGGAAGGGGAGGAAACAGTTAGGAGGGGGAGCACTGAGACAGAAGGGAAATCTCTGGAGACTTGAGTCAGACTGAACCACAAGCGTTCGATGCAGAGAAGATCCCGGAGCACTTCATAGTTGTTTGCACCAGTTTGTTTCTGCACACAGTTCAGAGACACCCCCCCCCCTATAAAATCCCCGATATTGGTTGGGGGTTTTGTGGCTGTCCGGTTGCAAGACTAATTCAGGGGCTGGCAATTTTTTTGTGTTTTTAAAGGTGTGTTTTTTAAAAAATTTAAATTTCAAGTTTATACATTTCATTAGTTCTACAATCAATTTAACATTTCAAAATTTGACTTCCTTCCCCCTCTTTCTGCAGTATAATTTTTATATATATATATCTTCTACATATCCAGATTCATTTCACTTGCTCATTTAATTACCTCCTTTAAATATATACTCTTGTGAAACTACAGGTTATTACAATAATCCTGCTAATGATTTTATCTGTTTACAATTTATCTGCAAATATTCAATAAACCATTTCCATTCTTTTATAAAAAGTTTGTTATCTTGATTTCTTATTCTTCCAGTAAGTTTCACCATTTCTGCATATTCCATAACTTTTTGTATCCATTCTTCCTTTGATAGGAATTCTTCCTCTTTCCACTTTTGAGCAAGTAGCATTCTTGCTGCTGTAGCAGCATGAAATGAAAAAATTTCCATACAATTTAGGTAGTTCTGGACTGGCAAACTCTGAGAAGCCACACCACCTCTATCCCACACCCCCGGTGCTCCCTACGCTACCCAAAAACATTATTCAGGATAGCGGTTTCCACAACCCACCAAGGAATGTAAAGGTAAAGGGACCCCTGACCATTAGGTCCAGTCATGGCCGACTCTGGGGTTGCGGCGCTCATCTTGCTTTACTGGCCGAGGGAGCCGGCGTACAGCTTCCGGGTCATGTGGCCAGCATGACTAAGCCACTTCTGGCGAACCAGAGCAGCGCATGGAAACGCCGTTTACCTTCCCACTGGAGCAGTACCTATTTATCTACTTGCACTTGACGTGCTTTCAAACTGCTAGGTTGGCAGGAACAGGGACCAAGCAACGGGAGCTCACCCCGTCGCGGGATTCGAACCGCCAACCTTCTGATCGGCAAGCCCTAGGCTCTGTGGTTTAACCCACAGCACCACTCACATCCCCTACTGAGGAAGGTAGTAACACAATAAAATTCAAAATGGTGACAAATTAATTGAAACATTTATTCCAAATTTTATTAAAGCTATTCAGTTAATTCGACAAAACTGACCAGCTTGAGCCAGTGATACCAGCTTCTCAAATAATCTGATGGTTATTTAGACCTCCAATGCCTCTCCCTTGTGCTGTGGGTTAAACCACAGAGCCTAGAGCTTGCCGATCAGAAGGTCAGCGGTTCGAATCCCCACGACGGGGTGAGCTCCCATTGCTTGGTCCCTGCTGCTTCCAACCTAGCAGTTCGAAAGCACGTCAAAGTGCAAGTAGATAAATAGGTACCACTCCGGTGGGAAGGTAAATGGCATTTCCGTGCGCTGCTCTGGTTCGCCAGAAGTGGCTTAGTCCTGCTGGCCACATGACCCGGAAGCGGTACGCTGGCTCCCTCGGCCAGTAAAGCGAGATGAGCGCCGCAACCCCGGAGTCAGCCAGGACTGGACCTAATGGTCAGGGGTCCCTTTGCCTTTACCTTTAAGTAATCTTGCAGCCCACCAGGGGGCAGTACCACCCACCTTGGGAACCACCGGACTAATTAATGGACTAATTGGTCTGATTTGCTATAAGGCAGCTTTCCGATTTCCTTAGACAACACACACCCCACCTGCAGGCAGAAATAACACAGTTCTGCTCTGTTAGATCAACTGCGTAAAACAATCCCCGCACATGCTCAGAGGCATATCGTACAATCCTGTCGCTGATGGAGATAGGGAGCAGAGAAAGCCAGTTTCGTTAACGAGGGTGTCGCTTCGTTAGGCTTCGAATGGACCGTCAGCCAAGGAAGCTTTCTCCCCACACACCTGCAAACCAAATCTCCAGCCTCCAGCCATGACTGATCCACGAACCGTTTGCAATTATTTCCTCTTTGAAAATTATTTCACTGACAGCTCCGATTAAGGAGAGCTGCCTGGAGATCAGTCATGGAACTGCGGCTTATGACGCTGCCTTTTTCACTCTCTCTCTCTCTCTCTCTCTCTCTCCCTCTCTCATTCTCTTTCTCTCATCCGTCCTCCTGAGTCATATCAGCAAATGAGTTTGGTGGTTACGGGCTTTGGGAAGAAAAGGGGAAAAACATAAAAAAATATTTTTAAAATATTCTCCTTACACCGCTGCACAAACTGGTAGCCTTTGATTCTGGCCGCACGGCAGTCCTTGTTGCATAAATTAAATATCAGCTCCATGTTTAACTGTTGCAGCAGCTGGATATTCACCTGCTAATGAGCTTGCAGTCGAGTTAGCGAGGTGGGAAGTTGAGGGTATCAAAGCCTATAATCATAGCTGTGCAACCCCAGAATTCAAGGGGGCTGTTTCACAGGGTAAGTGGGCTTTAACAGGGGGGAAATTAGTGGTACCTCGGGTTACAGGCGCTTCAGGTTACAGACTCCGCTAACCCAGAAATAGTACCTCGGGTTAAGAACTTTGCTTCAGGATGAGAACAAAAATCGTGCTCTGGCAGTGCAGCAGCAGGAGGAGGCCCCATTAGCTAACGTGGTGCCTCATGTTAAGAACAGTTTCAGGTTAAGAACCGACCTCTGGAACGAATTAAGTACTTAACCCGAGGTACACAGGTGGTGCTGTGGGTTAAACCACAGAGCCTAGGACTTGCCGATCAGAAGGTCGGCGGTTCAGGTCCCTGTGACGGGGTGAGCTCCCGTTGCTCGGTCCCTGCTCCTGCCAACCTAGCAGTTCGATAGCACGTCAAGTGCAAGTAGATAAATAGGTACCGCTCTGGCGGGAAGGTAAAGGGTGTTTCCGTGCGCTGCTCTGGTTCGCCAGAACTGGCTTAGTCATGCTGGCCACATGACCCGGAAGCTGTACGCCGGCTCCCTCGGCCAATAAAGCGAGATGAGCGCCGCAACCCCAGAGTCGGCCACGACTGGACCTAATGGTCAGGGGTCTCTTTACCCTTTACCTTACCAATGTAGCTGGAGACTGGGGTAGGAGGTGAAGGAAGCAGTTTTGCTGAAAGAGGAATGGAGCTATCAGGCACAGCACTGAAAAAACTATGACCCTAACCTGGATTACAGTGGTACCTTGGTTCTCAAATGCCTGGGTACTCAAACACTTTGGTTTCCAAATGCCGAAAACCCGGAAGTAAGTGTTCCGGTTTTCGAATGTTTTTCAGAAACCTAACGTCCAATGCAGTTGTCGGCTATTGTTTCCAGGGAGCCTGCACCAATCAGAAGCTGCGCCTTGGTTTTCAAACATTTTGGAAGTCAAACAGACTTCCGGAATGGATTAAATTCAGCGCTTTTGTTTTTGCTATTTATTTTGTGGTTTTTGAGGCTTTTTCAGTTAATATGTTTTTGTGACTGTGTGGAACCCAGTTCAGCTACTGATTGATTGATTGATTGATTGATTGTGTGACTGTGGAAATGGATAAAAAGCCACCATCCAAACAATTACCATCATCAGTGCAGTTAAGAAAAAAAAATTAATTCTAATTTTTATTATCTACAATACTGTCTTATTTATTTTATAGTACAGTACATTGATTATTGCTTTCCTTTTATGTATCAGTGGTCTTGTTAGATAGTAATATTAATGTTAAATTGCTGTTTTAGGGGTTGTTTTTAAAAGTCTGGAACGGATTAATCCGTTTTGCATTACTTTCAATGGGAAAGCGCACCTTGGTTTTGGAATGCTTTGGTTTTGGAACGGACTTCCGGAACAGATTACGTTTGAGAACCAAGGTACCACTGTATATGTTTTAGTCTATTCTCTCACAGCTTTAACTTTCTGTATGGATTAAATTATTGTTGCCAAAACAAAATTGTCATAATTTTATTGTTTTATATATTTTTTGTAAACCGCTTTGAGGGTTTTTTCTCCTACGATCAAGCAGTATATGAAATTTATGAAAGAAATAAATGGAATAAAGCTATACTAGCCCCACCTGAAGGACATGGTGAACCACACTGCCATCATCATCAGGGTCACCCGACGGTATTCGGGAACAAAGCATTGGTGGAAATTCGCCCAGACCTGTAAAAAGAGAAAAACACATTTTGAGCCTCTCCGGGGTGGGGCTAGGGGGAGGGAAGAGGGTAAATCAGTGTAGGTTTTTCACAGTTTGCTGAAGTGTGCAGGATTGGACTCTGAAGGCACTGCCTGTCTGTCTGCAAATCATTGCCAGAATCAGGGAACAGCGACGGAATGTGGGCAAACAGTGCAACCTCTGTGAGGGAAGTGAGAGGGCAGTTTGGCTGGGCCCACCGAGCCTTCGTTGTTCCGGAAGCTAACCTGCTGGGAAAGGTTCAAGAAGCGGACCATCCAGCGCCGGTACCAGGTCCCCGTGTCAGACTGGATCTCTACCAGCTCGTCCTCCTGTTTGATGGTCTTGATGTGGGTCACCTGTGGAGTAATTAAAAAAAAAGTTGGAGAGGGAAAGTGACTGGGGAAATGATGACACCTTTCTCTTCCAGGCTTTTTAGAGCATGGTTTTCCCCAAAATCTAGGGTTTTGGACTACAACTCCCATCGTCCCTAGCTAGCAGGACCAGCGGTCAAGGACGATGGGCATTGTAGTCTAAAAACGGCAGGAGATCTAAGTTTGGGAAGTGCTGCTTTAGATTCAGGGCAGGACCTTGCAAGTTTGTATACTGTGAAAGATTCCCAGCAGGGGCATTGCAAGGTGTAAACACAAGAACTAACAAGTGCAAATTTAGATTTTTAATATCACAGAGGCGAGCCCCTCACCCTGCAAAATCACCACCCAAAGCAGTTAGAACCTAAGTAGATAAGAAGAGTCCTGCTGGATCAGGCCAGTGGACCATTTAATTCAGCATCCTCTTCTCACAGGGGCCAATTAGATGCCTCTTCTGGGAAAGCTTCAATAAACACACAAGACATAACCGGCTGTACGTTTGAAAAAATAATATATACTATTCATTGTACTGAATTGTAGATTTCAACAGAAGTAGCTCATAAAGTTCAACGGAAAAAGTAGAAGAGCCAGTGGATCAGTTCATTCTCTGATCAGTTTATATGTGAAAATGTCTATTCCACCTGTCTGTTCATAGAGTCCAACAATCCATAAGAAAGGTTGTTGCAGTTCAGTATCAATCAATCCTTTATTAGGCATAGCAAACCACACACTATCAAACAAACACCGTATACAAATTGTGGAAAATACGAATTCAGCATAACAATTTGCATAAATAATACAGTAAAACACTACCACATCACCGACCAATCACGAACCACTAAATCTCTCTATGACGGCCCAGTCCTTCCACAAAAATTTAGCCACTATTAAAGTAATTTGACCAATCCTGTCCAAGAGCAGCTCCTGAACCTGCGGCATAGAATTAAGCCTGTTAAGTTATAAGGCCTCCAACAATTGTCTTCTGGCATAAATGCCAAAATCACAAGAAAAGAAAATATGCTCCAACGTAGTTCCACAGTTCCACAGAATCCTTTCACAGAGTCTAAGGCAAGGATTTCTGGAATATTAGCCTTGTTTCGCCATCCTGGGCTTCATCAGTAGTACTAACTCATATATGATATCACAGGACTGCTGTGTCAGCAGCTACTATGCTATAAGATCCACTGTCCTGTGATGTCATATATGAGTTTGTACTACTGATGAAGCCTAAGACGGCAAAACAAGGCTAATATTCTGGAAATCCTTGTCTTAGACTCTGCGAAAGGATTCTGTGGAACTGTAACAACCCTTCATGTGGATTATTGGACTCTATCAAAAGACAGGTGAAATAGACATTTTCACATATATGGACCTTATGCATAAACTGATTAGAGAATGAACTGATCTAATGGGTCTTCTACTTTTTCCGTTGAACTTTATGAGCTGCTTCTGTTGAAATCTACAATTCAGTACAGTGGTACCTCGGGTTAAGTACTTAATTCGTTCCAGAGGTCTGTTCTTAACCTGAAACTGTTCTTAACCTGAGGTACCACTTTAGGTAATGGGGCCTCCCGCTGCCGCCGTGCGATTTCTGTTCTCATCCTGAAGCAAGGTTCTTAACCCGAGGTACTATTTCTGGGTTAGCAGAGTCTGTAACCTGAAGCGTCTGTAACCTGAAGCGCCTGTAACCCGAGGTACCACTGTACAATGAATAGTATATATTATTTTTTCAAACGTACAGCTGGTTACATCTTGTGTGTTTATTGAAGCTTTCACGTAACCAGAGGTTTGTTGTTGTTCTTCTTCTGGGAAAGCAGCAAGCAGGATTCAAACACATGAACCCTCTCCCCTTCTGTAGTTTCCAGCAACTGGCGTTCAGAAGTTTTGCTACCCCTGACCATGGAGGCAGAACACAGCCATCCTGGCTAGTAGCCACCGATAGCCATCTCCTCCTCCATGAATCTGCCTAACCCTCTTTTAAAGCCATCTAGGTCGGTGGCCATCATTGCTTCCTGTGGCAAGGAGTTCCACAGTCCAATTATACACTGTTCATCCATTTTAGTTTGCTGGGACGGTGGCCAGGATGATCCCTCACCGAGAAGACTCGCTCGGGGTGACCCTTGGCTCTCATGTTGGTGTCGTGGACCTGCTTCAGTACCATCCAGGCTTCGTCGTGTTTCCCGTTCTATAAAGGGAAATGTTACAGTTAGAAAAATAACAAAGCCATTAACCGAGATTCTGCCCTATGTGTGTTACGTCAACAATGTTTAGGCAACACGATGACGATATACATATGTAATAGACCATCTTTATAGAATTCCTTCAAACAATAACAAATTCCAAATGAAATCTTAGGTCTCTGAAAGTCTTTAAATGAAGAGAGGTACCGAACTTTCCACGATGAAAGATAAGCTGTGAAGCTTTGTGTATTCAGCAAATATAATGTCCAACACTGAACAGAGATTTCGGATATTGACTGCTGTTTTGTAGATCTTCGTCAGCGTGGTGGGAGAATATAGGATTATTTCATAAACTGAAAATAAAATTTTGTAAAGTGATATGTCATGCAGGTCATCGTCTGTAAAATTTTATTTTCAGTTTATGAAACTCTGTTCAAAGGGTAGACAGAGTAAATCACCCATAATTAAAATATACAATAAACAAGCCCATTAAAACAGTGTGCTAGTTAAAACTTAATAATAATAATAATAATACTTTATTTGTATCCTGCCTATCTGACAGGGTTGCCCCAGCCACTCTGGGTGGCTTCCAACATATATAAAAACATAATAAAACATGAAACATTAAAAAGCTTCCCTGCACAGGGCTGCCTTCAGATTCCTTCTAAAGGTTATATATCATGTAAGTTTTGCTATTTCTCCACAGCAGACAGCTGTATGAATAATGTCAGTTTGACTCTGTCTCGCAGAGTGGTGCATGCTCTGGTTATCTCCCACTTGGACTACTGCAATGTGCTCTACGTGGGGCTACCTTTGAAGGTGACCCGGAAACTGCAACTAATCCAGAATGCGGCAGCTAGACTGGGGACTGGGAGCGGCCGCCGAGACCACATAACACCTGTCTTGAAAGACTGACACTGGCTCCCAGTACGTTTCCGAGCACAATTCAAAGTGTTGGTGCTGACCTTGAAAGCCCTGAATGGCCTCGGTCCTGTATACCTGAAGGAGCGTCTCCACCTCCATCGTTCTGCAGGGACACTGAGGTCCAGTGCTGAGGGCCTTCTGGCGGTTCCCTCCCTGCAAGAAGCCAAGTTACAGGGAACCAGACAGAGGGCCTTCTCAGTAGTGGTGCCCGTCCTGTGGAACGCCCTCCCACCAGATGTCAAAGAGAAAAATAACTACCAAACTTTTAGAAGACATTTAAAGGCAGCCCTGTTTAGGGAAGCTTTTAATGTTTAATAGGTTATTGTATTTTAGTTTTTTGTTGGAAACCGCCCAGAGTGGCTGGGGAAATCCAGACAGATGGGTGGGGTATAAATAATAAATTATTATTATTATTATTATTATTATTATTATTATTATTATTATTCCCTTGAGAGAGCTTGACCAATCATGGAGCTGTCTCCATGCCTCTGTATCACCAGGCAGACTTACTCCTTCACACTGCCTTGGCTGTCTGCCAAACCCTAATTGACTGTGTGTGTAGCTGCACGTATGCAGATTCACCACTAGGCGGGTGCCATTTTGAGGTTCACCTCCGGTGCCAAAATGTCTTGGGCCAGCCCTAGTGACACCAACCCACTGGGTCTTTCCCCTCCCCTATCACCACATTCCAGCCTTTCCCTGATGCCTTCCTCCGTCTCTTCCCCATCTCCCTTAAGCCGTTCTGTTCCTTTTACCTCCAAGAAAAAGCGGGGGCTCTCCGGCATGGTGGTGAGGGCTCCGATGGCGAAGACGGACGGGAAGGCACAGACCAGAACGAAGACACGCCAGCTGTGGAACTGGTATGCAGACCCCATTTGGAAGCTCCAGCCTTCGGATTGGAAAATAAAGATTTGTTACACCCACCTCTCTCCACGCACGTGCCCCAAATCTCTTCCATTTCACAACATGCCAGAATTGTGCACCTTCCAAAGTGGAAACATGCAAGCTCAGAAATTTGCACTGGGTTCAGAATGCAGATCCCAAGTTTCCAGCCCCTAAGATGGATAAGGGGTGCCAAGAAGGCGAAATAAAATGTCTAGCGTTTTTTGAGACAAGGTGATTTGCTCCTTGCATGAATCCCCTTCACATATATGCAAATGAGCCCCATATGCATAATCAATGCATATTGATTATGGGTAAAATCCTGCTCTTTTCATGGGTAAAATCCAGCTCTTTTCCCAGTATAGGATTTGTGCACCACTGGGGCCAAATGGAGAGAGGAAGCCCCCAGTCAGTTGGTCTCCTTCGTCCCTGGCAATTTCCCACCCCTTACCATAATGGGGGATGATCGCCCACGCCATGGCAGACGCATAGATGCCCCCAATCATCCAGAACATGCACAACCAGCTGAGGTGCTCCCCACGCTTCTCCTGGGCCAGGAACTCTGAATAGTAGGAGAAAACGATGGGAATCGACCCGCCAATACTAGAAAAAGGAGAGAGAGAGAGAGAGAGAGAGAGAGAGAGAGAGAGAGAGAGAGAAGTGAAAAACATGCTGGTGGGGTCTGAACCACTTCCAAGTTCAAGCTGGGTGGAGGGCAGAGGGTAATTTTTGTTTGACTTTAGGTAAAAAGGTAAATATAAAGGTAAAGGACCCCTGGAAGGTTAAGTCCAGTCAAAGGCGACTAAGGGGTTGCGGTGCTCATCTCGCTTTCAGGCTGAGGGAGCCGGCGTTTGTCCACAGACAGCTTTCCGGGTCATGTGGCCAGCATGTCTAAACCGCTTCTGGCACATGGAGGATCATGACAAGTGCCAGAGTGCACGGAAATGCCATTTACCTTCCCACCACAGTGGTACCTATTTATCTACTTGCACTGGTGTGCTTTCGAACTGCTAGGTAGGCAGGAGCTGGGACAGAGTGTGGATTCGAACCGCCAACCTTTTGATTAGCAAGCCCAAGAGGCTCAGTGGTTTAGACCACAGCGCCACCCGCATCCCTTGTTTGACTATAACCCCAATTCGAAAAAGCAAAACCCAGACAACCCACTGGATGGTGTCAGAGGGAGAATGAAGTCAGCAGATCCGTTAGCTATACATTTCTTTGTTTTTTAGTTCTAGCATAAAATCCAGACAAACCAATGCGTTTCAAGCAGGTGTGTGCAACCACCTGCATGCCCCCAGTTCAGTCTTCAAGGACATCATCCTCAGAATTTATTCCCCAGAGCCGGAAGTTCAGCACACGGCTGTGTGAGGATATCTATCTCTCTCACACACCTCCCTTCATTTTAAAAACAATTTGGAAAAGCTAAGTTCCTAGTTCTCATAGTTTGAATCCCCACGACGGGGTGAGCTCCCGTTGCTCGGTCCCTGCTCTTGCCTACCTAGCAGTTCGAAAGCACATCAAGGTGCAAGTAGATAAATAGGTACCGCTCCAGCGGGAAGGTAAATGGCATTTCTGTGCGCTGCTTTGGTTCGCCAGAAGCAGCTTAGTCATGCTGGCCACAGGACCTGGAAAAACTGTCTGTGGACAAACGCCGGCTCCCTCGGCCAGTCCTGTGAGATGAGCGCCGCAACCCCAGAATCGTTCATGACTGGACTTCACTGTCAGGGCTCCTTTATCTTTCCCTTTGAGTTCCTAGTTCATGGTGATAGAAAAGGAGGAGGAGGAGGAGGCGCAGAGGAGGATAGGAGGAGGAGGAGGAGGAGATGTGCTGAAGGTTCTAACAGAGATCCCCAAAGGAGATCTCCCAGAATCTGGGGACCAAACACAGAACATGCCTTACCCCACGCCGGAGAGGAGCCGGCAGAAGAGGAAAGTGCCATAACCCTGGACAAAGGAGGAGAAGAAGGCGAAGACGCTGTTGACGGAGAGGGACATCAGGAGGCACTGCCTGCGCCCAAGCCGGTCCGCCAGGCCGCCCCAGAGGAAGGCACCGACCATCATGCCCAGGTAAACAATGAGTCCTAGAGGAAGACAAGGAGAGCACATAGCAGAACCGCTCACCCCTCATCGGCTGCAGTTAGGGAAGATTCGCCGCCAGGGATGGGGAACCATTCTCTGCCCAAGGGCAACAACTGCTTATGGGAAACCCTTTGGGAGCCAAGACTGCTCTCTCTTGTACAATAGGCTACTTTTCTGCAGAATCAGCCCTGTCACAGGCAAACATTAAGACTCATTCCACATTCGTAAAGCAATCGATCGTTTAGTGTGGCAGCACCAGCGCTTGGGAACTTTCTGCCAGTTGACATGCTGCAAGCCCCTTCACGGTACAATCGTACCTTGGAAGTCGAACGGAATCCATTCCAGAAGTCCGTTCAACTTCCAAAACATTTGGAAACCAAAGTGTGGCTTCTAATTGGCTGCAGGAGCCCTCAGACGTTCGGCTTCCAAAAGAACGTCTGAAAACCGGAACAATCACTTCTGGTTTTCGATTATTCAGGAGCCAGAACGTTCGACTCCCAAGGCATTCGGGAGTTGAGAGGCATTACTGTACTTTTTTCGGATCCTGCTAAAAACACTTTTGCTTAGACAAGCCAACTTGGACATGGAGACGCATGCTTCAATCCGCTTTTAGCGTGTTGCTGGTTTTTTCTTTTGAATATGTCACAGGGCTGTTTTTACTGATAATTTTGTTTTATTCCCTTTTGAGATTTTGCAAACTCATGTACAGTGGTACCTCTGGTTAAGAACTTAATTCGTTCTGGAGGTCCGTTCTTAACCTGAAACTGTTCTTAACCTGAAGCACCCCTTTAGCTAATGGGGCCTTCTGCTGCCGCTGCGCGATTTCTGTTCTCATCCTGAAGCAAAGTTCTTAACCCGAGGTACTATTTGTGGGTTAGCGGAGTCTGTAACCTGAAGCGTCTGTAACCCGAGGGACCACTGTATAAGTTTTGTCAAATGATGAATAGAAAATACACACATGCACACTCTCTGTCCCCCATTCAGGCAAGCACAGGCGTTATCAAAGTTCAAAGACATGTCCCAAGCCAAGCAAATACATTCCAGGAGGGTTTGGACAAGAGGCATGAGCTGGGGAGTTTTGGATTTGATATCCCGCCTTTCACTCCCTTTAAGGAGTCTCAAAGTGGCTAACATTCCCCTTTCCTTTCCTCCCCCACAACAAACACTCTGTGAGGTGAGTGAGGCTGAGAGACTTCAGAGAAGTGTGACTGGCCCAAGGTCACCCAGCAGCTGCAGGTGGAGGAGCGGAGACGCGAACCCGGTTCCCCAGATTACAAGACTACCACTCTTAACCACTACACCACACTGGCTCTCTCACACTGGGGAGAACTCCAAGGGCCAGACAGTGGAGTCTTTTGGCCCCCAAGCCAGAGATTCCCCATCGAATGTGGTGTAGTGGTTAGAGTGTCAGACTAGGGCATGGGAGACCAGGGTTCAAATTCTCTCCTTGGCATGGGGCAGTCACTACCACTGAGCCTAACCAACCTCACAGGGTTGTTGGGACAAAATGAGGAGGAGGAGAACTGTGAATTGCACCTTTTTCTCCATGGATGAAAAAAGGGTAGGATATAAATGTGAAAATAAAATTTAGATGTGAGGGTCCCTGCCCCCTCCCCCCAGATACATCCAGGCTGACGTCCCAACTTTCCCATGCGGTTTCATGAGTTCTTGGAGAGTGCTGGAGTTTGGGAACTCTGCTCCCTTATATACAGAAAAATGCAAGGCTGTCGTCACACAGCCAGCATTGGAGGACTTGCGTGAAGTCAGAGCGCAGTGCCCATTGGCGGATTTGCAGCGCCGCATCACAAATCTGGATTTGCATAGAGAAGGCGGGGAGAGGGGAACAAATGAGAATGTTGTTGTTTAGTCGTTTAGTCGTGTCCGACTCTTCGTGACCCCCTGGACCAGAGCACGCCAGGCCCTCCTGTCTTCCACTGCCTCCCGCAGTTTGGTCAAACTCATGCTGGTAGCTTCACGAACACTGTCCCACCATCTCGTCCTCTGTCATCCCCTTCTCCTTGCGCCCTCCATCTTTCCCAGCATCAGGGTCTTTTCCAGGGAGCCTTCTCTTCTCATGAGGTGGCCAAAGTCTTGGAGCCTCAGCTTCAGGATCTGTCCTTCCAGTGAGCACTCAGGGCTGATTTCCTTCAGAATGGAGAGGTTTGATCTTCTTGCAGTCCATGGGACTCTCAAGAGTCTCCGCCAGCACCATAATTCAAAAGCATCAATTCTCCACAATACCCATGGTCTGACTCAGTACTGGGCACCTTCCTGTGTTTCTAGACCCTTTGGCCTCATCCAGCAGGCTCTCCTTATCTTCTCCCACCACCTCCCAAACTGTAAGGGCTTTCTGGCCACAGTGTATCATGCTCAGGCAGCACCTGGCAAATGAAAGACCCTCAGCTCCTTCCCTTTGCTGGGGGTGATGCAAAAGGGCCAGAGAGAATATGCCTGGCTCAGCAGGGGGCAGGGGGGTGTCGTGCGGCAGCTGGAGTCAAACGATGGCAACAGCGCCTGGGCGGTTTTCACTGCAGTGGGACTCGGCCTCCGTGCGGCAGCGTGCTTTGCTCTGGGCACACAGGGGTGGGGAGGGGGCGGCGTAAAGAGAGGAGGAGTGGGATGGAAAAGACCATCGCTGTGTCTCGCCCTCCTGTGGGCGGTGGGCAGATAATCCCTCCAGCCGCGATGAGAACTGGGCACCCTGCAGCGGCCAAGTGGCTCCGCTAAGCCGCTTGCCACTGCGTCCAGCTAATCCCCGGATTAAGCCACCAGATATCAGGCCAACTACGCAGCCCTGACAGATGCAGCGGATTTCGTTTCATTTTGCTTCTTCCCCTGCAGAGATGAGATTCCTCCTTGCAAACCCTTTTACCTGCACCAGTTCACTCATATATTCATTCATATAGATGTGTGTGCGTCAAAAAGGGATTACCAGCTTCCCCCTTTTTGCATCAGGCACTGTATGCACGTTCAAGACTGCACTGCGACATTCAATG
Source organism: Podarcis erhardii (assembly GCF_964252035.2). NCBI lineage: Eukaryota > Metazoa > Chordata > Lepidosauria > Squamata > Lacertidae > Podarcis > Podarcis erhardii. Next base: position 5,556,497 of record NC_138505.1, on the reverse strand, counting down.
CCCTCCCCCCGCCCCCACCAGACCACTTTGTGCCCCAGAGCCACTTCCGAAAACTGGGCGCCTCTCGCAGAGGCTGTGGGATTTCCGGTGCTCAAAATATGGCAGGCGCCACCAGCACCCTCGTTTCTCACATGCAAGGGAGATGACCATGGATCTCATAGCATATCATAGACAGGGCCGGATTGGGGTTTCATGAGACCCTCAGCTACTGAAGGTAATGGGGCCCTTTGTATGTCCAGCTGTCCTTTGTCAACAACAAATGGTCGCTGGTTTTTTTGTGTTGAATATATGCTATATGGTAATTTATGGAGCTAATAGGTATCTAAAGCCATTTGCGCATGTTGCCATGCAACCAGTCCATGCAGAATGTGGGCACCCTATAAAGGTAAAGGGACCCCTGACCATTAGGTCCAATCGTGACCGACTCAGGGGTTGTGGTGCTCATGTCGCTTTACATGTCGAGGGAGCCAGAGTACAGCTTCTGGGTCATGTGGCCAGCATGACTAAGCCGCTTCTGGCGAACCAGAGCAGTGCACGGAAACGCCATTTACCTTCCCACCAGAGCCGTACCTATTTATCTACTTGCACTGTGAGGTGCTTTCGAACTGCTAGGTTGGCAGGAGCTGGGAGCTCACCCCGTTGCGGAGATTCGAACCGCCGACCTTCTGATTGGCAAGTCCTAGGCTCTGTGGTTGAAAGGTATCTCTCTCTCTCTCACACACACACACACACACACACACAGCCATAAGCCATGGCTGAACGCAGGGCAAGCGCTATGGCCTGGGTAGCTGGGGCCACCGAGATGAAACCCCCAGATGCCAAGGGACTTCTGCTGCGACGGAGAGGATTTTTACAGGGAGAAGCAGGAGGGAGAGCCGGGAGGCACAGTGTACGCAGCAGAGAGTGAGGTCTATTTTTATCCTGCCTTCTCCATAAATCTGAACTGCAGTCACAGGGCCGGGATGCGGCTGAGCGATGGGAAGTGACAAACGGGAGGAATAAGACAGCAGTTTTTCAGCCGCCCAATCCCAGCAGGGTGAAATAGGGGCGGGGGGGGGGTGTTGGGAAATAATGACATCAGCAGAATGAGAAGAGCCTTCATCTGGCGCACACACACAGAGAGAGAGACCGCTTCCCACCTTCAGAAACACCTTTCAAAAACACGAGGCCAGTGGAAGCATGGACTTACTTCTCCCTTTTTCTCTTGGAAAAAGGGCTCGCTCTGAACAATTTGCTAAAGTTTGCCAGCGCACAGGGCTGTGGGAAGCTGCATTTCACTGAAGCAGACCATTAGGGTGCATCTAGCTCAGTATTAGGGACGCGGGTGGCGCTGTGGATTAAACCACAGAGCCTAGGACTTGCCAATCAGAAGGTCGGTGGTTCGAATCCCCGCGACAGGGTGAGCTCCCGTTGCTCGGTCCCTGCTCCTGCCAACCTAGCAGTTCAAAAGCACGTCAAAGTGCAAGTAGATAAATAGGTACCACTCCGGCGGGAAGGTAAACGGTGTTTCCGTGCGCTGCTCTGGTTCGCCAGAAGTGGCTTAGTCATGCTGGCCACATGACCCGGAAGCTGTACACCAGCTCCCTTGGCCAATAAAGCAAGATGAGCACCGCAACCCCAGAGTCGGCCACGACTGGATCTAATGGTCAGGGGTCCCTTTACCTTAAGCTCAGTATTGTCCACACTGACTGGCAGCAGCTGTCCAGGGTTTCAGGCAGGGAGGTCTCTCCCAGCCCTACCTAGAGATGTCTTTGGGGGTTGAACCTGCTGTTTGTAAAGCTTGTCTATCAAGACCTGAGCGGCTATCATTGCAATTTTAAACCCCCTTAAATCCTGCCATTTCTCAAGCTTCAAGGACGTTTTCATAATCTTTACAACAACCCTGTAAAATGTGTTGTTGCTGATGGTGCCATCCCTGTGAGATTGCAGTCAAATCCAACACTTACTATTCTTGCTAGTTAGTAAGTTTAGGGGCTAATGACCACAGAGCTGTATTGCTGGTAGGCAGAGACCCAGACCATAGAAACGTGATTGGTAGAAAGGGCTCTGTGTGATGTCATTTCCCCTCCTCTCTCGAGCAGGAAGAATCAAAGAAGTATTGCCTGTTCCCTTTCGCTCTCTCCTTCTCCTCAGTCAGCCAAGGACCTCCCTCTGATTTTATTTCAATATCAGTATTTTACCTGCATAGAAAAAGCTGAAAACCAATGCATGGCTATGAGTAAGTAAATCATACTTGAAACTTCTCAGTTTGTTGTCTGATTCGTTGTTAAGCAGGGTAAGAATACGGAGAGCCAGCTTGCTTCGCAGCGGGACTTAATTAAAAGAAGACTTTGCAGACTGTTCATATTTGCTTTCCATTTTTCTGCTAAGGATGGGACTTGAAACTCTGCTCAGTGCATGTTCAACCCACACACGTGGGCACCCGGAAGGATAAATTGCAATTAATATATCCTCTCCTATCTATTAAAACCCACCCTGCACCATCTTCATCCCCAAACTGCAGATCTGGAAGGGGTTTGGTGCCTAGAGAACTGCCGGTGGTTTGGATAAATCCTTAAGACGGCCCTTTGAAGTAGACTGGCATTGTCATTCTGAAATTTCAGGCAGAGGCTGAGCAGCAGGATGGCTCAGGGCTGACCGCAGAGGTCCATGGCCCAGTCACGATCCTAACTGCAAACATCTGGGAGCCTCTGACATGTGAGGGAGTGTGGCATAAACTCCTTTCTTTTTCCCCCTCCGTTGGCCAGTGCCTAACCAGATGTTCCAAAGGGAAGAAACACAAGAAGGGCTTTCACTCTTGCTAGAAGCTCAGCCTTGCCTTCACCGGTTCTGGAAGGCTCCTATAGAAGAGTCCCGTATGCAAATATACTTTGTGCCTGCCCATAAGAGGAAATAGGAAGCCCCGAACATATATTTTTTAGATGTCCTTTTTATGTTGAGATCTGTAGAGACACCACTGATCCTTTGCTGAAGAGGCTCGCCGATCTTTCAGTGTGGTGTAGTGGTTAAGAGCAGTAGTCTCGTAATCTGGTGAACCAGGTTCACGTCTCCGCTCCTCCACATGCAGCTGCTGGGTGACCTTGGGCCAGTCACACTTCTCTGAAGTCTCTCAGCCCCACTCACCTCACAGAGTGTTCGTTGTCGGGGAGGAAGGGAAAGGAGAATGTTAGCCGCTTTGAGACTCCTTAGGGTAGTGATAAAGCGGGATATCAAATCCAAATCCAAACTCTTCAGACAAGTCTAAACTTCATTCTCTCCTCTTAGGCAAAAATCACAAGACGACCTGGCTGGTAGCCAGATTCTGCGCCCAGATTTATAGACACAGATCATCCTCTAGAATAAAATAGCTTACTAGGGAAATGCTGAAGTTGCCATTTGGGGCGCCTCAGGGTCAATTTTTTATGGTAGCCCAAATCTCACTTGTACGGGTGTATGTATATATCTCAATTTTAACTCATGAGCTATTGCTGCAATCTACTCCGACTGCATATTTTATCTTTATGAACACTGTTTTTATTGTGTTATGTTATGTGAGCTGGTCTTTGCCCGTAATAAATTATCTATCTATCCAAAGGGAAACCAGGCAGGACCTGAGCAAAGATTCCTTAAGTACAAGATCCCTTTGGTGTTCAGCAACTGCTATTCAGAAGCATCGTTGCCTCTGATGGTTGGAGGTAAAGGTAAAGGGACCCCTGACCATTAGATCCAGTCGTGGCCGACTCTGGGGTTGCATCACTCATCTCGCTCTATAGGCCGAGGGAGTCGGCGTACAGCTTCCGGGTCATGTGGCCAGCATGACTAAGCCGCTTCTGGTGAACCGAAGCAGTGCACGGAAACGCCGTTTACCTTCCCGCAGGAGTGGTATCTATTTATCTACTTGCACTTTGATGTGCTTTCGAACTGCTAGGTTGGCAGGAGAAGGGACCGAGCAACGGGAGCTTACCCCATCACGGGGATTCGAACCGCCAACCTTCTGATCGGCACGTCCTAGGCTCTGTGGTTTAACCCACAGCGCCACCCACATCCCTGATGGTTGGAGGTAGAGCATAGCTATTCTGGCTAGTGGCCATCAGTAGCCCTCTTCTCCTCCATGAGTTTGTCCAATCCTCTTTTGAAGCCATCTAGATTAGCGGCCAGTGTTTAACTCTGCGCTGCGTGAAGAAGTCCTTTCTTTCGTCTGCCCCGAATCACCCAACATCCTTCTTCACTGGAGCTCCTCAGTCATCCAGCCCTCCCTCCCCCAGTGCCAACCCACCATGAAAGGACAAATCTCTGCCTTTTCGGAGCATCCCTCTAGTCTCATCATTTGCATGAGTCACAGCTTGCTTTTCTCTTTCTCTCTCTCCCTCCCTCCCTCCCTCCTGCTCCAAACCATGCTGATTAGGAATGGCAGGTTGCTCAGGGCTTGCTAAAAAGCAATTTAGGGGCTAAGGGTGGGTGGCAGAGAGGAAAATAGAAAGAGAAGAAGACGTGCGTTTTCTCCTCGCCTTTAATCAACTGCTGGGAGAAATCCCCTCCTGATGAACTCTTGGCTTGGCAAAACATTTCCCCTTCTCCACCCAGAAATCCACCTGATGCAGCCACAGCGCTACAAATAAGTTTGGGGGCAGATCCACACCATATATTGAAAGCGCACTCAATGCACATTTAAAGTGCACAGGGAAATCTCTTGGGGTGAGAGGCTGGGGGGGGGGGAGAGGGACGCTCCCTGTGTGTGAGCTGGGAGCACACGCCCTTTTCTGTATGGCTCAAAAGTTAAGATATATCTGCGAGAGAAGATTCTGTGCTTATCTATCCCTTCTTTCTTTTCTCTGCTGCTCTTTTTCTTTTTGTTATTTTTGTATGTGTAATTAGTTGGCCTTTCGTTGTAATGGGGAAAGTGTAAATAAGACTGTATCAAAAACGCGCACGGCTTTTCCCAAAGAACACTGGGAATTGTAGTTTCACCCTTTGCGGTGCTACATTTCCCAGCGCCCCCAGCAAGCCACAGTTCCCAGGATTCTTGGGGGCGGAGAGGTAAGCTCTACTGTAAATGTAAGACGCGGCTTCAGTTTGAGGCTGACCACTGGGAAGGAAATATTGACTGTAATTGACTGTGTTGACAGACTGTGATGACATAAGAGCTCTTGTGCTCAGTTCTTGCTTGCGGGTTTCCCAAAACATGCATCTGGTTGGCCACTGTGAGAGCAGGATGCTGGACCAGATGGGTCATTGGCCTGATCCAGCAGGGCTGCTCTTATGTGCTTCCATCACCTGCAGAGGTGACAGGGTCTCCTGCCAATCAGCTGGTCGCCAGTATCTCCAAGGCCCTGTTGCTTTGCTGGGGTGGTTTAATTTCCAGTGGGGCAGGCAAAGGAAAACAGGCCATCCTTGTGACACCAGGCGACTGACATGTCAGTTGCCCGACTTCGTGGGACACAGGTGCACACACAACCTGCTTGTGATCTCTGCTGATGGGGTGATAAGGGCAGGCCTACACAGCACGCCCCCCCCCCAAACTGGTTAAACAATTCTCCCCGTTCAGCCACATCGCCTGACAGAGGGAGAGGAGTCGCCATCCATCCAACTCTCCCTGCTTCAGAGCCAGCTATTCCCGGCATCTGCTCCCTGGCAGGAACGCAAGCGGGTCATCTTCGGTCGAGGACGCTCCGAGTTCAGGAAGACGGAGGAGGAGGAGTTGATGGAGAGCAGGCAGAAAGAATCCCAAGAGGTTTCCCAGTTGCTGCCAGGCCAAGTTAGTGATGGCTTGAAGAACAGGCTCTCTGCATGGATCTTTGGCAAAGGGGAGCTGCGGCTGACTTGGCCCCGATCCGCGAGGCGTGCCAGAGCTCAGCCTTCCAAAAACAAGATGCTGGCAGGTTCCTATTTAAATCAGTCCTTTAATCAGAACTGCGAGGACTGGAATCTTAGCTTATAGGAAAGGCTATATGAGGCTTCAATCCCCAGCATCTCTCTGGGCAGAGATGAAAACCCAGAGAGCTGCTGCCAGCCCGTGTAGGCAACACTGGATGCCCCAATAGCCGGATTGGGTATAAGGCAGCTTCTCTTGTTCCTGTTTTAAATCAGCCTTTTGCTCGGAACCATGAGGACTAGAGTATTGCTTTTTAGGGTAAGGGCTGTAGCTCACTGGTAGAACACCTGCTTCGCATGCAGAAGGTCCCGGGTTCAAGCCCCAATAGCATTTCCAGGTAAGTGCTGGGAAGCAGTCCGTCACCGAAACGGCGGAGAGCTGCTGTCAGACCGAGCAGACAACACTGGCCTAGATGGGCCCCGTTGCTCTGACTCACTTCTACGATTCGATGAACAGAGAGACAGTGAAGACCCTCTCTCTCTCTCTCTCCATAGCCTCCAGGCCAAAGGGAACCCCCTCCCCGGCCCCAATTTGGGGGCCTGTGGGAATGCGATGTCCTGTCTCTGCAGGCGTTCAGCAGGGGACATCAGCCTTGCCGCAGTGCAGTCTGTGCGGAAAAGCCAGTGTCAGTTTTGCCTCGAAATGCCAGCATTCTCCCCCATGCACATCGCCCCCGTAGGCCCTCCTCACTTTGGCGCCCCCGCAAAAAAGCACGATTTCCTCTGCTTCCCCCTCCCGCCCGCCACAGTTCCTTTTCAGTGGGATATAATCCTGCCTAAGATTTTCCGCCACAGCAACCAGGGCCTCTGCAGTGCCTTGTGAGGCAGGGAGATAAGCTGGGGGCCACTGCGATTCTGACACATTATTCCTAAATTAGGAATGGGGAGGGGGGATCGAGAAAGAGAGAGAGAGAGAGAGAGAGAGAGAGAGAGAGAGAGAGAGAGAGAGAGAGAGAGGAGGCGATGAGTCACAACCTTGCCGCATTCCGCTCTGAAGCCTGGAGCAGAAATCCGGACTGATCACACCAGTGCAAAACTCAGCCGGGCCCAATTCACCCCCTGCCTCTCAGGATCGCTTCAACCCCGGCCTCTGAGCATGCAGCGATGTCCCTCTGCTTCGAGCCAGTTTTGCCGCATGAGATGGCCGAGTTAGGGATTAAGGCTGCGATGGGGGTTTTTTTGTCGTCGTCACAATTCTACGGGGCTGCCCGCCTTTCAGTCCAGGCCATTGGGAAATGGCTGCTGTGAGGTCCGGTCTGTTTGCCAAAGCATTGTTGCGTTTATCGCTTTTTAAGATGCCGGTGATGTATACTGCGCTTCTACTAGGTTCTTGAGGTTGGTAGCTGCCTTGCATTTTAATGAACTGTATTATTGTAGCAGAGACATCACCTTGCCAACAAAGGCCCGTATAGTTAAAGCTATGGTTTTCCCAGTAGTGATGTATGGAAGTGAGAGCTGGACCATAAAGAAGGCTGATTGCCGAAGAATTGATGCTTTTGAATTCTGGTGCTGGAGGAGACTCTTGAGAGTCCCATGGACTGCAAGAAGATCAAACTGATCCATTCTGAAGGAAACCAGCCCTGAGTGCTCACTGGAAGGACAGATCCTGAAGCTGAGGCTCCAATACTTTGGCCACCTCATGAGAAGAGAAGACTCCCTGGAAAAGACCCTGATGTTGGGAAAGATGGAGCGCACAAGGAGAAGGGGACGACAGAGGACGAGATGGCTGGATAGTGTTCTCGAAGCTATCAGCATGAGTTTGACTAAACTGCAGGAGGCAGTGGAAGACAGAAGTGCCTGGCATGCTCTGGTCCAGGGGGTCACGAAGAGTCAGGCACGACTAAATGACTAAACAACAACAACAACAATTATTGCAGCTTAATGTGGTCTCCCACGCTTGGATCCTGCATGCTAAGGGATGGGTTGACAAAGCAATAAATAGTCAATGGTAATGTTAAAATTCCCACAATCCTGCGTGTGATAAGCGAGCTTGACAAGGAGAAGGCACTGACTTCAGAGTTACACCAGAAGAGCCCAGAGGCTGGAACAGCTGCCCAAGGGGGCCTGCCTAGTCCAGCATCCTGGTCTCACAGAGGCCAAATTCACCAAAGAACCTAGAAATCCAGATAGACTGCCTCTGGACCTGGAGGTTTCATAATGACCCAAGAAGAGCACAGCTGCTGAATCAAGCTGAAGAGGCCCATCTAAGTCTAGCATCCTTTTCTCACACTGGCCAACGAGATGCCCAAATGGGGAATCCCGCAAGCGGGGACCTGAGTGCGAGAGCCGTCTCCCCATTTGTTACTCCCAGAAACTGGTATCCAGGGGCATGCTGCCTCCAACAGCCATTGTGGCTAGTGGCCTCATCCTCCTCTGGGGAATTTGTCTAAGCCATCAGGCCAAAGGAGGCCCATCAAATCCAATCTTCTCACAGTGGCCAAAGCTCCTAAGAATCTAGGAGTTTGGATAGACTGTCTCTGGACATCGAGGCTCCATAAGGACATGAGAAGGGCCTGATGGATTAGGCAAATGGCCCCCCTTTCCCTGTTCTCACAGTGGTCACCCAGATGCCTCTCCTGGGAAGCGCATAGGCAGGACCTGAGTGCAACAGCCATGCCCTCCCCGTCTGTGATTTGCAGCCGCTGCCCCCGATAGAGGAGGCAGAACTTCACCATCATGGCTAGTAGCCATCAGCAGCCTTTTTTTCCATCAATTTTTCTGAACTCCTTTAAAAATTGTGTTGATTGATACACCATGCGGCAGCGAATTCTATACTCCAGGGTGTGTCTCAGTCTGTGTCCAGACTGTTTAACATCCTGGCACTTGAAGGCAATTCCGCAAAACGAGATGGTCAGGGTTCAGGATGAGCCGCTTTGAACTCCATGTGGAGTAGAGGGTGCCTATGATTTCAGAGCAATTCCCATGTAAAAACCAAAACAAGAATGCCCTGAACATAGTAAGCTAGCAGATCAAACGGACGGCTATACAAAGCCAATGTCTTCCTGAAGTCCTAGCTCACTACAGGTTTTTATTGTTAAAAGGTGGAGGAGAGGGGATCCCGTGTAGAGGAGTGTTTACAATTAATTACAAACCTCATCACTCACACACACGCTGCCCAACATCTGCCGACTCACTGTGCCTAATGGTAAGACCAGAGTTTGGACGTTGTTTCAGCGCCAGCCATGCTTCAACTGAGTGTCCTCCTCTCCGCAGTGTCACGTTCCTGGGATCAGGCTCCCTTTATTTATTATTTGTATTTATTGTATTGTATTTCTCTTGCACCTTTTTCTCCAAGGAGCTCAAGGTGTGGTACGTGGTTCTCCCTTCCTTCTCATTTAATCCTCACAACAACCCTGTAAGGTAGGTTAGGCTGAGAGGCAGCGACAAGCAGAAGATCACAGCCAGTGAGCTTCACTCCTGGCCAAGTTGGGGATTTGAACCCTGGTCTCTCCCAGGTCCTGGTCCAACACCCTATCTGCTACACCACCACTAGCACTTCTCCTTCAGGGGATGAAGCAGGGGGGTGGAGTTGGAGAGGGAATTCCCCTAACCTGCCCCAGATGGGCACACTGAACCAGAAGAAGCCCTTGCACAAGAGGAGGCTGTTGGGACGGTAGCTATTCAGCCCAAGGAGATGGCGGTGCTCTCCTATAGTTACTGCTCTAAAGCCCCAAGCAAAACCACACCCTCCCCTGCTCTGTTGGAGTTGATGTCTCCTGAAACATCTTGGGCCCCTTTAAATAAAGTGGCTCCTCCCACAGAAGGCAGGAGGCAGATAGAGCTGCTCAGATAGAGTTGCCTATTTATGTATCCTTTTGGCTGGTGCTGAAACAACATCCGAGCTTTGCTCTCATGCATCCCTGCATGGAGCTGTCCAGGGTCCTGCTGAGACCTCATCTCCATATTACTGAGGTTGTCATTCAAGACACAACACAGCAAGTGTCCCTGTATTTGTGCCAGAAGCTGGGATAGCCAGTGGGTTGTCTTACAGATGCTGTTGAACTATGACTCCCATCATCCTTGACTCTTGGTCGCTCTGTCTTGGACGGATGGGAGCTGTAGTTCAACAACCCCTAGAGGGCATCATGTTGGATATCCCTGTGCTAGGGTCAGCCGGCTTACCCTCTGCCTAAAACCCATGCAAACAGCTTACAGAGGCTTTTTCAAACTTGAATTTCGCACTTGTGTGCTATCTTGGGGCAGCTGGCGTTGTCTGAAAGGCAGCGTACAGTGGACGCTCAGGTTGTGAACGTGATCCGGGTGGGAAGCACATTCGCAACCCACAGCACCGCATCTGCGCACGTGCAGGTTGCTATTCGACGCTTCTGTGCACGCGCGAAGTGTGATTTAGCGCTTCTGTGCTTGCACCAAAACCTGGAAGTAACCCGTGCCGGTACTTCCAGGTTCAGCGCGGTGCGCAACCCAAAATCGCACAACCCGAAGCATCTGTAACCCGAGGTATGACTGTACACATAAATGCCAGCTTATATCCCAGCCCCTTAAATCCAACGTCAAGCTGCCGCCCCCACCAGCAGCCCATTTTCTCCTTGGTTGGGGAGACTTACCCAGCATGCCTTTATTGGAGTCCGACAAGCACATATCCTTCTCGGCGCTGGGAAGGACAAAGCCCACCACGAAGATCTCCACCCCGTCAGCCATGAGGGCCAGCCCCAGCACAAAGTACAGCGTCCACTGGAACCTCCCATGTCCACATTCCTGGAGGATTAGCTCATACTGCTGGGCCAGCTCTTCCTTCTCCTTCTTCTTCTCCCCTTCCAGGTCGTCAAAGTCCCTGAACTCGCTCACCACCTCCTGGTTGGCCGTCAAGTGGTCCCCACCCTTGAGGGAGTCGTTCCGGGGGATGCCCTGGTACTCCCCTTCGTAGATCTCGTCGTCCTCGTCGTGGCCCTCGGTGGCGTCACTAGAGGCCCCCTCGTCGTCCACTGCCGGCTCCCCGCGATAGTAGCCATCCTGGGGCTGGTAGTCCTCGTCGTCGTCGTCCTCCTCGAAGCGGGCGTAGGAGCGCTTTGTGTACTCATCCTGCACCCGGTCCACCCCTTTGCCTACCTTCTTGGTGGCGTGCTTCTTCACTTCCTTGGCAATGTCTTTCGCCCCGCGGATGAAGGCGGTCCGATCTCTGAAACCTTCATCCATGGTTTTCTGGCGCTTTGGGGGTCAAAGGGAGAGGAATATGCTCGGGAGGTCTTCTCAGTTCAGCACCCAGAACGGGTGGACAGCTCCTTCCTTCCGAATAAGAGAAATCTGCAGTGTCTTCCCAGTTCAGCACCCAGAAAGTGTGGAGAGCTCCTTCCCTTTGTTGGCAGAGAAATGCACTCCAGAGGACTAAGCTTACAGAGTCTTCTCAGTTCAGCACCCAGAAAGGGTGGACAGCTCCTTCCTTCTGAATAAATCTGCAGGGTCTTCTCAGTTCAGCACCCAGAAAGGGTGGATAGCTCCTTCCCCTTGGAGGGTTATCCACCCAAATTACAAGGCTAACTTGAGGCCTTCCAGCAGGCGGGTGAGAGCTACTGCCGTCTGCCAGGCTGAAGCCCCCATCCGTCTAAGTCCAAGCTTGCCTTTGGGGAGCCAACGGGCCAGTGGAGGGAGTCGCTCCTTCTGCGTGGGTGGTGATGGGCCTGCAAGGACGACAAAGCAAAAACCGGAACACTTAGGACATGGAACGAAGGACAGGAGCAAATTCACACAGAAGGGAGCCTGTAAATCGTTCTGCCCGGACACTGAGGCTTCACTGCGAGAAGCTAAGTTACAGGGAACCAAGCAGGGGGCCTTCTCGGTGGTGGCACCCACCCTGTGGAATGCCCTCCCACCAGATGTAAAAGAGAAAAATAACTACCAAACTTTTAGAAGACATCTAAAGGCAGCCCTGTTTAGGGAAGCTTTTAGGTTATTGTATTTTAGTGTTTTGTTGGAAGCCGCCCAGAGTGGCTGGGGAAACCCAGCCAGATTGGTGGGGTATAAATAATAAATTGTTATTATTATTATTATTATTATTATTAATCAAACTAGTATGGCCAAACTGGCCAAAGGAGGAATGAGCATTTAGTGGATCTAGTGACAGCAGAGCATAACAAAAGCCTGCGTGTGGGAGTTCCATAGTTTAACTATACGGTGGCAGTGCTAAGTGCATTTTTTTTAAAATAATAATTTTTATTGAATGATTTTATGTTACAAAAAACATTACAACCACACTACCACTAAATATAATTGAGAAATAAAAATTACATACAGTGGTACCTCAGGTTAACTACTTAATTCGTTCTGGAGGTCCGTTCTTAACCTGAAACTGTTCTTAACCTGAAGCACCACTTTAGCTAATGGGGCCTCCTGCTGCCGCCGTGCCGCTGGAGCCCAATTTCTGTTCTCCTCCTGAAGCAAAGTTCTTAACCTGAAGCACTATTTCTGGGTTAGCGGAGTGTGTAACCTGAAGCATATGTAACCCGAGGTACCACTGTACATCAATATTTAGTTTGTTATTTGTTATTTACCGTCTTATTTCCTCCAAAACATTCCATACGAAACACACATATGCACAGACACACACACACAAATAAAAAATAATAATAAATGATAATAATGAAAGTAAATATTTCCCCCCATTTATCTTACAAAATCTTTTCTTCTGTCTTGACTTCCTGTCAAGTCCCTTCGCATATGTTTTATCTTACAATCGAATGTACACAAAACAATAAAACAATACAAAGCAGTGTTAAGTACATTTTTTGAAAGCTCCAGACTTATCCCCAGCCCCCCCTCCAAAAAATTATACCTCCAACACATAGTTAAACTATGGAACTCCCTCACACATGAAGCAGGGATGGCCAGCAGCTCTGAATACCAGTTGCTGGAAGCCACAGGAGAGGAGGGTCTTGCCCTTGTGTGAGGTTTTCTCACATCATTTGACTGGACCAGATGGACCCCCTTTGGCCTAATCCAACAGGACTCTTCCTATGTTAATAACATAGGATGCCCCCCCCCCCCGACAAAACCCAACCCTGAAAATGCCCACCTCCCTGCGTTAAAGACATCTGTTCTTCCTGCAGGGGAAGAACCATTTTAACATCCCCCAACAGGCAGCAGGCAAGCCCCAATTTCCAAAAACAAATCAAGCGTGCAATTTGCGGGAATGAAAAGGCCCAGACAACGAAGCTCCCTTGCTGCGGCAAGGGAGGAATAAACCTGCCATTGTATATTTTTAATATGCTTGTTATTCGTGAACTATGGCGCTGCACTCCTGAACTGTGAAAACTCAGCTGTTGTAAATAAAGCTGATTCTGGAGTTTTCGTTTTAGCAGAAGGGGATGAGTGTGTGTGTATGTGTGTGTGTTGGAGAGTGGGGAGGTACAGTGAGAAGTATTTGAATGGTAAAGGGAAAGGGACCCCTGACCATTAGGTCCAGTTGCGGCGCTCATCTCGCTTTACTGGCCGAGGGAGCCAGCGTACCACTTCCGGGTCATGTGGCCAGCATGACTAAGCCGCTTCTGGTGAACCAGAGCAGCACACGGAAACGCCGTTTACCTTCCCACCGGAGCAGTACCTATTTATCTACTTGCATTTTGACGTGCTTTCGAACTGCTAGGTGGGCAGGAGCAGGGACTGAGCAACAGGAGCTCAGCTCATTGCGGGGATTTGAACCGCTGACCTTCTGATCGGCAAGCCCAAGAGGCCCTGTGGTTTAACCCACAGCGCCACCCACGTTCTTCATTTGAATGGTAGGGCTATGCCATTTGACGTAGCACAGACAAGTATTCTCAGAGTGGACAGATTCCTCCAGGAAGACCACAGCCCAGTCATGGAGACAAGAGTTCTCACTGTGACTCAGAAGAACAGGGAATCATATAGAAGGGACCCCAAGGGTTATCTAGTCCAACCCCATGGAATGCAGGAATCACGGCTAAGGAATCCCTGGCAGATGGCCACCCAACCTCTGCTTACCACGTACCTATGGGACCGCCTCTCCTGCTATGCCCTGCAGAGGACCTTATGGTCCACAAATAACAACATTTTGGAGGTCCCAAGTAGCAAGGTGCTTAGATTGGTCTCAACTAGGGCCAAGGCCTTTTCAGTACTGGCCCCGACTTGGTGGAACGCTTTGTCACAAGAGACTAGGGCCCTGCAGGACTTGACATCTTTCCGCAGGGCCTGCAAGACAGAGCTGTTCCACCAGGCCTTTCGTTTGGATTCAGTCTGACCCTTATGTTTCCCTCCCCTTATGGTTTTGATCTATGGGCTACTTTTAAAATGAGGCTGCATTTTAAATTGCATTTTAACCTGTATTTTAAATTGATGGGGTTTCCCCCCCCCTATTGTTTTTGCTGTAATTTTACTGGTGTTAGCTGCCCTGAGCCTGGCTCTGGCTGGGGAGGGCGGGGTATAAATAAAATTTATTGTTGTTGTTGTTGTTGCCGGGGAGGGCGGGGTATAAATAAAATTTGTTGTTGTTAAAACAAAATTAAAAAAATCCTTCCAGTAGCACCTTAAAGACCAGCTAAGTTAGTTCTAGGTATGAGCTTTCGTGTGCATGCACACTTCTTCAGATACACTGAAACAGAAGTCACCAGACCCTTCTATATAGTGAGAAGGTGGGGGGGGGTATTACTCAGAAGGGTGGTGGGAATGGGTGATTGGCAGATAGCTGTGATGAGCCTGTTGACGACTCTTAACGACTGCAATAGGTCTTACAGGAAAAAGCAAGGGGTGAGAAGGTGAAAAATGGCTTTGTCATGTATAATGAGATAAGAATCCAATGTCTTTGTTCAGACCAGGTCTCTCCATGGTTTTAAGTTTGGTAATAAGTTGCAATTCAGCAGCTTGTTGTTGTTGTTTATTAAAAACCTCCAAGGAAGGAGAGTCCACCATCTTCCAAGGGAATCCGTTCCACTGTTGAACAACCCTCAGAAAGTTCTTTCCAAGGTTGAGTGGGAATCTCTTTTCTTGCCACTTGAATCTATAGGTTCAGACCCTGGCCTTCTGCAGCAGCCAAGCTTGCTCCATCTTCCGCGGGGCAAACCTTCAGATATTTGAAGATGGCTGTCATATGTCCTCTGCATCGTCTCTCCTGCAAGCCTTCCTGATATTGCTGGACCCCAACTCCTGGCCATTGCCTACGTTCTCTGCTAAGACCGATGGGAGTTGGAGTCCAGCAACAATATGGCCACATTACAAGTGAACAGTGAAGCCAAGCAGCCCATAACAAGCCCTACGTTTTATTAAAATTAAGCGGCAGTGTTTATCCAAGATGTTCGCATCGGGCTCACAGCCAGACAGGCACCCAGGCCGGGAGCCAAATGGCACCCGAAGGGGAGAAGGTGGGGAGATCTTTCCACAGCCTTGTTCAATGCCAGCCTTAAAACAAAGAGGAAGTGTTGTGTAGTGGTTAGAGCATTTGGCCTAGGAGCTGGGAGAGACCACGGCTCAGATCGCACACACTCAGCCATGAAGCTCACTGCATCTGACCTTCGGCCAGACACTGTCCCTCAGCCTGACAGGGTTGTTGTTGGGAGGGGGGTCTTAAATGACAACAGGGACCTGGGAGACCAGGGTTTGAATCGCCCCACTTAACCAACCTTGCAGAGTTGTCGTGAGGATTGAATGGAGGGGAGGGGAGAGCCATATACAGTAGTACATCAGGTTACAGACGCTTCAGGTTACACACTCCGCTAACCCAGAAATAGTGCTTCAGGTTAAGAACTTTGCTTCAGGATGAGAACAGAAATCGTGCTCCGGCGGCACAGCGGCAGCAGGAGGCCCCATTAGCTAAAGTGGTGCTTCAGGTTAAGAACAGTTTCAGGTTAAGTACGGACCTCCGGAACGAATTAAGTACTTAACCCGAGGTACCACTGTGCACCACCTTGAGCTCCTTGGAGAAAAGGGTGTGGTAGAAAGGCCATAAAATAAATGAACTGGGATTTTGTTGTGGTGGCAGTGGCAGTGTTTGTTGCTGCTTTCAATATTTTTTGTACCTCTATTTTAGATCCTGTGCTTTACATGGAAATTGTTTAATTTGGCTGTGTACTTTTTGGTGTTTTATTCATAGCCTGTTATTACTTTTGCTACGCTTATAATTATGTGATTTTTTTGTTTGTGCCGTTAATAATAATAATAATAATAATAATAATAATAATAATAATAATATATTATTTTTACCCAGCCCATCCGGCTGGGCCTCCCCAGCCACTCTGGGTGGCTTCCAACAGAGTATTAAAATACAGTGGTCTGTTAAACATTAAAAGCTTCCGTAAACAGGGCTGCCTTCAGATGTCTTCTAAAAGTCATAGAATCATAGAATCATAGAATCATAGAATCATAGAGTTGGAAGAGACCACAAGGGCCATCGAGTCCAACCCCCTGCCAAGCAGGAAACACCATCAGAGCACTCCTGACATATGGTTGTCAAGCCTCTGCTTAAAGACCTCCAAAGAAGGAGACTCCACCACACTCCTTGGCAGCAAATTCCACTGTCGAACAGCTCTTACTGTCAGGAAGTTCTTCCTAATGTTTAGGTGGAATCTTCTTTCTCGTAGTTTGGAACCATTGCTCCGTGTCCGCTTCTCTGGAGCAGCAGAAAACAACCTTTCTCCCTCCTCTATGTGACATCCTTTTATATATTTGAACATGGCTATCATATCACCCCTTAACCTCCTCTTCTCCAGGCTAAACATGCCCAGCTCCCTTAGCCGTTCTTCATAAGGCATCGTTTCCAGGCCTTTGACCATTTTGGTTGCCCTCCTCTGGACACGTTCCAGTTTGTCAGTGTCCTTCTTGAACTGTGGTGCCCAGAACTGGACACAGTACTCCAGGTGAGGTCTGACCAGAGCAGAATACAGTGGCACTATTACTTCCCTTGATCTAGATGCAATACTCCTATTGATGCAGCCCAGAATTGCATTGGCTTTTTTAGCTGCCGCGTCACACTGTTGGCTCATGTCAAGTTTGTGGTCAACCAAGACTCCTAGATCCTTTTCACATGTACTGCTCTCAAGCCAGGTGTCACCCATCTTGTATTTGTGCCTCTCATTTTTTTTTGCCCAAGTGCAATACTTTACATTTCTCCCTATTAAAATTCATCTTGTTTGTTTTGGCCCAGTTCTCTAATCTGTCAAGGTCGTTTTGAAGTGTGATCCTGTCCTCTGGGGTGTTAGCCACCCCTCCCAGTTTGGTGTCATCTGCAAATTTGATCAGGATGCCCTTGAGTCCATCATCCAAGTCATTGATAAAGATGTTGAATAAGACCGGGCCCAAGACAGAACCCTGTGGCACCCCACTAGTCACTCTTCTCCAGGATGAAGAGGAACCATTGATGAGATGGTAGTTGTTGTTCTCTTGGACATCTGGTGGGAGGGCGTTCCACAGGGCAGGTGCCACTACCGAGAAGGCCCTCTGCCTGGTTCCCTGTAACTTGGCTTCTCGCAGTGAGGGAAACGCCAGAAGGCCCTCAGAGCTGGACCTCAGTGTCCAGGCAGAATGATGGGGGTGGAGACGCTCCTTCAGATAAGCCATCTTGAGCATGGTTATAACTACAGAAAGCAGGCAAGCCAATAAAATTATGTTCACATTGGTATGTGAACCTTGGCTAAGACTTTACCGTTCTTCCAGACATCCTTACATAAGAACAGCCCTGCTGAATCAGGCCCATGGCACCCACCACCCAGACGCCTCAAATGGAAGCCCATGAGCGGGATTTGACCACCCGCCCTCCTCCATTATTTTGTCAAAACATTTGTTACCCCTCCTCAGAGGGCATCCCCCTGTTTCTAGACAGCTGAGCATTTAGGACGTTCGTTTATCAACAAACAGATGAAACTGAAATGAAAAGGAGGAGGGGAGGAAACACGTCACTGATAAATCCTGTGGGCCGTGAAATGGATTTTTAAATTTTATTGTAAATAGACCAACCGGCTGGTTCAAAGAATCTCTGTCCCACTCTTTTTATATATAATCGCCTGCCCCAGGGAAGAGGGGAAGCAAGGGGAGTCGGGGAAGGGATTTACGGGTATGAATGCAAGTAGCCCACAGTTTGCCAAGCAACCCTGCTCCCTCCCTCTCTCTCTCTCTCTCTCTCTCTCCTCCGCTCGAAATAGGATGCTATTTTTAAGCACTGGTAGCAGAAGCATGTCTGGTAGGAAGAGGAACAGGCAGGTTATACATGAACAGATGTCTGAGTATGGATGTATACAAGGTTTTTAAAAATACAAAACAGACATTTGTCCGGTCGCCTGTAGCAAGCTGAAAGGACCAGCCAGTGAATCTTGGAGCAGAATACACCTTTCTGATTTGTTACGTTCCCATTTACATGTCTCTAATAACTGAACAGGGGCACGGGTGGTGCTGTGGGTTAAACCACGGAGCCTAGGACTTGCTGATCAAAAGCTCGGCGGTTCAAATCCCCATGAAGGGGTGAGCTCCCATTACTCAGTCCCTGCTCCTGCCAACCTAGCAGTTCGAAAGCACGTCAAAGTGCAAGTAGATAAATAGGTACCACTCCAGCGGGAAGGTAAACAGCGTTTGCGTGCACTGCTCTGGTTCACCAGAAGCGGCTTCGTCATGCTGGCCACATGACCCA
Organism: Podarcis erhardii; assembly: GCF_964252035.2. Taxonomy (NCBI): domain Eukaryota; kingdom Metazoa; phylum Chordata; class Lepidosauria; order Squamata; family Lacertidae; genus Podarcis; species Podarcis erhardii. Next base: position 5,538,067 of record NC_138505.1, on the reverse strand, counting down.
GAAGCTGTGCGCCGGCTCCCTCGGCCTATAGAGCTAGATGAGCGCTGCAACCCCAGAGTCAGCCACGACTGGACCTAATGGTCAGGGGTCCCTTTACCTTTACCTAATAACTGAACAAAGAAGTATATCATAGAATCATGGGATTGTAGAGTTGGAAGGTACCCAAAGAATCATCAAGTCCAACCCTCTGCAATGCAGGAATCCTGCTCATAGCCATCTCTGGGTGGGCTTGAACCAATAACCTTTTGGTTAACAGCCAGATGCACGACCCATTGTACCACCTGTAAATGCATGAATGGATTTATGAGTGTTGAGATATATATATATAAGGTGGGTTGGCTGGGTTTCTATAAGCCACTTGTCTGAATGTCTGTGGTGAGTCGAAACTGATTCCAGAGAACCAGACATCTTAAACTAAAATATGCCTTTTTCTGTTGGTTATGTCCCCATTTCCAGGCCGTCATGGATACTAGCCAAGCAGAGCCAGCCCTATCTTTCGCTCGGGAAACCAGAGTTTAATGGGTCAGAAAGGGATAGCTAAGTTGCTAGAGCATGAGAATCTTAATCTAGAGGTCATGGGTTCGGGCCCCACGTTGGGCAAAAATATCCCTGCATTGCAGGGGGTTGGACTAGGACCCTCAAGGTCCCTTCCGACTCTACAATTCTGTGATTCTATGATAATGCACCCTGCATAGTTTTGGACTACAACTCCCATCAGCCCCCAGCCAGTATGGCAAAACTGCCCGCTCTGGCAAACCCATACTATCTGGGGGCCTGATGGGAGTTGTAGTCCGAGAAGATCATCTAGGGGGCACCAGTTTGGGAATAGCTGGTTGGATGAGTGGGTTTCCTCAGTTGGGAACTGAAGTGTACACATAGATCATCCCTGGGGTTGCAGAGATATTTGGAGAGGTCAGGAGAGCCCGAACCAAAGGATTGACTATGCTCAATTACAGATATGCCTTATCTATCTATCTATCTATCTATCTATCTATCTATCTATCTATGGGACGTGGGTGGTGCTGTGGGTTAAACCACAGAGCCTAGGACTTGCCGATCAGAAAGTTGGCGGTTCGAATCCCCGCAACGGGGTGAGCTCCCGTTGCTCGGTCCCTGCTCCTGCCAACCTAGCAGTTCGAAAGCACGTCAAAGTGCAAGTAGATAAATAGGTACTGCTCCAGTGGGAAGGTGAACGGTATTTCCGTGAGCTGCTCTGGTTCGCCAAAAGCAGCTTAGTCATGCTGGCCACATGACCTGGAAGCTGTACGCCGGCTCCCTCGGCCAATAAAGCGAGATGAGCGCTGCAACCCCAGTCGGTCACGACTGGACCTAATGGTCAGGGGTCCCTTTACCTTCTATCTATCTATCTATCTATCTATCTATCTATCTATCATCTATCTATCTATCTATCTATCTATCTATCTATCTATCTATCTATCTATATCTCTTTATCTAGAGCAGTTGTACCGTGCTCTTCAGCCAAAAAGTCTCCTAGTGCCTTACATACACTCAAAACAATACAGTCCCTGCCTGTGCAGCCTTCCATTCTGAAAAAGAATAACACACAAGAACTGAGAGCTCGGTTGCACTCGGTTGCAGGTTCGATCCCTGTACGGAACAGCTGCATATTCCTGCATTGCAGGGGATTGGGTCCCTTCCAATTCTACAATGCCAGGATTCTATGAAAAAGGGACTGGGAAAGAAATATTTTTTAAAAATAAAAATAAAAACTCAGGCACTAGTTTCTAAATATTTGTTCCTCTAAGGAGAAGCTGGTCCAGTTCATTTAGAGAAAACGGGAGGTGCCAATGATAGAAGTGTATAAAATTACAAGTGTGAGAGAAGTTCTTCTTCTATCAAAGCACTAGAACTCCTTGGACATCCACTGAAGGTAAATATGGGGAGATTCAGGATGGATAAAAGGAAGTCCTTCTTCATGCAGGGCAGAGTTAAACTTTGGAACCCCCTCCCACATGAAGCAGTGATGGGCACCAATCTAAAAAGGTAAAGGTAAAGGGACCCCTGACCATTAGGTCCAGTCGTGGGCGACTCTGGGGTTGCGGTGCTCATCTCGCTTTATTGGCCGAGGGAGCCGGCGTACAGCTTCCGGGTCATGTGGCCAGCATGACTAAGCCGCTTCTGGCGAACCAGAGCAGCGCACGCCGGAGCAGTACCTCTTTATCTACTTGCACTTTGATGTTTTTTCGAACTGCTAGGTTGGAAGGAGCTGGGACCGAGCAACGGGAGCTCACCCCGTCGCGGGGATTTGAACCGCCGACCTTCTGATCGGCAAGTCCGAGGCTCTGTGGTTTAACCCACAGCACCACCCACATCCCTAGATTCAGGATAGATAAAAGGAAGTCCTTCTTCGTACAGCGCAGAGTTAAACTTTGGAACTCCCTCCCACATGAAGCAGTGATGGGCACCAATCTAGATGGCTTCAATAGAGGGTGGGGCTATCAATGGCGACTGGCCATGAAGACTATGCTCTGCCTCCACAGTAAATGCTCCTGAATACCAGTCGCTGGGAACCCCAAGAGGGAAGAATGGTCTTGTGTTTGAATCCTACATCCGGGTTGGCCACCGTCAGAACAGGAGGCTGAACTAGATGGGGGGGGGGAGCCTTTGGCCTGATCCTGCGGGCTCTCCTTACGTTCTTAAAACTAATAAAATGAAGTTTCCGCTTCCTATCTCTCCCACAGAGGCAGCTTTTCCCAGGTGACAGGAGAGGAGCCCCGGTGGAGCTGGGCTGCCAAAGCAAAGCTTCCATGTAGAAGAAATTGCAGTTTGGGGAACAGACGGGCACCAAGCAAGACAGGGAGCAGATCAGAGAGCTGAGCCATCATCTGCTAGGAAATTCTCTCTTTTTCTCTCACGATCCAATGTGGGGCAGTGGGTCTCTTGCCTGCTATGAGAACAAGGCGTCTGCCTCCGACGAGACCAGAGTTGTGCACATGTAAATAAACCAAATAATTACAGACAGACTGGAGGCCAAATCCCTGGTCCCTGGGGCTTTCTGCTGCTCGGGGAACAGGTGGAACAGCAGGTATGGTTTGAGCCAGAGGGAAAGTATGTCTTGGCTAGTAACTCTAGAGTTACTGGGAAGCTAGCGTGGCGTAGTGGTTAGAGTGTCAGGCTAGAGCCTGGGAGACCAGGGTTCGAATCCCGCATTCGACCACAAGACTCATTAGGTGGCAGTCACTGCCTCTCAGCCTAGCCTACCACACAGGTTGTTGTTATAATAATAATAATTTATTATTTATACCCCGCCCATCTGGCTGGGTTTCCCCAGCCACTCTGGGTGGCTTCCAACAGAATATTAAAATACAATAATCTATTAAACATTAAAAGCTTCCCTAAACCTTCAGATGTCTTCTAAAAGTCTGGTAGTTGTTTTTCTCTTTGACATCTGGTGGGAGGGCGTTCCACAGGGCGGGTGCCACCACCGAGAAGGCCCTCTGCCTGGTTCCCTGTAACTTGTTGTGGAAGTTACTCCAGGAGGGGGAGAACCATGTTCACTACCTTGAGCTCTTTGGAGGGGGGGGGAGGTAGGATATGAAGGCAGTGAATGAATAAATAAACTTTTAATGGTTTTGGCAGGGTACCTCCAGGCTGTCGGAGTTACTTGGGAGAGATACCAGCGAACGCTGCAAATTCAGGTTTGCACAATTTAAGTGGGTCAAGGCTCATCCTGTCACCGCGGCACAACAAATCCATTCCTTTTAAAAAATAATAATAATAAAGAAAGTGACATTTTGCAGTTTGGACGAATGACTTAACAGGAAGACGTGCAAATGCCCCATAAGAAAATCAGAGTGGAGGCTCATTGTCACATGGCCAACCCCGTAAACAAAATCAGAACAAACGCTCAATAAATGCTGTGTGTGGCCTAATCTCCCCGTAAGCTCTGGCCAAAGAGGGTTATTTATTTGTTTCATAAAATTAAACACCACTTGGTGTTTTAAAAAAAACAAAAACAACACCAAACTTAAAGCAGTTTATGAAATGGATAGAGCGATTAAAACGATCGGTAAGAAAAGGGAAGGATGCCACTAATGTCCATCTGCCTATTCACAAATAGAAACATGCTTTTTAGGGATGTTCAGAGATATATGCTGAAATTCTGATTTCCAAGGAATGCAAATAAGCGCAGGAGGTTTCTAGTGGAGATGACGGGAATCCAAAACGGGGTGGTGAGTGGAGGAACGAGAGGGAGAAAATGCTGACACAAAGGGTAAGAGAAGGGACAGGATTGTACCATAGGGGACGTCAGAAGACGCCTAGAAACAGGTCCCTTTCACAGACCCTCTAAGTATCCCTATTTTTCCAGGGCCGTCCATTCCTGTTTTAGAGAAGCTGTCCCGGTTTCTGATTTCATCCCGGAATGCCCCACTTTTCCTTAGGATGCCCCTCTCCTTCAGCCTCAGTTGTCCAGCCTTTAAAATGGGAACATAACACTGTCCTCGCCTCTCGACAAAATATAAAATAAGATAAATCCTGGATTTGCCGGGGGGGGGGGATGAACTATCAGTTGCTAACGTTGGGGCTGTGTATTTAGCTAGCAAGGTGCTTGCCATCCTTCTGGGCCTAGCAGGTGAGACAGCATCTTGCAGACACACACCCACCCACCCTGGGCATGTAGGCAAAGAGTTTTAAGGACCCCCTCCCTCATTTCATAGGGTGGGGGGGAGGAAAAGGTCTAGGCATCTAATGTCAAGACCATGGGTAGGCAAACTAAGGCCTGGGGCCGGATCTGGCCCAATCGCCTTCTAAATCTGGCCCATGGACGGTCTGGGAATCACCGTGTTTTTACATGAGTAGAATATGTCCTTTTATTTAAAATGCATCTCTAGGTTATTTGTGGGGCCTGCCTGGTGTTTTTACATGAGTAGAATGTGTGGTTTTGTTCAAAATGCATCTCTGGGTTATTTGTGGGGCATAGGAATTTGTTCATTTCCCCCAAAAAATATTGTCCGGCCCTCCACAAGTTCTGAGGGACTGTGGACCGGCCCCCGGCTGAAAAAGTCTGCTGACCCCTGGTCAAGACGGTAGGTGCAGTTTGGACCCCAGCCTCCCAAAATTCGGGCAGCCACTTTGCTTTCTATTATATGAAGGAAATATATGGAGAGCCAGTGCATAAGAAGGGGTTAGAATGCTGAACTAGGCTCTGGGAGACCAGGAGCAGTGGCGGACTTTGGGGGCTCAAATTTCACCAGGGCCCCGAATTTGTGCCAGGCCAAAATTCGTGCAAAATTCGTTCCTCTCGTGCTGCATTCTACACCACGGTTGTGGCAGCCGAACAGTGAAACCACATCAGCCGCCCTACCCTAAAACTGCCTCTGCTGGGTTCAAATCCCCACTTGGTTATAAAGCAGACTTATGCTGTGGCATTGGGAGCCGGTCACTGCCTCTCTCGGTCTCACCAAGGTGTGGCGCTGTGTGTTAAACCACAGAGCCTAGGACTTGCCGATCAGAAGGTCGGCGGTTTGAATCCCCGCCACGGGGTGAGCTCCCGTTGCTTAGTCCCTGCTCCTGCCAACCTAGCAGTTCGAAAGCACGTCAAATTGCAAGTAGATAAATAGGTACCACTCCGACGGGAAGGTAAACGGCGTTTCCGTGCGCTGCTCTGGTTCGCCAGAAGCGGCTTAGTCATGCTGGCCACATGACCCAGAAGCTGTATGCCGGCTCCCTCGGCCAATGAAGCGAGATGAGCGCCGCAATCCCAGAGTCGGTCACGACTGGACCTAACGGTCAGGGGTCCCTTTACCTTTAGGCTGTGGTGTCACCTACCTCACAGGGTTGTTTATTTTATTTTTAAAAATACCTTTCATTAAGGTTTCTAGAGAAAAATACAAAACTTAATATATTTTTCCCTTTTCTATATATATATATAGGAAAAAACCAAACCAAGACTTTTATCTAGATAGAATCAAAACACAAAAGGGAGGGGGAGGGTCAATAGAGAAAGAAAAATAAATGAATAAAAAGTGTAGAAAAGAGGAGTGAAAAGGGAAAGGTAGAAAAAGGTTGCTGTGGGGATTAAATGAGGAGGGGGAGAAGAATCGCATGACCCACCTTGGGCTCCTTGAAGGGAAATGATGGGATACCAGGGCAATAAATAAAATAATAAGTTGAGTACTTGGGAACTGTGGCTCTGTATCTGGAATAAGGTTCTTGGGGGGGGGGAGGGGACTCAGAGCCACCCACCAGCTCTCCAGCTGCCATCTCTCATCTCTGATAACTTAAGGTGGTTATCCAACTAAGTCCTGCTTAGTGAAGTCAATGGGCCTACATGAGTCACACTCATCAACTTCAGTGAGTCTGCTCTGCATAAGACTGGCATTGAAGAGACAAGCCTTAGCATTCATCGGGGTTTCGATTTTGTCTGGAAATCCCATCTGCCATTGAAACTGCCCATTTCTTTGCTCCAGATCCACAGATTACATACAACCTGTCTGCCTTGTGTCCCACAGAACTCAATGGGAGCCATTTGGAGCTCAACCTGTCTCTCTTATCTGCATGACCCGAACACCCTTAAATCTGCATGGCCCCGCCCAGGGCTCCGTTCGTCACACTGAAGTGTAACACCGAGACCGGAAGCGGGTTTTGAAAAGAGAGGACAATGCAGGGAAATCGTTGTACATGCTGTGCATTGGCTGTGATTCCTGCATTGCAGGGGGTTGGTCTAGAGGACCTTTGAGGGTCCCTTCCAACGCTACAATTCTCTGATTCCGTGTCCCCCTATCCTCGCTTGAATTAATTCTGAGTGCAGAGGCGTTCATTTTTACCTTCCCTGACCCCTTTCGAATGTCACAGCACCTCCTCCTGAGCCTACGTATTTATTCATTTATTTATGTAGAATTGACAAAGCGCTTGATTGCAGACCAAAAGCTCAAAGCGGTTTACAAAAGAAGAAGAAGATAAAACCGTAACATCATCACTGGAAAGAAATTAGCAGCAATGATTTCAAAGTCTTTTGAATAGTGAAAATAGCAACAGACCAAACACAGAATTAAAACTTGCATCAACTGTCTATAAACACCTGAGCAGGCCTGGTTTTTTTTTTAAAAAAATGTTTAGCAGGTGCCAAAAGAGTGCAGGGAAAATGTCACTGCTTGATATCAATAGGCAGGGAGTTCCAAGGTATAGGATGAATTCTGAATAAACTGGTGGTATAGAAAGGGCCTTGGTTGAAGAGGCACACACACACACACACACCTGTGCACATATTGAAACGAACACATACTTAGAAAGAAACCAAAAAAGAGAGCACAAGAGAAGGCCCCACTGCAATATATCAAGCGGCAGGGAGTTCCAAAGTTTAGGATGGTTGCTGAATAAACCGGTGGTCTAGAAGGGTCCTTAGCTGCAAGGCACACGCACACATGCACCTGTGCACAAATGCAAACAAACACTTATGCAGAAAGAAACCTAAACGTGTGCAATGAAAGTGCTTGCCTGATATCAATAGGCAGGCAGTTCCAAAGGTGCTAAGTGCATTTCCTCCCTGCCTCTGCACATGCAGGATGCTGAATGGGCCTCTGAAGCCGAATTAGGCCCGTTCAAAGGTGCCTGCATCAGCTGTCTCCTCCGATGGGATATGCTTGTACGTGTGGGTCCTTTGCAACCATCTCTGTGTGTTACCGAACCCAACTTTTGAAACCACAATGAAAGGAAGACAAACACAGCATCTGCAGGGCCTAGTGTTTGGCTTGACAAGGTCACCCACTGAACCACAGCTTTTTAAAAAAAGAAAAACCACATCTTTGCATTCTCCCTCCCTAATTCATTGCCCTCTGATGACTGATTTAAAAGCACACAACACGGATCCAGAGAGAGAGAGAGAGAGAGAGGAAGGACACGGGATATTTATCATGTTGTATTGACCGACTCGGCCAGGAAAGAACTGGCATACAAATTAAAATTAAAACATCAAAGCAGGAGCAGTCACGTGTGGGCTCTCCCCCCCCCCAACCAACATCTACCCCCACCCAATTCTTCCATCCGTTTTGCAATCATATTTGGAAGTCGGGATCTGTCTCAATCTTCTCCCTCACCCCCCAAAATGCTGATCAAACATAGCTTCCCCACCCCAGGAGTCCAATGACCTTATTTCAATATCACAGCAACATCCCCCCCCCAAAAAAAACCCTGTAAGGATGCTAACGAGTCAAGGGACCTGGGAGGGGAGGTTAAAATAATATATAATGGCTGGAAATGATGGGGGGGTTGAGAGAGAGTGGTCACCCCCTTTAGGAAATCTCTCCTCCCCGCTTTGTTAGCGTAGCAAAAGAAAGATTCCCGAACCCACCAATTTTCAAAGGCAGCGGGGTAAAATAGTTTTTAAGAGATCTGAAGCAGCGGAGGGGGGAATGAGAGGTTCTCAAAATTCGGAAGCCAGAGGAAGACCCCCAACTCCCCACCCCACGCCTGTCCCACATTTTCCTTGAATGACATATCATAAGCTTCAATTCCAGCCTCTAAATGTCAAAACGCCCTGATTTTCTTTAAAATAAGGGAACCCTCTCCAGAAGGCTGAAATTAAAACCTTCCTCAGCACATCCCACACAATCCAGCCTCTCTTTAAAAAAAAAATGGGTATTTTTAATTTCTGGCATTTCCTTTCCGCCATCCGTTCTCCAGGCTCATTCCGTTCATACAGATGGTGTATGTGGCAAGGAGATTGTTGCCGGGGGCGAGATATCAGAAACAACCTCCCCTGAGTGCCCCCCACACCCCACAATCAAATTATTTGGTGGGCCCTGGGAAGACAGGGGGGGATCCAGTCTGCAGAAAGATGAGCGCAGAGTTAAGAACAGCCGCTACCACTAAACACCCCGAATTTGCAATTCTGAACACCCCCAAGGTCATTCCGAGCTCTGTGTGCACACACTTCAGTCCTTCCGAATTTCAATATCCCCCCCCCTTTTGCAAAGCCGGATATAAAGAAAACCTCCCGTAAAACCGAGATGCCAAAGTCAGAAAGCCTTATCTTCCCTTTGCCAACTATGGCTCCCCACATCCTGACAGCCAAGAAAGATGAAGGATGCCATAAGAAATTGGCGGGGGGGGGCAGGCGAGAGGAAGAGAGACTTGCAGAAATTCAGGCCGAACCCAAAGGCAAGGTTTTCCAGGACAAAATGGCCACAGCACCGAGGGAGAGATGTGGTGGTGTAATTTGGGGGGGGGGGGTTGCCACGCCACCCACCCTCAACAAGGTGGCGGGAAAAGGCAGCCAGGCAGGCACCTTAGGAAGAGAGCGGAGATAACCCTGCTTACCTGCTCCTGTGGTACCCAGACGCAGCTCTCCTCCTATCTCAGGCGCTCACCATCAGCCGGCAAAGGATGCTACTGCAACCAGGATGCAGGAGGAGGGAAGGACCAGAGCTGGCGGGAGGGAGCAGCGTTAACACTGCAGCTTCCAACGAGGAGAATGAGGATGGGAGAGTCCATTGTGGCAGGGAGAGGAAGGGAGGGGCGGGCAGGCGAAAGAGAAGGGGTTGGTGGGGGGGGTGTGATGCAGTAAGGGGTTCAGGACCAAGCAAAATTGGGCAGATTTGGGGGAGAGAGAGAGGAAATAATCTTCCCCACCCCCTGCGCTCAGTTACCTTCGGTCTCCGTGCTGGAGGACCTTTGCAAACTCAGGTTTCTGCAGGCTCAGAGATATTTTTTTCGTTTTAACCCCAAAAAGGGGAGTCCAAGTGACTAATGGCCTCGTTAGGCAGTTCCAGCTGACGGTGTGGTTTTTCCTTTCTTTTTCTTTCTTTCTTTCCCGGTGGTGCGAAGGGAAAAGCGAAACAGAACAAAAAAGGGGGAAAGCTTTTTGCTGGTAGATTCCCTCCGAAAGTCCCCAGAATGGGGAAGAAAGGGTTAAATGGTGAGGAAAGGAAGGGTTAAATGGATGCGGGTTTAAATTAATCTCGTTTTTCTTTTATTTTTTTAAAAAATGTTATTCATTTATTTGTTGCATTTTTGTTCCACGTTTTCGTCTCCAAAGAGCTCAAGGTGACGAACGTCGTTCTACCTTCGTCCTCCTTGAATTCCACACAACAGCCCTAGAGGTAGGTTGAGATGAGGGGCAGTGACTGCCTCAAGGTCACCAGTGCTGGATTTAGGGCAGTGTGGGTGGTTCCCATGCACAAGGCGACGAGCCGAGGGGGGCGCAAAATTGAGAAGACCCATAACTGAGAAGATCTATTTGGGGGTGACAATTTTTGGCTGCACTCAGGGCGCCATATTACCAGAGATTATCAAAGTCTGCTCCGAGGTCACCCAGGGTGTGCTTCATGGCCAAGTGGAGATTTGAACCCTGGTCTCTCCTGGATCCAAGTCCTACACTCTAACCACTGCACCACCCTAGCTTTCTGGTTGCGGGGAAGGAAGAAAACAGAACAAAGAAGTTCCTTGGTTGATGTCAGTAGGAATTGATACATAGCCACAGTGCCTCCTCCAACAGGATATTTTAGCCTGCCAGCGGAAGGGAGTCAGTCTAACCTCGTTTGGGAGGCAATCCTATAATCTGGGGCAGCCACAGAAAAGGCTCTGTCCCTTGGGTCACCACCCACTGTGCCTCTGATGTAGATGGGACCAAGGGGAGAGACTCATCCGAGAATATTTGGGCAGGTTCGTATAGGAAGATGCAATCTTCCAGGTAGCCTGGGTCCAAGGCAATATATACTTAAGACCATGGGTAGGCAAACTAAGGCCCAGGGGCCAGATCCGGCCCAGTTGCCTTCTAAATCCAGCCTGCGGGCAGTCCGGGAATCAGTGTGTTTTTACAGGAGTAGAATGTATGCTTTTATTTAAAATGCATCTCTGGGTTATTTGTGGGGCATAGGAATTCATTCTTTTTTTTTTTCCTTTCAAAATATAGGCCGCCGCCGCCCCCCCCCCCAAGGTCTGAGGGACAGTGGGCCGGCCCCCTGCTGAAAGAGTTTGCTGACCCTTGCTTAAGACCGTCTCTAAGCGGTCTACAGAATAATGAATACAGTGGTACCTCGGGTTAAGTACTTAATTCGTTCTGGAGGTCTGTTCTTAACCTGAAACTGTTCTTAACCTGAAGCACCACTTTCACTAATGGGGCCTCCTGCTGCCGCCGTGCCGCCGGAGCATGATTTCTGTTCTCATCCTGAAGCAAAGTTCTTAACCCGAGGTACTATTTCTAGGAGTCTGTAACCTGAAGCATATGTAACCCAAGGTACCATTGTACATTGAAACTGAGAAACTACAATATAATGCACTGCTATCTTACACAGCACTACAATGCAATGGCTTTAAAGAAGATAATCCCCCCCCCCCAAAAAAATTGAAACTTCAGAAGGCACAGCATCCTCAGAACCACTCCACTTTGTCATTTAAAAAAAATCAAGTTCCTAGTCCCTGTTGCTCAAAAGAGCAGCAGTGAAGTTTCCATTAAAGTGTGAGAGGTCTTCAACCACTGCTATTGAACACCTCTTTGCTCTCTGACTCATGAAACCAAAACAAGACAAAGTCTCCAAATCCACTTCATCCGCATAGATCACCCAGATCCTCTGAATTAATTCTTGCTTTCCTGGTGCAGAAATCTTGTGCCCTTGGTATACTACGAGCCTTTGGATACTCTAAAATGAGAGATGGGAATCCTCTGTCTGGAGGATCCACGTTTCCACAAATAAGATCCTGAATGCTGAGAGCATTTGGAAGATACATAAAGGGGTTTTTCTTCTGTGGGGTTTCTTCCGCGAAGTGGTTGTGTGTGCGTCTTGGCATAGCCAATGGAATAAACCTGCTTCCCATTTCTGCTGCTAAGTGACAGCTAGGGAGAACCAAAGGCTGGTTCTCTGAGCCGAACCGATGGATTAGTCCTGCTTCTCTTTCCCTCCCTCTGCACTGCAGCCTGGTTGGAACTTCAGCCCTCAAGTTCGGGATGGAGAACGATACGATACGATACGATACGGTACGGTACGGTACGGTACGGTACGGTACGGTACGGTACGGTACGGTACGGTACGGTACGGTACAATACAATACAATACAATACAATACAATACAATACAATACAATACAATACAATACAATACAATCTTCTTTATTGTCATTGTCCCATACAGAACAACGAAATCAAAATAAAAATCTACGTAAGACATTCAAAACCAACAAGCCTGCTATCCCAGCTATCCCAACCTGGTTAGCCCCCTAAAAACACTGATACCCCATTTTAAAAATACAATATACTCCTATACAGACTCCTTAAAGGTAAAGGGACCCCTGACCTTTAGGTCCAGTCGTGGCCGACTCTGGGGTTGTGGAGCTCATCTCGCCAAGGGAGCCCGCGTACAGCTTCCGGGTCATGTGGCCAGCAGGATGAAGCCGCTTCTGGCGAACCAGAGCAGCACACGGAAATGCCGTTTACCTTCCCGCTTGAGCGGTACCTATGTATCTACTTGCACTTTGACGTGCTTTCAAACTGCTAGGTTGGCAGAAGCAGGGACCGAGCAACGGGAGCTCACCCAGCCGCGGGGATTCCAACCGCCGACCTTCGGCAAGTCCTAGGCTTCATGGTTTAACCCACAGCGCCACCCACGTCCCTATAAGAGACTCCTTAGGTAAAGGGAAAGGGACCCCTGACCATTAGGTCCAGTCGTGACCGACTCTGGGGTTGCGGCGCTCATCTCACTTTACTGGCTGAGGGAGCCAGTGTACAGCTTCCGGGTCATGTGGCCAGCATCCTGAAGCAAAGTTCTTAACCCAAGGTACTATTTCTGGGTCAGCGGAGTCAGTAATCTAAAGCGTATGTAACCTGAGGTACCACTGTATCTGAATCAAGTATTCCATGGCTTCCCTTGACAGCGTTCTAAGACAGGCTTCCTCAACCTCGGCCCTCCAGATGTTTTTGGCCTACAACTCCTATGATCCCTAGCTAGCAGGACCAGTGGTCAGGGATGATGGGAATTGTAGTCTCAAAACATCTGGAGGAGGGCCGAGATTGAGGAAGCCTGTTCTAAGATGTCAGCTAAAGGGCAGAATGGGAAACAAGCTTAGAGCTTGAGGACTAGAATCCTTGCTCCGTTTTGAGCTGACTGTGCCCACTCCCTCGCTCCCATGCCATTTATTTGACCCTCCACCTGCTGCGGAGAGTGTGTGGGTAATCTCCACACCCACTCTCCGCTTTTATTTTATTTTAAAGAGCGGTTCTGAAGTGTCGGTTCCGTTCCGAGTGGTAAAACCCCACGGGGGGATTTGGAGCGGCTGCTTTCTCAGCGTAACGAGGAATTATAGCATCCGTGCAGGGCCGATAATCGCTCACTTAATAGCTTTTCCTTCTGCCGCTCGAGGGAGAGGATCTTTAAAGAGCAGCCCTGGCAAAGGAGCCATTTGGCTGCCTTCGCTTGGCTGGTGATGACTCACAGAGGCAGCGGAGATGGATGTCTGGGCTGGGCCAAGGAGGTGGCTTGACGGAGAGGATCTGTCCACGGCTGGCAACAGGCTCTAGGCTAGCAGGAGATGAATGGATGGGGCCTGCGATGGGTCCACAATCTACCGGGGAAATCCCTCCAGCTGTATAGCCTACCAGCAAAATCCATGGTGAGAGGCAATGGAACAGATTGCCTTGGAAGGGGACACAATCTTCTTCCTAAACAGAGGGTGGCTGGCCATCTGTTGGGGACCTGTTAGTTGTGATTCCTGTGATGACCTTTGAGGGTCCCTTTCATAGCTATAATAATATTAGAAAACTTATTTACAGACATTAGTTTACATGACATTTCCTCAGGCTAAGTTCCCGTTTCCAATCAAACTTCACATTTAACACTGTCTGTCACTGAGACAGCTCCTGAAGATGCAAGCAGACGGCTCCTTGATAGGCCCATGACAGGGCCGATGTGATAATTCGCTTTCAATCCCCTTCACTTTGCTGTCTCATTATGCCTAATCTACCTGCCTGCAAGATCCTGAGGGGAAACAGTGACCCTTTGAATCCAGAAAGTCAAAGAGTCCAGGCTAGAGTCTGAGGTACAGTTCATAATTGTTGTAATTCCACCATTAAACAGAAGGCAATGAACTCAAATATAGAGCATATCAGTTTTTTCTACCTTTTATCAGAAAGCAATTAATGCTGTCACACAAGATACACAACACTGTGCTTTTCTCTCTGTCTATGCACAGGTGGGTAAGCTATGGACGAAACATGTATATGGCAAAATATATATAGATAGCAACATGGTTGTCAAAGAGTCTAGACACAGGGTTTCTCCTGTAATCATCCTAAATGATCTTGTGCTTCTCTGATTCACTGGAGGCTTTTAAAGAGGTTGTCGAAAGATTTATAGCTGCTTGACTGACCAAACCCAAAGAGTGCCCACTATAATGGTTCCTCGTAATCTTGGGGGGAAAGTGACAAGGGGGTGCCGCAGGATTCTGTCCTGGGTCCCGGTGCTGCTCAACATCTTTATAAACGACTTGGGCAAAGGAATTGGGGGAGGCTCATTCAATTCGCAGGTGACACCAAATTCGGAAGGGTGGCTAATGCAGCGGAAGACAGAACCGGGATTCAAGATGACCTTAACAGATTGGAGAACTGGGCCCAAATGAATTTCAGTAGCGACGAATGTCAGGTTCTGCACTTAGGGAGGAAAAACCAGCTGCACAAATATAAGTTGGGGAACAGTTCGCTTACCAGTATTGCAAGCGAAAAGGATCTAGGGGTCTTAGTGGACCACAAGCTTAACATGAGTCAATAGTGTGACGCAGCAGCAAAAAAGGCTAATGCTGTTCTAGGCTGCATCAACAGAAGTCTAGTGTCTAGATCTAGGGATGTAATAAAAGGTAAAGGTAAAGGGACCCCTGACCATTAGGTCCAGTCGTGGCCGACTCTGGGGTTGCGGCGCTCATCTCGCTTTACTGGCCGAGGGAGCCAGCGTACAGCTTCTGGGTCATGTGGCCAGCATGACTAAGCCGCTTCTGGCGAACCAGAGCAGCACACAGAAACACCGTTTACCTGCCCGCCGGAGCGGTACCTATTTATCTACTTGCACTTTGACGTGCTTTCAAACTGCTAGGTTGGCAGGAGCAAGGACCGAGCAACGGGAGCTCACCCCGTCGTGGGGATTCGAACCGCCGACCTTCTGATCGGCAAGCCCTAGGCTCAGTGGTTTAACCCACAGTGCCGTATAGTACCGCTCTATTCTGCCTTGGTCAGACCACACCTGGAATATTGTGACCAGTTCTGGGCACCACAATTTAAGAAGAATGTTGACAAGCTGGAAGGTGTGCAGAGGAGGGCGACCAAGAGGGTCAAGCCTTATGAGGAACGGTTGAAGGAACTGGGTACCCTTAGCCTGGAAAAGAGGAGGCTGAGAGGATATATGATGGCCATCTTTAAATATCTTAAGGGCTGTTCTGTGGAACAGGGAGCCAGCTTGTTTTCTCCTGCTCTGGAAGGTAGGACTCAAACCAATGCCTTCAAGTTACAAGAAAGGGGATTCTGACTAAACAGAAGGAAGAACTTTCTGACAGTAAGAGCTGTTTGCCAGTGGAATGGACTCTGATGGAAGGTGGCAGATTCTCCTTCCTTGGAGGTTTTTAAGCAGAGGTTGGATGGTCATCTCTCATGGGTGCTTTAGCTGAGATTCCTGCATTGCAGGGGGTTGGACTGTATTCTGCTCTGCTCAGACCTCACCTGGAGTACTGTGTCCAGTTCTGGGCACCACACTTCAAGAAGGACACTGACAAACTGGAACGTGTCCAGAGGAGGGCAACCCAAATGGTCAACGGCCTGGAAACGATGCCTTATGAGGAACGGCTAAGGGAGCTGGGCATGTTTAGCCTGGAGAAGAGGAGGTTAAGGGGTGATATGATAGCCATGTTCAAATATATAAAAGGATGTCACATAGAGGAGGGAGAAAGGTTGTTTTCTGCTGCTCCAGAGAAGCGGACACGGAGCAATGGCTCCAAACTACAAGAAAGAAGATTCCACCTAAACATTAGGAGGAACTTCCTGACAGTAAGAGCTGTTCGACAGTGGAATTTGCTGCCCAGGAGTGTGGTGGAGTCTCCTTCTTTGGAGGTCTTTAAGCAGAGGCTTGACCACCATATGTCAGGAGTGCTCTGATGGTGTTTCCTGCTTGGCAGGGGGTTGGACTCGATGGCCCTTGAGGTCTCTTCCAACTCTATGATTCTATGATTCTAAGAACTAGATGATCCTCCGGATCCCTTCCAACTCTACATTTCTATGATTCTACAAACCCATTGTTCCATACAAGGGATGGTTAAGAGAATGGGGTACGTTCTGCCTGATGGCTGTTTGTTCCACCCTGTGTCTGTCCAAAGTAGCACTGTTTCCCTTTCACTGCAGCTCACCTTCTGCGAAAACATCCTATGCGTTTTCCTGTTCGCTGTGGCAAAACCGCGTGACTTAATTTCCCCTGTGGGGAAAGGCTGCAGCATTTGTGTCTTCTTAATTTAGAGGAAAGTCGAGGAAGAGGTGACGTGATTGGAGGTTATAAATAGGTGCCCGGCATGCAGAAATAATAATAATAAATTTTATTTATACCCCACCCTCCCCGGCCAGAGCCAGGCTCAGGGAGGCTAACACCAATAAAATCACAGTAAAAAGCATAATGGGGGAAAACCAATTTAAAATACAGGTTAAAATGCAATTTAAAATGCAGCCTAATTTTAAAAGTAGCCGATAAATCAAGACCATAAGAAAGTGGATAAACATTTTTTTCCTCCCTCTCTCATTACACTAGAACACTTGGGCATCCAATGAATGTTGGAAGATTCAAGACAGATAAAAGAAACCCCTTATTCACACGGTGAGTAGTGGAACTCACTGCTGCAGGAGACAGTGACGGCCACTAATCTAGATGGCTTTAAAAGAGGACTGGATAAATTCATGGAGGAGGAAAGGGCTTTTTGTTGTTGTTGTTTAGTCGTTTAGTCGTGTCCAACTCTTCATGGCCCCCTGGACCAGAGCACACCAGGCACTCCTGTCTTCCACTGCCTCCCGCAGTTTGGTCAAACTCATGCTGGTAGCTTCGAGAACACTGTCCAACCATCTCCTCCTCTGTCGTCCCCTTCTCCTTGTGCCCTCCATCTTTCCCAACATCAGGCTCTTTTCCAGGGAGTCTTCTCTTCTCATGAGGTGGCCAAAGTATTGGAGCCTCAGCTTCAGGATCTGTCCTTCCAGTGAGCACTCAGGGCTGATTTCCTTCAGAATGGAGAGGTTTGATCTTCTTGCAGTCCATGGGACTCTCAAGAGTCTCCTCCAGCACCAGAATTCAAAAGCATCCATTCTTCGGCAATCAGCCTTCTTTATGGTCCAGCTCTCACTTCCATACAGGGCTATTGGTGGCTATTAGCCAGAAAGGCAATGTTCTGCACCCCACAGCTGAAGGCTAGAAACCACAGAATGGGAGAGTGGTCTTTTGCTAAGGTCCTGTTTACGGGTTTCCAGTTGAGGCCCCTGGTTGGCTAGTGTGAGAACAGGTGGTTGGATGAGATAGACTGTTCCAGCAGCCTCTTCTTTTATTCTTAAAATAAAAGAAACTCTTCACCCCTGTTCTCATTTTGGCATTTACACCTAACCACGAAATTTGGAAGATCCCATCACCACCAGAGGTTTAAGGTTTCTCCCTTTAATTTTATTTTTTAATCCTCGTATTCCGTCTGCCTCTCAACATGCAAACATCCATTTCTGAAAACAGCAGGGTCTTAGCAACATCCTTCTGCCTGGCTGTGAAATTAACGTGCGAGGCAAACGGATGTAAATTGCAGCCCTTCGTTGTACTGTCAGCAACAGCTCATTTCGTGGAGGGTGTTTTTTTTTTCCCCTTTCTTCTTGCGTTACTCAGAGTTCTCAGAACAGAGAACACCACGCAACGCACTCAGATGCTGGAGATGTGTGTGTGTGTGTGTGTGGAGAGGCTAGCTTTTTCAATGGCACCGCAGTCGCTGGAGCAGAGCAGAGGGAAAGCAGATCTGAAAATTGCAGGCTAAGGAAACAGATACAATGGGGAACTTACAAGGCAGTGCTCACGGTGGGATGGAGAACGGCTGGCTAGGGGGAAGAGAGACCCTATCAGCTCAGGTATACAACCAAAGGTCTGAATGACCAATCCCTGGTGTGTGGTCAGAATGCAATCAAGGATGGGCGGAGTGTAGCTCAGTGGCAGTGCCTGTTTTTTGGGGAAGGGGTTTCCCAAAAAAAATATTGGTTTTCCAAATTTATAGCAAACATAAAAGTAAAACATTACAATATAAAAGAAAACAAACAAACAAACATTTACCCTAACTATTATAATCCCACTTTTGATTTCATTGTTAGACGACTTCCTCAAATCCCCCAGCTGAATTTCCATATAACTCATCGTAGCAGTTTTCCAATACTATTTTCAAATAAGATTAACTTAGTCAATTAACATCTTTCTTTCTTTTCACTTTCACTTCTATCCATAGTGTTATGCAATTTAACATATTTAACTCCTAAGCCAATTTGGTACTTACAAATCGTTCTACTTCATTATCTTAGAGTATTTAACTAAACACTGCTTACATTTCTTCCATTCTTCTTGGTACTCCTCTTTCTCTTCGCAGATTCTTCCGGTCAGGTCGACCAGCTCCAAAAAGTCCATCATCTTCATCTGCCATTCCTCCACTGTTGGTATTTCTTGTGATTTTCAATTTTTGGCTAACAAAATTCTTGCTGCAGTTGTGGCATACAAAAACAATCTAACATCTTTCCTGGGCACTTTCAAACCTGTTATTCCAAGTAGAAAGGCTTCTGGGGTTTTTTTTTAATAAAAGTCTATTTCAACATCTTTTTCAATTCATTGTAAATCTTTTCCCAGAAGTCTTTAACATTGGGACATGTCCACTACATATGAAAAAAGGTACCCTCCTTTTCTTTACACTTCCAACATAAATTATCACCCGTGTGGTAGATCTTAGTGGCAGTGCCTGTTTGAATGCAGAAGGCGATGGAACCTCCAGGCCCAGTGGCAGTCTATCTAGATTTCAAGGTTCTTAGGGGCATTTGGACTCTGTGAGAACAGGATAATGGACTGTGATGGCCCAGTATCCAGCCGGGCTCTTCAGATGTGGAAATTGCCAGCTGGCAGGCTGTTGTGATGAATGAAAGACAACACCTGCTGTATGCACTCGTTCAATAGGGCTTGAGTGACTCCCTTATCAAAGGACAGCAGCGATCGCCTCGCTGTGTGTTGAACCTGGCGGAGCCCTGCCAATACACCTCCATACCGTTGGACCGGCCAGTTGTCGTCCAAGGACTGAAGGAAATAAGGATAACCTGCAAGACCTGGCCATCCTATCCCCGAGTCCAGCATCCTATTCTCACAGGGGCCAACTGCCCTAAGAACATAGGAATCTGTGTCTGGACCTGGAGATTCTAGAGGTGAAACTCAAAAAATTAGAATATTGTGGGAAAGTTCATTTATTTCAGTAATTCAACTTAAAAGGTGAAACTAATATAGGAGATAGACTGCCCACACTGCCAAAAGTACCAAAAGCTGGTTCAATGCCCATGGGATTACTGTGCTTAATTGGCCACCAAACTCGCCTGACCTGAACCCCATAGAGAATCTATGGGGCACTGCCAAGAGAAAGATGAGAGACATGAGACCGAGCAATGCAGAAGAGCTGAAGCATCCTGGTCTTCCATAACACTTCAGCAGTGCCACAGGCTGATAGCTTCCATGCCACACTGCATTGAGGCAGTAATTGATGCAAAAGGGGCCCAAACCAAGTACTGAGTACATATGCATGCTTCTACTTCTCAGAGGTCCAATGTTGCTCTATTTGCAATCCTTGTTTTGATGATTTCATTTAATATTCTAATTTTATGAGATTGTTAATTTGGGGTTTTCATTAGCTGTACGCCATGATCATCACAATTATAACAAATAAAGCCTTGACATATCTTTGCATGCCATGAATCTATCTCATATATTAGTTTCACCTTTTAAGTTTAATTATTGAAATAAATGAACTTCTCCACGATATTCTAATTTCTCGAGTTTCACTTGTATAAGGACATCAGGAGAGCCTGGCTGCAGGATGAGGCCAGAGGGCTCACTCAGTCCAGCGTCCTGATTGGCCCAAAGAGAAGGAACCGCATAGCAACCTCGTAGCAAAGTGCAGGAACCTCATAGCAAGCAAGGGCACTCTCTGCTCCTGCAATTTCCTGTAACTAATATTCAGAATCAGCTGTCGAGGCTGAGCATAGCTCTCTCCTAATCCATGGATCTGCCCAATCCTTTTTAAAAAGGAATCTAAATTGTTGGCCATCACCAACTGCTGCGGAAGTGAGTTCCACAGTTTAACGACGGACCACGTGAAAAAGTCCTTCTGTCCCGATTCCTCCATCATTCGGCTTCCTGTGGTGCTGCTCCAAGCAAGCTGGAGTTCTTTCAGATGAGCTGCCTATATCAGGCTTCCTCAACCTCGGCCCTCCAGATGTTTTGAGACTACAACTCCCATCATCCCTGACCACTGGTCCTGCTAGCTAGGGATCATGGGAGCTGTAGGCCAAAAACATCTGGAGGGCCGAGGTTGAGGAAGCCTGGCTTATATAGACTGCTCCTCCTGCATCTGTTTGCAGGGAGGCTAGATGACACCAGCTAATTACTTAGCTAATTTCACACCGCTTTAATTGCAAGGCTAGATTATATGTTGCAGCAAGGCAACATACATACCCACACACACCCGCTGTGCAACTCCCCATCACTTTTCTTATCGCAAAAGCTCAGGTCTTTGGATGGGGGAAATGGGTTTGTTGTGCAAGACTCTGCAACAACTGCACCACCGGCGCATGACTGACTCCCACCCCAGAATAGCGTCAGTCAGGAAACGTCCCCTGGGAATGCACGTGAAAGGAATCCAGAAGAGTTCTCAAAAGTTTGGTTCTTTGAGCTGCGACCTCTAGTGGAAGGAAGCTGCGGCGCAGTCCTTCGTGTTTAGGGGTGTATATCATCGCAATTTGGTTCACAGGTGACCCATTTGGGATAAGGCAAAGGTAAAGGGACCCCTGACCATTAGGTCCAGTTGTGACTGACTCTGGGGTTGCGGCGCTCATCTCACTTTACTGGCCGAGGGAGCCGGTGTACAGCTTCCGGGTCATGTGGCCAGCATGACTAAGCCGCTTCTGGCGAACCAGAGCACGGAAACGCCGTTTAGAATCATAGAATCATAGAGTTGGAAGAGACCACAAGGGCCATCGAGTCCAACCCCCTGCCAAGCAGGAAACACCATCAGAGCACTCCTGACATATGGTTGTCAAGCCTCTGCTTAAAGACCTCCAAAGAAGGAGACTCCACCACACTCCTTTACCTTCCCGCCGGAGCGGGAAGTATTTATCTACTTGCACTTTGACGTGCTTTCAAACTGCTAGGTGGGCAGGAGCAGGGACCGAGCAGAGGGAGCTCACCTCGTCGTGGGGATTCGAACCGCCGACCTTCTGATCAGCAAGTCCTAGGCTCTGTGGTTTAACCCACAGCACAGGTGACCCATTTGGGATAGTTGAGGCCCAATCTTCCTGCTTCCAGCTTTAAAAACGTAAGAGGAGCCAGTTGAATCAGGCCAGTGGCCCATCTAGTCTAGCATCTTAGAATCATAGAATCATAGAATCCTAGAGTTGGAAGAGACCACAAGGGCCATTGGGTCCAACCCCCTGCCAAGCAGGAAACACCATCAGAGCACTCCTGACATATGGTTGTCAAGCCTCTGCTTAAAGACCTCCAAAGAAGGAGACTCCACCACACTCCTTGGCAGCAAATGCCACTGTCGAACAGCTCTCACTGTCAGGAAGTTTCTCCTAATGTTTAAGTAGAATCTTTTTTCTTGTAGTTTGGAACCATTGCTCCGTGTCCGCTTCTCTGGAGCAGCAGAAAACAACCTTTCTCCCTCCTCTATGTGACATCCTTTTATATATTTGAACATGGCTATCATACCACCCCTTAACCTCCTCTTCTCCAGGCTAAACATGCCCAGCTCCCTTAGCCGTTCCTCATAAGGCATCGTTTACAGGCCTTTGACCATTTTGGTTGCCCTCCTCTGGACACGTTCCAGTTTGTCAGTGTCCTTCTTGAACTGTGGTGCCCAGAACTGGACACAGTACTCCAGGTGAGGTCTGACCAGAGCAGAATACAGTGGCACTATTACTTCCCTTGATCTAGATGCTATACTCCTATTGATGCAGCCCAGAATTGCATTGGCTTTTTTAGCTGCCGCGTCACACTGTTGGCTCATGTCAAGTTTGTGGTCAACCAAGACTCCTAGATCCTTTTCACATGTACTGCTCTCAAGCCAGGTGTCACCCATCTTGTATTTGTGCCTCTCATTTTTTTTGCCCAAGTGCAATACTTTACATTTCTCCCTGTTAAAATTCATTTTGTTTGTTTTGACCCAGTTCTCTAATCTGTCAAGGTCGTTTTGAAGTGTGATCCTGTCCTCTGGGGTGTTAGCCACCCCTCCCAGTTTGGTGTCATCTGCAAATTTGATCAGGATGCCCTTGAGTCCATCATCCAAGTCGTTGATAAAGATGTTGAATAAGACCGGGCCCAAGACAGAACCCTGTGGCACCCCACTAGTCACTCTTCTCTAGGATGAAGAGGAACCATTGATGAGCACCCTTTGGGTTCGGTCAGTCAGCCAGTTACAAATCCACTGAGTGGTAGCATAGTCAAGTCCGCATTTTACCAGATTCTTTACAAGAATATCATGGGGCACCTTGTCAAATGCCATGCTGAAATCAAGGTAGACTACATCCACTGCGTTCCCTTCATCTACCAGGCTTGTAATTCTGTCAAAAAACGAGATCAGGTTAGTCTGACATGACTTATTTTTCAGAAATCCATGCTGACTATTGGTGATCACAGCATTCCTTTCTAGGTGCTCACAGACTGTATGCTTAATGATCTGCTCCAGAATCTTCCCTGGTATTGATGTCAGACTGACTGGGCGGTAATTATTTGGGTACTCTCTTTTCCCCTTTTTGAAAATAGGGACAACATTTGCCCTCCTCCAGTCTGCCGGGACTTCGCCTGTTCTCCAGGAATTCTCAAAGATGAGTGCCAGTGGTTCTGAGATCACATCTGCCAGTTCTTTTAATACTCTTGGATGCAGTTCATCTGGCCCTGGAGACTTGAATACATCTAAACTAGCCAAGTATTCTTGTACTATCTCCTTAGTTATTCTGGGCTGTGTTTCCTCTGCTGAATCATTTGCTCCAAATTCTTCAGGTCGGTCATTGTTTTCTTTATCGGAGAAGACTGAGGCAAAGAAGGCATTGAGGAGTTCGGCCCTTTCTGTATCCCCTGTTTGCATTTCACCATCTTCTCCTCTGAGTGACCCCACTGTTTCTTTGTTCTTCCTTTTGCTACGAACATACCCATAAAAGCCTTTTTTGTTGCTTTTAACCTCTCTAGCAAGCCTGAGTTCATTCTGTGCTTTAGCTTTTCTGACTTTGTGTCTACACGTGTTGGCTATTTGTTTGAATTCCTCTTTGGTGGTTTCCCCCCTTTTCCATTTTTTGTACACATCCTTTTTTAATCTTAACTCAGTTAAAAGTTCTTTAGATAGCCACCCTGGCTTCTTTAGGCACCTTCCATGTTTCCGTCTCATTGGTATTGCCTGAAGTTGTGCTTTTACTATTTCCCTCTTAACAAACTCCCAGCCATCATGAACTCCCTTTCCTTTTAGTATTACTGTCCATGGGATCTCACCCAGCACTTCCCTAAGTTTTATGAAGTCGGCTTTCTTAAAGTCAAGAAATTGTGTCCTAGTATGCTTGGCTGCTCCTTTCTGCTGTATAGTAAACTTCAGAAGAGCATGATCACTCGCGCCTAATGATCCTTCCACTTCTACCCCACTAACCAGGTCATCAACATTGGTTAGGACCAAATCTAAAATGGCTGTTCCTCTTGTTGCTTCTCCCACTTTCTGGACAATGAAATTGTCTGCAAGGCCAGTGAGGAATCTGTTTGATTCCTTATGCTCTTGGCTGAGTTTGACATCCAGCAAATATCCGGGTAATTGAAGTCCACCA
Source organism: Podarcis erhardii (assembly GCF_964252035.2). NCBI lineage: Eukaryota > Metazoa > Chordata > Lepidosauria > Squamata > Lacertidae > Podarcis > Podarcis erhardii. Next base: position 5,514,027 of record NC_138505.1, on the reverse strand, counting down.
TTACTACTATCTCCCTTCCTTTTGCATGCTTGGCCATCTGTTCCAGGAAGGCATCATCTATGTCCTCCGTTTGGCTTGGGGATCTATAGTAAACTCCCACAATGAGGTCCCTGTTATTCTTCTCTCCCTTAATTTTGACCCAAATGCTCTCACTTTGGCTTTGAGGTTCTAAATGTTGGATCTCTTCACAGGTATACACATCCCTGACATATAACGCCACTCCTCCTCCTTTCTTGTCTGGTCTGTTTCTCTGAAATAGATTGTATTCCTCCATTATTACATTCCAGTCGTGGGACTTATCCCACCAGGTTTCAGTGATGCCTATTATGTCATATTTAGTTTGCTGTACCAAGAGCTCAAGCTCATCTTGTTTATTACCCATGCTTTGCGCATTAGTGTACAGACATTGAAGTCCATTAATCTTGTTCTCACAGCGGCCACCCAGATGTCCGAGGGAAACCCACAGGCTGGGCCCAAGCACAAGAGCAAATCTCCCTTCCTTTTCTTTCCCACAACTGGCATTGAGAAGCATTGCTGTCTCCAGCTGTGGACAGTCATGGACAGTAGTCTTTGATAGCCCTCTCCTCCATTAATTTGTCCAGTCCTACAGGGCTATCACTGTCCCATGGGAGCTAGTTTCATAGTTTAACCACGTGCTGCATTAAGGACTTTCTCACCCCTTAAATGTCAGGCAACCTGGTAGCCACAAGAAATTTTGTGCAATTCCCCCAAGCGAGGACTGGTGGGAGTTCCGGTCCAAAACAGCTGGGGAACTCCTGGGGTGCGTGAAAATGATCTGTTTTAAGGCAACAACTTCTGAAATCGAAACTTCGGTGGCAGAGACCCTTTGCATGATGTTAAATTTGAACCCTCTCAGGCTGCCAAGGAAGGTGTCAAGTTCTCCATGCACTGATTCTTCTTCTTTTAATTAAATTGCTGGCTTAATTATCAGTTTCCCTCCCTGTGATCGCACCGAGTGAGTTGTTCCGGAAACTTGTCAATCACGTTCTGCTCCGCACATTAACTAGCATAGTGTTTCCACCCTACTTTTCTCGCACAAACTTCAAAAGAGGGGAGCGTTACCCTTCAAAACTGACCCTGGGAAGGCAGAGAGCAATTTCCTCCCAAGACCTGGCATGGCTGGCATGTTCTCATCCTTGTTAGGTTGCAACATCTGCACCAAACGGCTTAAGAGCAAAAGTCAAGTGGCCTATCCTGCAAGTTCCCCATGCGAACTGATTGCATTTTAAGCCATAGCTCAGTGGCAGAGAATCTGCCCTGCCCCAGGTTCAATCCCTCAATGGCATCTCTGAGTAGCGCTGGGCAACAACTCTGCCTGAAACCCCTGGGAAGCAGCTGCCAGTTAGTGCAGACAATCCTTAGGTACATGGACCAATGATCGGACTCTGTGTAAGGCAGCTTCCCACGCCAGCTAGTCTGTGAGCCTTTTTTGGCAGGGTGAGTAATAATAATAATAATAATAATAATAATAATAATAATAATAATAATATATTTATACCCCACCCATCTGGCTGAGTTTCCCCAGCCACTCTGGGCGGCCCCCATCGAGTGTTAAAAACAATACAGCATTAAATATTAAAAACTTCCATCAACAGGGCTGCCTTCAGATGTCTTTTAAAAATAAGATAGCTGCTTATTTCCTTGACATCTGATGGGAGGGCATTCCACAGGGTGGGCGCCACTACCGAGAAGGCCCTCTGTCTGGTTCCCTGTAACCTCACTTCTTGCAATGAGGGAACCGCCAGAAGGCTCTCGGCGATGGATCTCTGTGTCTGGGCTGAACGATGGGGGTGGAGATGCTCCTTCAGGTACACTGGGCTGAGGCCGTTTAGGGCCTCATTGAATTGTGCTTGGAAACGTACTGGGAGCCAATGCAGATCTTTCAGGACCGGTGTTATGTGGTCTTGGTGGCCGCTCCCAGTCACCAGTCTAGCTGCCGCATTCTGGATTAACTGCAGTTTCCAGGTCACCTTCAAAGGTAGCCCCACGTAGAGCGCATTGCAGTAGTCCAAGCGGGAGATAAATAGAGCATGCACCACTCTGGCGAGACATTCCACGGGCAGGGAGGGTCTCAGCCTGCATACCAGATGGAGCTGGTAGACAGCCACCCCAGACACAGCATTAACCTGCGCCCAATGGACAGCTGTGAGACCAAAATTACTCCCAGGCTGTGCATCTGGTCCTTCAGGGGCACAGTTGCTCCATTCAGGACCAGGGAATCCTCCACACCCGCCTGCCTCCTGTCCCCCCAAAACAGTACTTCTGTCTTGTCAGGATTCAACCTCAATCTGTTAGCAGCTATCCATCCTCCAACCGCCTCCAGGCACTCACACAGGACATTCACCGTCTCCACTGGTTCTGATTTAAAAGAGAGGTAGGATGAATAAACGTCCCACCCACCCCCCCAAAAAATACTCACACCCCTAAGCTGCAGGTTTTGGAGGTGAAGCAATTTTTCACTGAACACACCCAGAATAAAATCAGCATTAAGGATTAGGGTGCCAAAATGCTGAACTCCACAGCCAACCACCTATGACAGACTGCACATAGCCCCAAAGGCATTCATAGACAGTGCCTGGCACCCTGTTGGACCTTTGTAGGTGTGGTGGGAATTATAGTATATCTTTCATAAGACAGCCTACATGTGAAGAGATGGGGGGGAGAGTATGAAAGGGTATTGGTAAGAGAATCTGCTTACTCAGACTGTCTTTAAAGTGTGTCACGCAAATTTGCACAGGAAAAAGAGCCTTTGAGAGCAGACATCCTGTTTGTCTTGCTGAATCAGGCACCCAAATCAGACAATACCCGCTTTTCCTCTGAGAATGTGACTTAATTTCTATACATGTGTAAATGTAAGGTGGCGGAATGCCTCTCTGTAAGCCTGTGTGATGCATAGGCCTCTAGACTCCACTTCTGTGGCTTCCCCAAGCAGCTGTTGTTGTTTTTTACCAGGTAAAGCTTAGAGATCACAACTGGTGTGGTTAATTAAGAAAAAATCCACCACAGAAGCTTAAAAATAACCAGCCGGAGCCCTAAGGATGGGTGGGTGCTGGTAAAAGGAACTCTTGTTATTTTTTTTCTTTTTTTAAAAAAATAATAATATTAGGAGCATCTTCCCAGACTTTTATTTGCAAATCACATGGCTAAGTTGGGTGTCACAAAGAGGAATTGTAACAACGGTAATAAAAAAATAATGTTAAAACCCTGTTCCGTCTTCCAGGAGGCGATGCAGCTAAAAAAAAAATATTAATAACATGAAGGATAAGCAAAGACCCGCAACACTGCCAAGTTGGTGTTGGGCAGCCTCTTTTCACGCAGGGAAAGCAAAAACACGAAACGCTGGAATGTTTGTCCGGAGAGAAAAGAAAGAAAGTGATAAATCTGAGGAATCCGTGGAAGGAAGGAAGGAAGCTCCTTTTCTTACGCTGGCCTGCGGTCCGGCTGTCTTGCCTAGGGGGGCATGGGCCCCCGCATGGGCCCCCGGGGCGGCACCATGGGTCTCTGGGTGGGCCGAGGGGGGAGAGGGATGCGCTGGTAGCCGTAGGGCGGAGGCCGAGGGGGGCCGTTGTATCCGTGGGGAGGCATCAAGGGAGGCGGCCCACGCATCCCGTGTGGGGGCATGGGGCCGGGATGACCTGGTGGAGGAAGAAGAGGAGGTATCTGGATTAGACGACAGCCCGGGAGAAACAATGGACAGCACAGAATGAGCAAGTGCCCCCGCCAAAAGCAGCAGCACGTGGGGAAAGGTTTAACACACACACACACACACACACACACACACACACGTCTGGATTTGAGATCTGTAGTTCCACTTCATGCAAATGAAAGAACAGGGCATAAGGAAGAAACCAGCTGAAAAGATTCACCTCCCAAAGGAGTTTCTGTACTAAACAAAAAGAGAAACTTGGAAGGATGCTAACCGCCCCAAGGCTTGTTGGCACTTACCCATCGGCGATCCAAAGTGAGGGCCCCGGGGCGGCATGCCCATGGGCGGGGGTCCAGGGTGGGGCATGCCTGGGGGAGGGCGGGGGGGCGGCTGGCCTCCTGCCCCCGGCGGTCCTGGGTGATGAGGGCCCATCCCGGGCATCCCGTGATGTACCTGCATCTGTGGCATTCCTGCAAACGCAGGTGCGGAAGTTAGTAGGAGTATTCGCAGCAGCATTATTGGTTATCTGCCCTCCGCCTGAAGATGCCAGGGCAGGTGCAACATCAAAACACAGCGTTAAGTTTGAAACTACAGTGGACGCTCGGATTGCGAACGTGATCTGTGCAGGAGGCATGTTCGCAACCCACAGTGCTGCGTCTGCGCATGCGCGGGTCGCAATTCGGCACTTCTGCGCACGCGCGAAAGTGTGATTTAGCGCTTATGTGCTTGCACCAAAACCTGGAAGTAACCCGTGCCGGTACTTCCGGGTTCAGCGCGGTGCGCAACCCGAAAACACATAACCTGAAGCGTCTGTAACCCGAGGTATGACTGTACTTGCAATTGTAAAAATAAGATGGGTCCTGAAAACTCAAGCGGCAAGAACCAGGGTGAAGAGGTAAGTCTTCAGCATTCGCGAGAAGGTGTGCAGTGAAGGTTCCAGACACACCTCTGCGCATCTTACAAGACCCTTAACTATTTAGCTCCAGGGTGCCTCAGGGACTGCCCAATCCCTCATATCCCTGCTCAATCGCTAAGGTTTTCGGGGAAGTCGCTATTAGTGGTTCCCCATGACCCAGGTGCTGTGCTGCAGTCAATATCAAGGGCCCAGTTCCACAAAATAAAAAGGAAATAAAATAAGGAAATAAAAAGCCCCTGCTGGGCACCAGAAGTTCAGCAGGTAAAGGGCCTGTTCGAACTCAGCTAGAAGTGAGTTCCATAGGTCAAACAAGCCTGCGCCCTCCTGACATTCCAGTGCCCAGTGAAGATTTTACTCCAGCAAGCAATTTTAACTGAAGTCTGGTTCTATGATTTTAATCAGATTGTATTCTGTATACAGTCGTACAGTGGTACCTCTGGTTACATATTTAATTCATTCCGGAGGTCCATTCTTAACCTGAAACTGTTCTTAACCTGAAGCACCACTTTAGCTAATGGGGCCTCCTGCTGTCGCTGCGCCATCGGAGCACGATTTCTGTTCTCATCCGGAAGCAAAATTCTTAACCCGAAGTACTATTTCTGGGATAGTGGAGTCTGTAACCTGAAGCTTATGTAACCCGAGGTACCACTGTACCTTGGAAGTCGAATGGAATCCGTTACAGAAGTCCGTTCGACTTCCAAAACGTTCAAAAACCAAACTGCAGCTTCTGATTGGCTGCAGGAAGTTCCTGCAGCCAATCAGAAGCCCCGCCAGACATTCGGCTTCCAAAAATAGTTCACAAACCAGAACAGTCACTTCCGGTTTTGCAACATTCGGGAGCCAAAACGTTCGGGAACTAAGCTGTTCGAAAACCAAGGTACAGCTGTATTGTACATTGTTAAATTGCATAGAGACTACAGTAAGGAGCATAAAAATTGTTTAGTTAAAATGAAAACAGTAAGTGCCCTAAGAGGAAGGCAGAGGTCCACTGCAACTAAGGGTGTTGTGGTTATTTTGCAGAGAGAGGGAGGAAGAGTTGCCCCCAAAGGCAAAACGTACCTGGATGCATCCCACCTGGGGGGAAAGGATGCGGGTGGGGAGGGTGTGCCCCTCCAGGAGCACCTCCGGAAGGAGGTCCTGGGGCACCGGCGCCAGGCGGCATGGGTGGGGGTGGCATGGCTGGCGGCATCCCCGGGGGCATGGCTCCTGGTGGCGGCACTGGCGGAGGGAACGATCCAGGTGGTGGGATGCCTGTGGAGGGCGGAAAGGAGAACTGTAAGAGACACTGAAGGAAGAGAAACCCTGAAATTCTGTACAACAAAGATGTGTTAAAAGGAAAGGCATGTTCATAAGCAAAGTTGGCTGGATCAGGCCAATGGCCCATCTAGTCCAGCACCCTGTTTTCACAGCATAGGAGCCAACTCCTAGGCCCCTACAATAAAATATTTGTGGGGCTGGGCCCCCACAAAGTTGATGGACATTCGCATTCAGATGGGTGTGTGATCGATTATACAGCAGTATTTTACCTAGGCCCAGCAGTATTTTATTTAAGTTCTCACCCCTGTTTCACAGTCACCAAGCAGATGCCCATTTTGAGAAACCCAGAAGGACCTGAGCAGAAGACAACTCTCTTCTCTCCTGTGGTCTCCAGTGACTGGCGTTCAGAAGCTGGAAACCACAGGAGCAGGGGAGACAGAGCAGAGTCCTCGTGCTAGAAGCCATTGATAGCCTTCTCCTGCTCCATGAATTTGTGCGATCCTCTTTTAAAGCCATTCGTGTTGGTGGCCATCACTGCCTCCTGTGGACACGAGTTCCACAGTTTAATCCTGTGCTGTGTGAAGAAGTCCTTCCTTCCATCTGCCCAGCATCTTCCAGGCGCACAGCTACAACAGCAAACCACCAGAACAACAGAAAACTGGTGTGCCCTTGAGCCTCGGCCTTGCCAGTTAAAACGAAGCCTACCACCCAACCGATCAACTGAAGCTTGACCTCAAGGGAGAGGGACATCAACTTCCATTACCTTGCATCTAGACAATACGACCAATAGCTGAGATTATGTGAGTTGGCTTCCAGGTGTCTCCCACTCCCACAAATCCCTGTTTTAACAGATTACTCTACCGATCAAACCTTGTAGCCGTTTAAGGTAAACCATGTCAGAGAAGTAGGAGCATTCATCTTTCGTGCAGTAACACGGTTTTGGGGTAACTATAAGAACATCGTAAGATGACCTGCTGGATCAGGCCTGGGGGGGGGGGGGCTCTTGTCCACCAGCATCCCGTTCTCGCAGTGGCCTATTGCCCCCTAAGAACCTAGAAATCTCAACAGGCTGCTCTGCTCCTAGATTCCATAATCATATTATTATTTATACCCTGCCCATCTGGCTGGGTTGCTAGATCAGGTCAAGGGCCCATCTAGCCTAACATCCAGTTCCCACAGTGGCCAAACAGATGCCCCCAAAGGGAAACTCATGCAACACGCTGGCGATTAATATACACAGAATTATTATTATACATTCTTTATCAACCTTCTGAGAAAAATACAAAACATTAAACAAAGCCACAGAGACTTGTGAACTACCCAACCCAAGATGAACTTATAATGTGTGGTTTCAATAGATTTTTCAAATGCTTAACTCAGTCTTTTAGATAAGTTCATGAAGATACCAACAAAAGGTAAGTTCGGTGATATTCTCAATACCCCCGATGAGATGTTCAACTCCCAAGATAATACTGTATCCCTTGGGGGGGTGCTACCTGCAAGCCCCAGTAAAAACTTGGACTGCCAGGGTGAAACAGGTACAAAACGCCGACACCCTTCATCTACAACTTCATTAACATCTATCTACAATTCCACTAGCATCTCTCGGTATTGAGAATAACACTGAACTTAACCTTTTGTTGGTATCTTCATGAGCTTATTTAAAAGACTGAGTTAAGCATTTGAAAAATCTATTGAAACCACACATTATAAGTTCATTATAAGAGAGCCAGTGTGGTGTAGTGGTTAAGAGCAGTGGACTCATAATCTGGGGAACCGGGTTCGCGTCTCCGCTCCTCCACATGCAGCTGCTGGGTGACCTTGGGCCAGTCACACTTCTCTGAAGTCTCTCAGCCCCACTCACCTCACAGAGTGTTTGTTGTGGGGGAGGAAGGAAAAGGAGAACGTTAGCCGCTTTGAGACTCCTTCGGGTAGTGATAAAGCGGGATATCAAATCCAAACTCTTCTTCTTCATCTTAGGCTGGGTAGTTTGCAAGTCTCTGTGGCTTTGTTTAATGTTTTGTATTTTTCTCAGAAGGTTGATAAAGAATGTATAATTATTATTCTGTGTATATTTATCACCAATGTGTTGTGTGAGTCGCACTACTTCTATCAGGAGCACAGGTTGCATTTTTCTAGCCCAAAGGGAAACAGGCAAGCAGGACTGAATCACAACAGCACTCTTCCCTCTTCCAGTTTCCAGCAACCAGCCACTGATAGCATTACCCTCCGTGACTTTACCCTCCGTGACTTTCTTTAATTCGGTAAGTACAGCCTGGCTGCTGGATCAGGTGAGTAGTCCATTTAGTTCAGCCTCCTGTTCTCCCAGGGTCCAAATACCCCTAAGGAGTCTAGACTGCCTGTGGGTCTGGAGGCTCCATAAGAACATCAAAAGAGCCTGGTTGCTGGAGCAGGCCTGCATCCCATTCTGGCAGTGGACGACCACAATGGGAAGCCCACAAGCAGGAACTGAGCTGAAGAGCGTTCTCCCCCTGTGGTTTCCAGCTCTTCTGAAGCACTACTGCCTGTAGAGGCAGAGCACTGCCATTGTGGCTACCAGCCAACTCTCAACATTCTCAAAACCCATGAGACAGAGACACAGGGAGAGGGACTGGGGAGAGAGAGACCTAAATTGAAAAACACCAGCCAGTTTAGAAATATCGAAAGGAAAATAAGGGCTGCATACCTGGCGGGGTGACGCCTGGCCCCAAGGTGGTGACAACCGGGGTGGGCACTGAGGGCGGAGGAGGGGCGTCGGCGAAGAGCTGGTGGGGCCGGTCGGCCTGCGAGAGGGGGTTCTGGGCGGCCAGGAGGCGCTCGGCCGCCGAGCCGTGCCTCTCGCCCTTGGAGTCCTTCTTGAAGGCGTAGGAGACGGTAATGGGGCGGTTGCACAGGTACTGTCCGTTCATGGCCTCGATGGCGGCGTCGGAGGCATCGAAGCTGGCAAAGTTGATGAAGGCGTACCCCTTGGAGTTGCCCGTGTCCGGGTCGCGCATGATCTTGGGGGTCTGGAGGATGACCCCGAAGGCGCTGAACGTGTCGTAGAGGAGCTTCTCGTCAATCTCCGGGTCCAGGTTGCCGATGAAGATGTTGGCGCCCACGTCCAGGTTCTTGTTGTGGGCCGAGGCCTTGTTCACCCGGATCGGCTTCCCGTACAGCTTGATCATGTTCATGATCTTGATGGCGTAGTCGGCATCCTCCTCGCTAAGGAACTCCACAAACCCATAGCCTGGAAGGAGACAGGATGAGAAAGACACTTAAAATAGGGTTGCCATGAAATCAAGTCTAAGCATCTGCTCAGTCATTTTATCGGAACCAAGTGAAGATGGCAGCTGGCAGCAGCGAAAAGTCCTTTGGATTGATTCGGCAGAAACACCAGTGTGTGAGGAGATGCTGTGAGTTTATAGAGGGGAATCATAGACATAAAATCCACACAGAAACACATTATTGTTTGTTTGTTTGTTTTAACTCGGGAGGTGCTAGAGGTATAAATCATTTAAGAAGCTGGTACTACTGGATCAAGTTCATCAGTTTTGCTGAATTATTATTATTATTACTACTGAATCAAGTTCATCAGTTTTGCTGAATAATAATAATAATAATAATAATAATAATAATAATTATTGCTGATGATGATGATGATGTTATATTTATACTCGTGTCTTTTTTCCTGATGGGAATCAAGGTGGTTTACAGATAAAAAACCAAGGATTGCTAAAAGCATTGGGGAAATGGGACCACATTTAAAAAACAGTTAAGCATTGATAGAATTCAAACTATATACATATATAAAATTTGTTTAAAACATACAAATAATTACAATAAAAGCAGCCCAGCACCAGCCCTTTCATTAAAAGAAGTCAATTCCCCAAAGCCTGTTGGAACGGGTTCTTCATCTCTCTCAGAAAGGACAAGGAGAAAGGGAGGCCCAAAGTCTGGGAGCGGCCACCACCAAGAAGGCCCTTTTGCATGTCCCCACCTGTCAGGGTGGCAGTATTCAGAGAAGGGTCTCCCCCAAAGACCTCAAAACCCAGGCAGGTTCACATGAGGAATTATGGTCTTTCAGAGACCTAGGACATGCAGGGCTTTATAGGTCATACGCAGCACTTTGAATTGTGTCCAGAAACAGGCCAGTGGATCTGTTCTAGCAAGAGAGTCGTATGTTCCTTATAACCAGTCCCGGTCAGTTTTAACTGGGTTTTCAGTAAGTGTGCAATTAATCGTAAATGCTCTGATTTTATTGTGTTATTATCTTCATCGGTGTGACATGCAAACCGCTATTCTGAATAATGCTTTTTATAAGGTAGGGGGCACCCGGGATAAGTTTACGGAACCGGGGGGGGGGGGGGTCCCAAAAGATTCAGGAGACACTGCTTTGCTGGGTGGGGGAGAGGGGTTATTTGCTTGTTTCAGTTTGCACTGTAAGCGACCTGGGATAAATATCATGGAAGGAAGGCATGTGAATGCTTTAAATATAGAAATTGTCCCCGTCTGCATTTGTACTGCAACCATTTTTACATTGTAATTGTTTTTAAACGTGCATATTGTTTTTGTATATTTAGAATTATTTTTGTCCTTTTCTTGTTTTGAGGTTGCAACTGTTTCATTTGTTTTATAATTAATTATTTTGTTGCTGCAGCCCGCAGGGGCCTTTTTAAAGGGTGTGTTAAGAAAAGCTAATTAAATACGCAAACCTACAGGGTAGGCACTCTGCCATAGCCTAGTGGAGGAGCACCTGCTCTGCATGCAGAACGTCCCGGGTTCAACTCCCAGTGGCATCTCATGGTAGGGTTGGGAGAGAACCTCTGCCTGAAATGCTGGAGAGCTACTGCCAGTCAGTGTAGACAACACTGAACTAGATGGGCAAATGGGTCTGACTCAGGAAAAGGTGCACCTTATATGCACGGAAATTACTGACTATTCACCCCCCAAGGAGACAATTCTTATGCACGTGAGTGAACTGGATTTTACTGCAAGATAGGTGGGACCGTCGCTCGCTCATGAGCAAAGCCTAAGGAAGATTTATGGCTCAGGTAGGCCATCCTGGCTGACAACAGATGGGAGCTGGAGTCCAACAACATGGAGGGTGCCATGTTACATCTGCTGACAAACATGCTCCCTCCAAAACAACATGCTCTTGGCATCGCTTACCTTGATGCTGGCCAGTGACTCTGTCTTTGGGCATGTGGGTATTGACGACCGGACCTGCCTGGAGGAACAGCTCCCAAAGGAGAGGTTCGCTGACCTTTTCGTCCAGGCCTCCAACATACACAGTGGCATCTGGAGCAGAGAGGAAAGGAGACACACACATCAGTTGCATGGACAGAGAGAGCAGGCTCTTCAGAGATCTCTCCACCAACTCATCCAAACGAATGCACTACGGGCGGGTTGGACTAGATGACCGTTGGATCCCTTCCAACTGGCCTATGCAATTAATGGACATATAAGCTAGAGACATATACATTGATTTTCACTTCAAGTATGCCTGAAGTTAGTTGCAACTTAATAACATTTCAGTAGACACCTGCACTCGCAAAAGCCGAATTATTAACAATAAATTAGCATCCATTACTGCAAATAAAAATAGCAGCTTAAACTTAATAATATAAACAAAAGTAGCTTTTATATAATAATAATAATAATAATGGTGCCTTTAATGTCGCCCACGCCGTACAAAAAGGGGAAGCGACCCCAATGTAGACTGGCCTGACAGTAAGGGTGATGATAAATATAGCCACACGCACTTGTGAAATCTTTATTATTAATTGTAATTAGCCTCTGTTGCTATTAACAAGATCAGCTTCAACTTCACCCACCCACTTCCAAAACGGGAAGCTCCCCCTATATAGAGACTGTTCTGTTGGAAATAATAATTAGCAGCTGCTACCACTACTGATTATTATTATTATTATTACTATTATTATTATTACTAATACTACTACAGCATTAATCCCTCCCTATGCAAAGCCAATGGTCCTGCCACGCCAAGAGGGGAGGGGAGGGGTTTTTTGGGGGGGCTACAACCCATAATATTACTCCACTTCAACGGCCTCCGCCCTGAAGAAGGGGGAGCTGCCCCCCAGCCCCAGCCCTCACCTTGGTTCCTCTCGGAGATGGGCCCAGCCGCCATCTTGGCGCCACTTTCCAACCACCTCGCGACCCCAACGCCTCAAGCACGACGGCCTCCCAGGAGCCACTGCCGACACCGCCCCGCCCACCGGAAGCGGCGCGTACTACCGGCGACCCAGAGGCGCTGTCGGCCATCTTAGGAGCGGGCAGTTAAAGAGGGCGGGAAACCGGACGTGACGTTGTGAAAAAAAAGCAGTTCGGCCCTCGTCAGGTTTAAACGGAGGAGGTGAAATGCCCGGTCCGGCCGTGTTCATTTGAAAGCGGCGGCGCCATTTTGAAAGAGGGCGGGCGGAAGTTGCGGTACGTAAGAAGGTTCTAACGGAATAAACACACTATGAGGTAATTCTAATATCGTGTCGTAATAAGATGTATATTTTATACACATATATTTTATATAATATACACACACACACACATATATATATATATTTGTGTGTGTGAATGTCATTTGTTTTTTCACCTCAGGGTTTTCTCCTCAGAAATTGTTAGTTTTGCGACTGTGACTATATTCCATATACAGTACTGTATTTGGAGTATAGTACGCAGTATCGTACGTTAATTGTACGCAACAGGAAGCGATAAGGTCGAAATGGCGGTTGGTTGGGGACGTCACTTCCGGTACCATCCCGAGCGTGGCGTGTCCATTCCCTCCCAATACAAAACACACGGCGAGGGAGAGAAAGCGGCGCTCCCGGCGCGCAAGAGAAAATAGGCCCAAAACGCGGGCAAATCAGCGTCGGCGTAGCTCCACCTCGTCCCTCCCCTCCCTCCTGATTGGGTGACTTGCTCTCCAGCATTTGAAAAAGACAGGACTCTGTTTCCCCCAGATTTAGCAGGAGGGTGAATTTGGGATACAGTATATGCACAGATACCTTTTAATGAGGGTGAAAGAGGAGAGCGCAAAATATGGTCTGAAGCTCAACATCAAAAAAGCTAAGATCATGGCGACTGGGCCCATCACCTCCTGGCAGATAGAAAGGGAAGAAATGGAGGCAGTCAGAGATTTTACTTTCTTGGGCTCCATGATCACTGCAGATGGTGACAGCAGCCACGAAATTAAAAGACGCCTGCTTCTTGGGAGAAAAGCAATGACAAACCTAGACAGCATCTTAAAAAGCAGAGACATCACCTTGCCGACAAAGGTCCGTATAGTCAAAGCCGTGGTTTTCCCAGTAGTGATGTATGGAAGTGAGAGCTGGACCATAAAGAAGGCTGATCACCAAAGAATGGATGCTTTTGAATTCTGGTGCTGGAGGAGACCCTTGAGAGTCCCATGGTCTGCAAGAAGATCAAACCGATCCATTCTGAAGGAAATCAGCCCTGAGTGCTCAGTGGAAGGACAGATCCTGAAGCTAAGGCTCCAATACTTTGGCCACCTCACGAGAAGAGAAGACTCCCTGGAAAAGACCCTGATGTTGGGAAAGATGGAGGGCACAAGGAGAAGGGGACGACGGAGGACGAGATGATGGGACAGTGTTCTTGAAGCTACCAGCATGAGTTTGACCAAACTGCGGGAGGCAGTGGAAGACACTGGCGTGCTCTGGTCCATAGGGTCATGAAGAGTCGGACACGACTAAACAACAATATGCACATATGCAGTGGCTCAAACAATTGGGCTGCTCGCACACCATACATTTAAAGCATGTATTTCCCTCCACCCCAAACCTTGGGAAGTTGAGTTTACCCCTTGCAGAGCTACAATTCCCAGCACCCTTTACAAACTACAGTTCCCAAGATACCTTTTGGGGAGCTATGCATAGCTGTCAACATTTCCCTTTTTTAAAGGGAAATTCCCTTATTCCAAATAGGATTCCTCGCAAGAAAAGGGAAAAGTTGACAGCTATGGGACGCGGGTGGCGCTGTGGGTTAAACCACTGAGCCTAGGACTTGCTGATCATAAGGTTAGCGGTTCGAATCCCCGCAACGGGGTGAGCTCCCGTTGCTTTGTCCCTGCTCCTGCCAACCTAGCAGTTCGAAAGCACGTCAAAGTGCAAGTAGATAAATAGGAACCGCTCCGGCAGGAAGGTAAACGGCATTTCCGTGCGCTGCTCTGGTTCACCAGAAGTGGCTTAGTCAAGCTGGCCACATGACCCGGAAGCTGTCTGCAGACAAACGCCGGCTCCCTCGGCCCATAGAGCGAGATGAGCGCCGCGACCCCAGAGTAGGTCACGACTGGACCTAATGGTCAGGGGTACCTTTACCTTTACCTTTATGGAGCTATGGGCTTTAAAATGTTTGCCATGTTGCAGTCCCATTGAAAAACAGCAAGATTCTAGTCCTCATGGTGAGTTTTACCTTTTGTGCAGAAGGCTAGTCTCAAAACACACTCCCACATCCATTTTCTTCTTCGCGTTTTTACCCCACCTTTTTCTCCAAGGAGCTCATGGTGAAGTGCCCAGTTCTCCCTATCTTCTCCTTTCATCCCCAAACCAGAGAGACATCACCCAGATTACACAGCTAACGATCAATATATTTCCCCACTTGGCTTGGGTGAGCAGCATAACATGAAGAGAGAACATAAAATGGGCAGCATCGGCATAGCAGTAGTTCCCCAAAGCCCATTGTAAGTTGGGCTTCCACAAATGGGACACATTTGGGCCTGAGGCAGAGATGTCCAAACTTTTTTCAAAGAGGGCCGGATGTGATCAAGTGAAGGGCCGTGAGGGCCGACTAAATTTGTTGACCTTTTTTTTACGATTGAAATTGTTGAGCTTTCTTTATGATTTTACCCCAATGTTATTGAGCTTTTTAGGATTGAAGTCGTTGAGGTTTTTTTAGGATTTTATCCCAGGAAATAAACTGCCACAGATTGAACCGACCGGCGGGCCAGATTAGGCCCCCAAAACGGACTTTGGACATGCCTGGCCTAAGGTGAGTCACACCTGTAGCACCATTTTCCTTTGCATGGCAGGGGGGGGGGGCGTGTTCCTGATTCTAGGGACATACGACAGATGGAAAAATAGGAGTGAGGATCTTCCATATGACATATTTACTAAGAATTCATCCTGGCTTCTTTGCAGGGAGATTAGACATTGGCTATTTATAGAAGATTCATTCCAATGTTTTTGCAGGGAGGTTAGATGATGTGTTGAAGCAGATGTCATCCCACAATTTTGCAGTGTATTTCCCATCTCTTTCATTTCCCTCAAAAGTTCGCTCTTTTAGGGAGGCAAGCTTGTTACTTCAGAGCTCATCATCATCCCCTAACTGTGCAATCTGGATTTGAAAATATGTGATTGATTCCCGCCAACAAACAGTCTGGAAGCACCCAGACACACACATTTTATCCGCCATATCGGAATGATCCTTCCAGTTTACCTTTCTGGGCGGTAGTAGCAATTACAGAACTGAATTACATGAAGCTGAAGACGAATTTAAGAGCAGCCATGAGGCTGTCTCAGAGCGGTCGGGAGCAGAAGGCTCGTCCCATCAGCTTAGCAGAAAGACGAGCTCCACTAGGCACCTGTGAACTGTTTATTTGCCAGTTGGCCTGATTTTCGTTTTTCCTCTTCCCTCCGTGGCCTTTTACCCTTGTATGTCGTAGCTATGTTTTGTTTTTTGTTTTAAAAAGATTATGAGCCTGTGGGCACCAGGGACTCTTGTTTCAATTGATAGTGCATAAACCACTCTTGGGAGACTTTGGGGCTGAAAATCCCAGTGGCAAATGCTGTAAATAAATAACTGATTCAACAAACAAATATGTTTTCCCCAGCAGCAGAAAACCAGGTGCTTCTGGGAAGTCCACAAACGGGGCTTGTGAATGCAACAGTCCAGTGTTGTTTTTTCCTCAGCATCTGGGATATATAAAGGGGGTTCTTTTCTTTCTTTTAATCTCGTGTCTGTTTAAGGAGAGAAGGTTGCAGTGTCACAAGCCCTGACCGTATATTATCCCCTTAAACAGCTGTAGGACAGTTTGTAGCCAGCCAAAGGATGGGGAGGGAGACCCTTTTCCTCCAACTTACAAATGTCCCTGGGAGCAAATTCATTTACAATTACCTGCAGAATTGTATTCACAAGGTATTTATTTATTTATTTATTTATTTATTTGAAATTGTTCTTTAGCTTAAAACTGCTTGTTTCCCCATTAGCTCTAAAAGGCTTCTGGACCAAAGCTTATAAAATGGAAATGGAAACATTTAACAGCAAATATGTAACAGCAGCATTTTAACCCCCTTTGCTTGGGTGCAAAAGGAAAAACAAACAAACACATATCTTAAATGGAAATACTTTCCCACTATGGATTTTCTCCTGTTAGCGAGGGGGGAAAAACACGACAACAAGACAGTGCAAACATAATATACAGAAATGGATGGAGACGTATTAAGTTCCTAAGTACCAGCATCGCATTTCGGCGTTCCCAGGCAACGGCGTACCGAAGGACTCCGCTTTGATGTTTTATAGATACCAGACATATGAAGCAACATTGAATGATGCCTGACGAACACTGTTAATGAATTTCCAGGTAACCTGTTATAGGGTGGGGGGCCTCCTGTTTTTTAACAAGCCTTGAGGAAACCTATTCTTGAGTATAGAGAGGCAGCAGCAGCAGCTGTTCTACAGTGGAACAGACTCCCTCAGAAGGTGGCAAACTCTCCTTCCTTGGAGGTTTTTAAGCAGAGGTTGGGTGGCCACCTGTCATAGATGCTTTAGTTGAGATTCCTGCAATGCAGAGAATTGGACTAGAATGGTCCTTGGAGTCTTTTCCTACTCTCTGATTCTGTGATTCTAGGATAAAGTCCTCTAGAGGACTCTCCAACACATGCACACAGCTGTACCGTGTTCTTTCATTTCTGAACAGTACACACAGCAGAAAATTCCACCACTTCTGCCTAGGGGCCAATAATTTGTTGGAGCAGACCAGCTCTTTTTTAATTCATTGTCCTGTTTGCAACCAGGGTGGTCCCTTTATTTAACCACAGGGCAGTATCTCAGGCCAGTAAGCAGGCTAGAGGCAGGGGATGGGATTTCTCTCACATACTTAACATGCCATTTCTCAATAAGTGCTATATTTTTTAAAAAAAACTGCTCTGAACATCTGTTTTGGCACCTCTTATCTTCCACACCAAACTTTTCTTTTTTAAAAAAGTGACTGCGGAAATGACCACTGAAAGTGCTAAAGAAGAACAGGGGTGTGTACGTACCCCAGAACTGGCCAGAATATCTGGTTTACCGATTGCGAAAGCATGATTTCCCAGTTTAATAATAATAATAATAAAGCTTCCCGTCAGTTCTGTCCAGAGCTTTGAGGCCGTTGGATTTATTGCTCAGCTTGGCAGGAAAGAAAAATCTGCTGTCGGGAGAATCCTTGGAGAATCCTCCTGAACATTTCATTTTCCAAAGTTTGTTCAAACTTATTTGCAAGCCCCTGTTGCAGCCTTATGGATGCAGATCTAATGAGGTTGGGGCCCGCTCAGCACTGGATCCCAAAGCATCAAAATATTGATTACTCAGCAACAGTTGAAAAGGAAAAGTCACCCCAACATCTCTGATAGAGGAGGGACAACAGGGAAGTCATTTCGCTTCTATTCCCCTACAAAAAAGAGCAAGATTCTAATACTCCAGGGTTGATGTTTGGTTTTTTACAGACTGCAAAGGAAAGCTCATGCCTAACACTGCAGTCTAGGGACTGAAGGAGGTGCCGGTCCACTAGCCAATTTCTTGTGGACTGCCTGACGCTTGCAAATATGCCTGGACGAAGGAGATATTCTGTGCAAGAAGAGTCTTCTGGATGAGGCCAAGGGGACTCAACTAGTTCAGAATCCTGTTCTCATAACCAGATGCCTCCAATGAACCCGCAAGCCCGATTTAAGCACAATAGCACTGCGCCCTCCTGCGGTCTCCAAGCAGCTGGGGTTCAGAGGCATTTCTTCCTCCAACTACAGAGGCAGAGCATAGCCATCCTGGCTAGTAAAGGAAAAGGTAAAGGGATCCCTGACCATTAGGTCCAGTTGTGGCCGACTCGGGGGTTGCGGCGCTCATCTCGCTTTATTGGCTGAGGGAGCCAGCGTACAGCATGTGGCCAGCATGACTAAGCCACTTCTGGCGAACCAGAGCAGTGCACAGAAACGCTGTTTACCTTCCTGCCAGAGTGGTACCTAATTATCTACTTGCACTTTGACATGCTTTCAAACTGCTAGGTTGGCAGGAGCTGGAACCGAGCAACGGGAGCTCATCCAGTCGCAGGGATTCGAACCGCCAACCTTCTGATCGGCAATTTCTAGGCTCTGTGGTTTAACCCACAGTGCCACCCGTGTCCCTATATCCTGGCTAGTAGCCCTCGATAACTCTCTCCTCCATGAGCGTGTCTAATCCTCTTTTAAAGTTATCTGGGCTGGGGGCCATCGCTGCCTCCTGTGGTGCTCTCAAGATAATAATAATAATAATCAGTGGTTAGGCACGACAGCGTGAGCCAAAGCCCTCCAACATCTGGAGGGAACTGTATTGGCTACCCCACATTTTAAGTGTTACGAGAAATGGACATTTTGGGAACATATAGGTTAATACCCCTTAGTGGGTTCTAGGAGTCAGAGAGAGTGAAGCAGACTACACAGAGCTGGTCAGCCCACTCTGGGCTACCAGGCGCTTCCAGGCACTTCCAGGCAGGTGTTTATTATGGGATGGTTGCTGCTCGAGCATTCAGGCCTTTTGGGGAGGGCATCGGTGACAGCAACATCAGAATGCCAGCAGCCCATGTTATTCCCCGCTGCCCCCCACCCACCAAATTTAATCTGGATCAATGACATGTCACACATTTAAGGCACATGACTTCTCCCAAAGAATCCTGGGAACCGTAGTTGGTGATCTTTAGCGCACCTGACAAACTACATTTCCCAAGATTCTTTGGGGGGAGCCACATAAATGTATGCGGCTTTAATAAGTTTTTTAATTTTTTAAAAAAAGACAAAGCAAACACCTGATGGCAGGCACCCAATATCGCAGCGATATTAAGCCCCACGTCGCTTTGCAATCAAAACAGAACATTTGGGGCGGATATAAATTCAGGACAGAACTGCAGGTGGGTCAATAAGATCTGTTTGCTGAGCCAGGCAACTTCAGAACAGACACGTCCGATGATTCGGGGCACGGTTGTCCAGCCACAAACATCAATCCCATAGCCTGAGTGCATCAGTTTTCTCCCAACACGGTAAGATTTCCAAATGGAGCTCTGTGAAAATTGCAGGGGGTTGGACTGGATGACCCTCGGAGTCCCTTCCAACTCGACGATTCTAGGAATCTCTGAAATGTGCATATTGCAGCATATTGCAACTGTTGTCTCTTCTTGGAAAGCGGGATGCACCAGGTCTGCGTTGGATACGCCGAGGACCCGCTCCTGTTCTTGATGGGGTGGCAGGAGGGAGCTCCAGGCAGTCTGCGTGGGCTCTGCGTGGAACGCTTCGGCCTTCTCGAGCATCGTGCCGCTAGCTTCCTCTGGCTTGCCAGTAGTTCAGCCGCTCTTGGAGCAGGTCCAGTTCCTCAGTGAGGCCCACAATGCTGGGAGCAAAGAGACCAGCCTGAAAAGAAAGGCAAGACTGCTGTTTCTACAAAAGCAATGCCTAAACCACATTGTAACAGCAGCAGACATGACTTCCTAACTGTGGAATTAAGAATAAGAATAGTAATAAATTTTATTTTTCCCCTCCCCTCCCCTCCCCAGCCAAGACCGGGCTCAGGGCGGCTAACACTAGGTAAAAACAAACGATTAAAATACAACTTAAAAGCAAGATTGAGTACAACGTTAAAATGCAGCCTCCTTTCAGTAGAAACTATCCAAACTGGCCCTACGTGGGCCAGAAAAAAGCCAGGGAAGTCCCCAAATAAGAGTTTCATCACAGAAGGAGAAAGGAAAAAAGAAGAGGGGGAGGGAATCAAATTGATTCCAAGCCAAAGGCCAGGCAGAACAACTCTGTCTTACAGGTCCTGCGGAAAGAAATCAGATCCTGCAGGGCCCTGGTCTCACGAGACAGAGCGTTCCACCAGGCCGGAGGCAGTGTTGAAAAGGCCCTGTCTTTGGTTGAGGCTAATCTGACTTCCTTAGGGCCAGGGACCTCTAGGGTGTTGCTGTTTATGGACCTTAAGGTCCTCCGCAGGGCACACCAGGAGAGGCGGTCCCTCCCTACAGGACGGGACTGGACGAGATGACCCTTGCAGGTACATTCCAGGGCCGTCTTAAGCATCTCTGGTGCTGTGGTGCAAAGATTCCTCCGCCCACCTACCCCCCACCCTGTTTCGCAGAGTTGCTGATCTTTTTTAGGGAGGACGGCGCTGCCGGCGATGCACCCAGCTTTGCAGGGCTGGAGGAGGCGGGCAACAGCTGGAGGGCAGCTCCTCTGGCAGGGAAGAGGCGGAGGCTGAACGCAGCAGCTCCTGGCTCAGCTGGCCACTTCATGCCATGGTAGCCATGGCATGGCAGAGGCGGGCGAGGGCAGCGATGTTGGGACGCACCACGTCCAGCCTCTGCCTCTTTCCTGGCACCCTCCAGAACTTGGCGCCCTGGCACCACGCGCCACTAGCCTCTATGGGCAAGACGCCCCTGGTCCCTCCCCACTCTACAATTCTCTGAAACAGCAATGTTTACATCTGTAACCCCGCCCATTTTTTGCCTACCACAGACACGTGACCTTTGCAAGTCACAGAATCATAGGGTTGAATGTGATCCTAAGGATCATCTGGTCCAATCCCCCGCAATGCAGGAACATGCAGCTGTTCCTTACGGGGATCAAACCTGCAACCTCATCAGCACCACACTCTAACCAACCGAGCTATCCCACCTTGAAGACTGGCAAGAAGAGGAGGCAGCCCCTCGAGCTGAGAGAAAGGTTCTCCATCTCTGCGCTAAGTGGAAAGAGACTTGACGTCACCAGCAAGGACCACCGCTGGCTTTGGGGGAGAGGCTTTTCATACCCTCCTTTTAAATTGGCTCACTTGTATAGGAATAGATCAGAGCCCTGCTTGGATCAAGCCAAAGGAGGCCTATCTAGTTCAGCCTGCTGTTCTCACAGTGGCCAACCAGGTGTCCTGTTCGGAAGACCACAAGCAGGACCTGAAGGCAACATCAGCAAACTCCCTTCCTGCAGTTTCCAGCAACTAAGATTCAGAGGCATATATTGCCTCTGATCATGGCTGGTAGCCACTGATAGCCTTTTCCTCCATGAATTAGTCCAGTCCTCTTCCAAAGCTATCCCTGCCTCCTGGGGGAGCGAGTTCCATAGCTGGACTCTGCACTATGTGAAGAAGTCCTCTTTTTAATCTTTCCTGAATCTTCCAACATTCAACTTCAAGTCCTGACGTTAGGAGAGACGCAGAAAGACTTTTCTGCATCAACTTTCTCAATGCCAGGCCTAATTTTCTAAGCGTCTAGCATCCCTTGTTCCTATTTCCACCCACAGGACTTTTGCTTCAGAACTCGTTTCCAAATCCCTGTTCTTTATTTCCTCTTTTAATGAACTGGCGCAGGATACAGTGGCTGCCTAATAGACGTGGCGCACGCTGGCCTCCGGAGACCTAGCTGTGAAGAATCTGTTTCTAATCATGAGCTGCTAAAGGCAGCTATCAACATCAGGAAGTCATCCTCACTTCATCTTTTGGTTTCCTCCTCACTGCTTCCACAACTGACGGTAGATGTGAGGATCACTGTTTGCAAAACGGTGGGTCTAGCTGCTGCCGAGTCCTTAACTCAGAAGCAAGGTCTGCAACTTCAGCACAGCTGAAGATCAGCTGATTGAAACTGTGCAAATTACATCCAAGCAAAAAGCTCTTATTTGCATAGGCGCCGACTCCATGGGGCCTGAGGGGGCCCGAGCCCCCTCAAAAATTCGTTTGGGGGGGCTCTGCCCCCCCAATAATTTAAGAAAATTATTAGTTATATTATGCTTTGTAAAATCACAAAATTATGTTGGTATTTTTTATTTTCCTTGTTTGACGATAGTTACCTTTTAAAATACATTCAGTAATGAGTTAAAACAAAGCCACTCCCGATCTAGAGAGGGGGTGGGGTTGCGGGCTCTCCACCCATCAACAATCTCGCGGGGCTGGCGTCAGCCCCGCGAGAAGCGGGGATTCCCCCTAGCTCATTAATATTCACCGTCCACGGCGGCAGCCAATCGGCTGCCGCAAAGGGCGGGCCCTCACAGGTTCACTTAAGGTCGGGGCAGCCCGGGGCTCGCCCCTTTCGTTCCCCCAGCAGCAGCGGTTTGGAGGTCTTGGCCCCCCCCCAATATTTTTTATAAGTCGGTATGGGCCCCCGCCCCCCCAATATTTTTTATAAGTCGGTATGGGCCCCCGCCCCCCCAATATTTTTTATAAGTCGGCGCCCCTGCTTATTTGTCCATGTCTCCTGGGGTTTCCTGGCGCGGAAAGAGCTTTTAAGCTCTCTGCTTTGCTTGCTGGGCAAGACCCTTCAGCACGTGAGCTCTGGAAGTGCTGGGGGTTCTCTCCCGCAGCGCCAAGGGTTTTGGTATACGAGATTTTCATGTAAATATGGAAACCCATGCAACCGAAATCCCCCCTTCCCACATAATATGTGCTTATAATGAGGGGGGAAACCCTTTTATAAAAGAATCCAAAAGTAGTTTGGACGCTAGATGGCACCACACAGCTACAAACCTCTCCCTCTTGGGATTCCTACCCGTTAGCCCCTCTGTATACATTCTCCTCCCCACACCATGAAATTATCTTTAATTTTTATTATTTTCATCACCACCACCATTGGTTTATTAATCGCCTTCTAAACTTCAACCTCGAGGCGTTTTGTGCATAAGGTAAATGAAACCAAAAACACATTTAACGAATTGGGTTGTCGTTCAACATATCCTCCTGCCTCATTTCTGTCCGTGTTCTCAGAAGTTGGAGTTCTTTATGACATTTTATTTAGTTAGTTAGTTTTTTAGATTTGAACTGCTGCTAGGAGGCCAGTTGTGGTGGGATTACAAACTGTAAAAGTTTTAGAACGAACATACCATACTTTTCCGTGTATAAGACAAGGTTTTTTCCTGAGAAAATCATGTCAAAAATGGGAGGTTGTCTTATACATGGATAGTGCAGAGTGGGGACAAAAATCCACCCCCCCAAAATCGCAACAACTCTGGGCAATCTCCCCCCTTTTTCTTAATTTTGAGTCCCCCAAAATAGGGGGCATCTTATACACAGGGGCGTGTTATACACAGAAAAATACGGTATAAATAAATCACATCCCTCTGCTTGTGGAACAGCTTCTATTAATGGCGGGACTTTTTGAACCCAAGAAAGATGAGGAAGTGGTTTTTTGCAGAACGCAGGTTGGGTTCTCTAATGACTACCTCCCAACCTGCCCGCGATTCTGTTATTTTGTGCTACGCCTCTGCTGTTTCGTACCTGGGTTTCCGGGCTCCCGCGAAGGTAGCACCTTCTCCACAAGCGGATGGAGGGCCCTGCATATGATGGCAGAAGGAGCAGCCCGTCGTGATGGAGGAGGAAGCTTCGCGTTTTGCACCTCCGCGACCTGTCCTGCTCCCTGGGGGCCTCCGACCCCTGAGACCGGCGGGAACCTTTCTTGGCGAGGGAACCGTTTTTCCAGGGGAAGAAGTGGGCTTGCAGAGAGAGGGAGCCCTTGGAGAACAAGTACAGGGTCCTTTTCCCAGGAGGAGCGTTTTCCATCTGGAGGAAGGAAGGGGGAAAGCTCAGAACATCGGAAGAGCGAAGGAACCAGGTCTTGGATCTGATCCTGGCAGCTCAAACAGTAATTGCAACTCCCTGGAAAACAGTCCCAAATCTTACACAGGGCGCTCGGTGTGCCGCTCACTCTGGAATATAGCTTTAAGGGAGAAAATTGCACATAATTTGAGATTTTGACGAGGGCTAGAACCTCCAGACACTTTTTATATGATTTGGCATTCCCTTAGTACATACTGTACGTATGCGGCGGAGCAGTCTCAAGACAACTCTGATCTCAAGCCTGGAAAATATGGAATTAGACTTGATAACAAGATGGCGCTGATATTCTTTTTTGTTTGTTTCTTTTGCCTATTTAATGCAGAAACAAAACACACACACATATTCTTTTATTGGACCTGGTTATATTAAACCATGTGCAACTGTGTGCATTCTATGTGCCTGTTTTATAGTTTTGTTTTTCATCATCTAATTTCTATCTGTTGTTATTATAGAATCATAGAACTGTAAGGGTAGAAGGGACCCACAAGGGCCATCTAGTCCAGCCCCCTGCTGCGTAGGAATCTTCTGCCCAGCACATGCGTTTCAAATGCATGGGTCAGACTAGAAACAGGGATGATGAAAGTCGAAGCTCATATTAGTCTAACATCAATAGGTAGGTGGCTAACTCTGAAACTGCTCCCCCGAGGAATAGCCCCATTGATTCTGAGCAACCAGTTTCAGTCTGGCTGGCAGACAGCTATCTTAAACACTCTTCAGAAACTGGGCCTTGCCCCCCAAACCCTCATAACTATGGGCCTGGGCCAAGCTAGATCCGTGGTTAGGCAAAGAATCGTGAACATAGAGAGACAACAGGACTGTACAAGGGTCCCCGATTATAAAATCATAGAAAACAGGAGATACGCAGCCGCTCCAGCAACATATCTATTTCCTCACATCCAGAAATGCAATAAGGGCTTTCACTCTTGCTAGAAGCTCAGCCTTGCCCTTAGCGGTTCTGGAAGGCTCCTATAGAAGGGTCCCATACGCACAGAGACTTTGCGCCTGCCCATTAGGGGAAATAGGAAGCCTCGAACATATATATATTTTAGATGTCCTTTTTATGTTGCTATCCATTGAGACACCATTGATCCTTTGCTGAAGAGGCTCGCTGATCTTTCAGACAAGTCTAAACTTAATTCTCTCCTCTTAAGCAAAGATCACAAGACGACCTGGCTGGTAGCCGGATTCTGCACCCAGATTTGTAGGCACAGATCATCCTCTAGAATGAAATAGCTTACTAGGGAAATGCTTAAGTCACCCTTTGGGGCACCTCAGGGTCAATTTTTTATGGTAGCCCAAATCTCAGTTGTACGGGTGTATGTATATATCTCAATTTTAACTCATGAGCTATTGCTGCAATCTGCTCTGATTGTATATTTTATCTTTATGAATGCCGCTTTTATTGTGTTGTGCGAGCTGGCCTTTGACCGTAATAAATTATCTAGATTATCTATCTATTTGCCAAGCACAGGGCTTGGAGCCATGACCCTAAGATTAAGAGGCCCACGCTCTACCCTCTGAGCTAGCCCAGGTTGGCATCCTGAGCTAGGATCCTGTTCTCACAGTGGCCAAATTCTCCTAAGAACCTAGAAGTCCAGATAGACTGTCTCTAGACATGGAGGTTCTATAAGAGCAGTATAGTTTCAAATTGGATGGGAGACCGCGTGCTGAGATTCCTGCATTGCAGGGGGTTGGACTAGATGACCCTCGGGACCCCTTCCAATTCTGTGATTCCTTCATAAGAGCCCTGCTGGATCACACCAATGGCCCATCAGCTCCAGCATCATCTTCCCACAGTGGCCACCCAGATGCCTGTTGAAAACCCACAGGCGGGATCTCAACACGAGAGCAAACTCTTAAAAACAAGATTCCAGATTCAAACAGGGGGAAACCGAGTGGTGCTGGCAAAAAGGCTTCTTATCTGAGAACCTGGAGAGCCACTGCCAGACAATAGTGAGCTAGACGGGCCCCCAATCGCTTGATCAGCATAAGATATAAGCTTCCTGCTTTCTTAAGTCAACCCTTTTTTTTTGGAACCATGAGGACTGGAACCTTGTAAAGGCAGCTTCCTGCATTCCTGTGGGTCGCACAGTTAGATCCAAACAGGGAAAGGTGCTGCTGGAGCCTGGTGCCCTACCAAACTGGGTGATGCCAAAGATTTCTACACGTCCTCTGGCTCTGAATCCACCAGCCCAAGTTGTGGAAACGACCTCCATGCCTTCCCAAACAAGCACAAACCTTGCCAATGTTTTGGGGAAGGAAGTTCCCGTTCAGAGCCCCGCCGTTGCTGCCGCCATTCCCGCTGCGCCTGTAGCAGGGGTTCCGGAAGCGCGCCATGTGCCGGGGGCTGTATCTCAAGGACCAGTCCCAGATGGTGGGAAAGGAGGCCCCCGTGGCTTCCTTAACCGGGTAGCCGTCTTTCTCCAGAATCTCCAGGCAGAGGGGTTCTCGCCAGCCATTGATGGGAGTGTAGAGCTGGGTGAGGAAACGGTTCTGTGGGGAGAGAGAGGGGTGGCAGTGGATAAACTGACCCTTCCCAAAAATGCATTTCGTTTCCATTTGTATGGATTTTATTGGCCAAAGAAATGTTGCAACAATAGTGGCCTGCTCTCTACAGCAGGGGCCAGCAAACTTTTTCAGCAGGAGGCCAGTCCACCGTCCCTCAGACCTTGTGGGGGGCCGGACTATATTTTGGGGAAAAAATAATGACCAAATTCCTATGCCCCACGAGTAACTCAGAGATGCATTTTAAATAAAAGGACACATTCTCCACCTCCATCGTTCTGCCCAGACACTGAGGTCCAGCGCCAAGGGCCTTCTGGTGGTTCCCTCGCTGTGAGAAGCCAAGTTACAGGGTACCAGGCAGAGGGCCTTCTTGGTGGTGGCACCCACCCTGTGGAACGCCCTCCCACCAGATGTCAAAGAGAAAAATAGCTAGCAAACTTTTAGGAGGCATCTGAAGGCAGCCCTGTTTAGGGAAGCTTTTAATGTTTAATAGGTTATTGTAGTTTAGTGTTTTGTTGGAAGCCGCCCAGAGTGGCTGGGGAAACACAGCCAGATGGGCGGGGTATAAATAATAAATGATTTTTATTATTTATTATTATTCTACTCGTGTAAAAACACACTGATTCCTGGACCGTCCGCGGGCTGGATTTAAAAGGCAATTGGGCTGTATCCAGCCCCTGGGCCTTAGTTTGCCTACCCATGATCTACAGGGCTATTGTGAGGATTTCCCCCATCCTTCAAGAGGAGGAGCTGATTCCTAGAGAGGAGAGGCAGGCGACAGAGAAGAGAATGGATTCAGCAGCCTTCCCCAACCTAGCGCCTTCCAGAGGTTGCAGGACACCACCTTCCAATGGGTCATCACAGCCCATGTCCCGGGGATGGTGGGAGTTGTAGTCCCAAACAGCTGGAGGGCCACAGGACCGCCATCTTTAAAGAGGAGGAGTTGGTTCCTAGAGTGGAGAGGCAGGCCACAGAGGAGAGAACGGCTAGAGCAGCCATCCCCTCCAGATTCTGTTGGGCTCCAGCGACTGGCACAGTGTCAACACTTGGGGATGATGGTGATGGGAAATGGCAACATCCTGAGAGTACCATTTTGGCTATCCCTGGTCGATCAGCTCAAGTCGTCTTGCCTCTCCTTCCCACCCAGCATCGGAACAGAGCTCAAGAGACCCAGCAAATTTGGCCCCACCCTTGTCCCTTTTCAAAGCCAAGCAGTGCTTTTCCTCGTTTTCCCTTTTTTATTGTTATCGATTCATAAGCAAAAGAAAAGAAGTGCAGACATAACGAAGAGGAAGAAGGCGAATAATCAAATATTGAAGTCCCGAGCCATCACAGCCTTGAGGACCAGCAATCTGAATTATTAAGATTAAAGGTTTTCCAGGGTTTGGCAATACAGCCCCTAGGCTGCTTTCAAGAGGTGAGAGAGGAGTGCTTTACTTTCCAAAAATCCCATTCTGTTTCTGTGCAATGGCACAGAAATACAATAAGGTAAAGGTAAAGGTACCCCTGCCCATATGGGCCAGTCGTGACCGACTCTGGGGTTGCGCGCCCATCTCGCTTAAGAGGCCGGGGGCCAGCGCTGTCCAGAGACACTTCCGGGTCACGTGGCCAGTGTGACGAAGCTGCTCTAGCGAGCCTGCACCAGCACAGCACACGGAAACGCCGTTTACCTTCCCGCTATAAAGCGGTACCTATTTATCTAGTTGCACTTAAGAGTGCTTTCGAACTGCTAGGTGGGCAGGAGCTGGGACCGAACGACGGGAGCTCACCCCGCCGCAGGGATTCGAACCACCGACCATACGATTGGCAAGTCCTAGGCGCTGAGGTTTTACCCACAGTGCCACCCGCGTCCCTCAGAAATACAATAGGTAAAGGTACCCCTGCCCGTACGGGCCAGTCTTGACAGACTCTAGGGTTGTGCGCTCATCTCACTCTAGAGGCCAGGAGCCAGCGCTGTCCACAGACACTTCCAGGTAGGTCACGTGGCCAGCGTGACGAAGCTGCTCTGGCGAACCGGCACCAGACCAGCACACGGAAACGCCAGAAATACAATAAATCAGCTCAAATACACAGGTTCGCAAGTGCCAGAACAGGCTGGGTGTCCGTCCCCCGTCCCCCAAGCGCAACTCACCTGGTTCCTCCGCCCTCTCTCCCACTGGCAGTTGAAGAGGAAGGTGCTGGAGAATGGGACATAGCTGCTTTCGTGCAGAGCCACCAGGTAGGCCTCGGTGAACTGGAAGGACCCAGGAAACTGCTGCAGTAGCTGCCAGGTGCAGTCCAGGAACAGCAGGAAGACCGGCGACTGCAAAAAAGGGGCGAGTGGGGGAAAGAGATGCTCCCATTTCTTTTCCCTGAGCACATTCTCTCTCCTCCTCCTCTACAGAGAAAGGTTTCAGGTCAGGGATGAAGCATCTGATGCTTTCTGTGTTCTTCTTTCCATGGGAACCTTACTCAGAACAATGAGGACCAGAACCTTACTTTGATTTTAGGGCAAAGTCTGCAGCACAGCACTAAAGCATCACTCAGCCACTTTGATTGGTGGGACACCCTTACAGGGGCCACATAATACCCGTTCCGCATTTTGTAAGAATTTGATCTTTCAAATTCAGTATCCGTGAAGGAGTGTCTCCATTCCCATCATCCAGCCCAGATGCTGAGGTCCAGCTCCAAGGGCCTTCTGATGGCTCCCTCACTGTGAGAAATGAGGTTACAGGGAACCAGGCAGAGGGCCTCCTCGGTGGTGGCGCCCGCCCTGTGGAACGCCCTCCCACAGTATGTCAAGGAAATAAACCAACTACCTGACTTTTAGAAGACATCTGAAGGCAGCCCTGTTCAGGGAAGTTTTTAATGCTTGATGTTTTATCGTGTTTTTAACTCTGGGAAACCCAGCCAGATGGGTGGTGAAGGAAGGAAGGAAGGAAGGAAGGAAGGAAGGAAGGAGAGAGAGAGAGAGAGAGAGAGAGAAAGTGTGGCAGCACCTACACTTTGGAACTCCCTGCCTATGGACACCATGCTCTTGTTTAGACAAGCCTACCCAGCTGTTTAGAAAGTGTCGATCTGTTTTTAGGCTATTGTTATTCTAACTATGAAAGTTTCAGATCATTGTTGCTGGACCAGGTGAGGGTAGCGGATGGGACTCAAACCCTCGGGTGAGTTGACTTGCCCTTGCACGCAAAGGGATTGAGTGGATGAGACCAGAAGTGGGTCCAACGGTCAAGACGGCGGTTTCTGCATGTTCTGTGGAGGGAAGTGAGGGGCAGATGGGGGTCGTCCAAATGGGAAGGTGGCCCATCCAGGAGAAGCAAAACTCTCATCCTAAACCTCAGCAAGCCCGAGAGGGGGGTCTTGTTATCTGGGCATCGCCAGGCACATTGCCCATGTTTATACATGGTCACTGGTGCTGCTAACACAGCAGTCACTGGTGCTGCTAACACAGCAGTTTGACTTCATCCATGGAGATGCACTCCATCGTCTCACCGGACAAACAGATGCCAACAACATATCTTACTGATAATTTTATTGTTTTATGTTTTTGGTGCTGGAGGAAACTCTTGAGAGTCCCATGGACTGCAAGAAGATCAAATCTCTCCATTCTGAAGGAAATCAGCCCTGAGTGCTCACTGGAAGGACAGATCCTGAAGCTGAGGCTCCAGTACTTTGGCCACCTCATGAGAAGAGAAAACTCCCTGGAAAAGACCCTGATGCTGGGAAAGATGGAGGGCGCAAGGAGAAGGGGACGACAGAGGACGAGATGGTGGGACAGTGTTCTGGAAGCTACCAGCATGAGTTTGACCAAAGTGCGGGAGGCAGTGGAAGACAGGAGTGCCTGGCGTGCTTTGGTCCAGGGGGCCACGAAGAGGCGGACACGACTAAACGACAACAACAATGTTTTTGGTAAGCTGCTTTTAGGTTTGTTGAGGTTCAATCCCCAATGGTATCTCCAGGTAGGACTGGAGAGAGACTCCCTGGTCTGAAATCCTGGAGATTCGATGGCCCTCAGTGTAGACAATACTGAACTAGATGGACCCGGTGCTCTGACTCAGTACGAAATAGCTTCTGATATCCCTCAGCGATAAATTGTAGGGTAGGAAGGAACCCCCAGGGTCAGCAATTCCACACACACACACCCTTGCAATGCCAGAATCACCGTTAAATGCAGGGGTCATCCCATTTTAAGGGGTCCAACTCACCTCATCCCGGTCGTTTTTCTGGAGGAGGTTCAAGCGCTGCAGGAACGGGTGCCCGGCTGCCACCCACTCTTTCTGGACCAGGCTCTGGAAGCCGGAGATGGTTCTGGCGTGTGGGTCTGAAATGACTTGCACCAAGGAGGCCAACAAGCAATTCAAGTCCCTGTCATCTGATTCTGGGAGGGGGAAATGAATGGAGAGTGAGAAAGAGGAGCTTCAGGGTGATGGAAACTCCAAGGTGACCAGGAGTCACTGAGGCAGGGGGTGGGCAGACCAGGGTTGGTCCATCTCACTGTCACTGGAAGAATGTCCCATTGGGGACACCGTACATCTTGCAGTGGATCCCCTCTGCAGAAGAAACACAGAGCAAAGAAAGCCTCTCTTTACCTTGGAGGAGGACAGAGCGGCTTCTCTCAGCCAGCAGCACAGCCACTTCACTGGCCTTCTTCAAGCACACCCTAGAAAGGAGGAGGAAGCAATAAAGGAGCCTGCAGGATCAGCCAAAGGAGGGCCATCTTGTTCCCCCTCCTGTTCCCCCAGGGGCCAACCAGATGCCCCAATGATAAGCCCACAAACAGGACCCAAAAGCAACAGCGATTCTCCGCCCTGCGGTGCCCAGCAGCCAGCATTCAGAAAAAGCATTTCTGACTCCAACCTGAGGAGCATGGCCATCACAGCAAGCAGCCTTCAGTCGCCTTCCACCACTACAAATTTGCCCGAGCCTCTTCAGGCAGAGAGAAGGGGAGACAGAGATGGGAGCCTGTGCTCACTTTAGCCAGAGGGACTGGCTGGGGGGCGGGTGGGAAGAGACGCAGCTCACCTCACGTGATCCAGCCACCGTGTCCCTTCGAGGCTCGAGAGCCACTTCTCATCGGAGGACGAGACGAAGGAATCTAGAAGGGGAATCAAGAGCACACAGGAAAGGGCTCCGTGTTGTGCAAAAACAGAGCACAGACTTTTATCAGTGTGCCTTGGAATCACCAGAAGAGCTTGGCTGCTGGATGAGGCCAAGGGGGACACGTCAAGCCCAGCATCCTGTTCTTACAGTGGCCAACCAAAGGGAAACATTCAAGCAGACACTTGACGCAAGAGCTATTCTCCTCTCCACCAGGAAGACCAAGCAGGACCTCAGAGCTACAGCGAACCCCCCAGCAGTGACTGCCAGTAAAATTCAGAGGCATTTGCAGTTGTAGCTAGGAAGCCAAACAGAATCCGTTCCGGAAGTCCGTTCAACTTCCAAGGTGCAGCTTCTTGCAGCCAATTGGAAGCTGCAGAAGAAGAAGAAGAAGAAGAAGAAGAAGAAGAAGAAGAAGAAGAAGAAGAAGTTGTTATTATTTATACCCTGCCCATCTGGCTGGGCTTCCCCAGCCACTCTAGGCGGCTTCCAACAAAATATTAAAATACAGTAATGCATCAAACATTAAAAGCTTCCCTAAACAGGGCTGCCTTCAGATGTCTTCTAGAAGTCTGGTAGTTGTTCTTCTCTTTGAAGCCCTGCCAGACATTCAGCTTCCCAAAGAAAGTTCTCAGACTGGAACACTCACTTCCGGGTTTGCGGCGTTTGGGAGCCAAAATGTTTGACTGCTAAGGCGTTCGTCAACCAAGGTACGACTGTACTGCCTCCAACAATAGGGGCAAGACGTAGCCATCACAGCTAGCAGCCACTGAATTTGCCTTATCCTCTTTAGAACTACCCCGGTCGATGGCCACCCCTTCCTCTCGTGTGAGCGAATTCCGCCTTTTTAATTATTATTTTGTCTTTTGGGCAACCTAATCCGAAGGGCTAAGAATAGGGCGCCAGGCTTCGAAATCCCTAGGAAACCAGCTGCGCCGTTCCTCCAAAAATAGGATCCCCAGCGGAGGTCTGGAAGAGTCAGCCGCCAGTTTCGAGGCAGCTGTGCAAAAATAAAAAAGAAAGATCTTGTGTTATTTTTATTCCGATTCCTCATTTGTGGCCTCTGGAGGGCAGGAAGATTCCTCTCCACCCTGTGAGTCACGCAGCATTCTGGAGAAGCATCAGGAACGTCCACAGAGGGATTAACACGTAGCCCAGTAGAATATCTCTGGGAAAGAATTAGGGCTGGTTAGTATAGAGGTACTAACCAGTATAGTTAAAGCCATGGTTTTCCCAGTAGTGATGTATGGAAGTGAGAGCTGGACCATGAAGAAGGCTGATCGCCGAAGAATGGATGCTTTTGAATTCTGGTGCTGGAGGAGACTCTTGAGAGTCCCATGGACTGCAAGAAGATCCAACCTCTCCATTCTGAAGGAAATCAGCCCTGAGTGCTCACTGGAAGGACAGATCCTGAAGCTGAGGCTCCAAGACTTTGGCCACCTCATGAGAAGAGAAGACTCCCTGGAAAAGACCCTGATGCTGGGAAAGATGGAGGGCACAAGGAGAAGGGGACGACAGAGGACGAGATGGTGGGACAGTGTTCTCGAAGCTACCAGCATGAGTTTGACCAAACTCTGGGAGGCAGTGGAAGACAGGAGTGCCTGGCGTGCTCTGGTCCATGGGGTCACGAAGAGTCGGACATGACTAAACGACTAAACAACAACAAAATATGGAGGTGTTTATCATCTCAACACCTCTGCTGGTACTATCTAAAACTGGTGGCCGGCAGTGGGGAGGGAGACTCCTTATGATCCCCTCTCCTTGGCTCAGTTGGTACGCTTTGTGTGGTTGGACCCAGGTTTGAGGCTCAGATCAATGTCTTGGACGATTTTTCTGCCACCTCTGCAGCTCAGAGAAGGTAACCCTTCTGCTGAGTGCTGCATCTAGCTTAGTATTGTCTACACTGACTGGCAGAGGCTCTCTGGGCTTTCAGACCAAGAATCCTTTTTAGCCCTGCTTGGAAATGTCTTCAGGCATCAGACCCCCCGGGTCAAATTTCTGCAGTACCCTGTGCAGTGCAAAAAATTTGGTGCCTCACCACCACCTCTCATGCTCCATGCTAATAGTTGCGGCATCCCCTGCAGCACCCCCCAGGACTCATGCGCACGGGTTGTGCTCCCCTAAATCCACCTCTCCTGGGCCGTTCCAGTCTATCTTGGAAGCCAAGTTACAGGGAACCAGGCAGAGGGCCTTCGCGGTAGTGGCACCCGCCTTGTGGAACGGCCTCCCACCAGATGTCAGAGAGAAAAACAACTACCAGACTTTTAGAAGACACCTGAAGGCAGCCCTGTTTAGGGAAGCTTTTAATGTTTAATAGGTTATTGTATTTTAATATTCTGTTGGAAGCCGCCGAGAGTGCACCATGTGGATAAACTACGGAACTCACTGCCACAGGAGCTAGTGCTGGCTTTGAAACTTGGGCGAGTTAAAAGAGGATTGGACTAACCAGCCACAGTGGCTTGCTCTGCCTCCATGGCCACATAACAACAACAACAACAACAACAACAACAACAACAACAACAACAACAACAACAACAATAATTTATTTATACCCCGCCCATCTGAGTTTCCCCAGCCACTCTGGGCGGCTTCCAACAAAACACTAAAATACAATAACCTATTAAAGATTAAAAGCTTCCCTAAACAGGGCTGCCTTTAGATGTCTTCTAAAAGTTTGGTAGTTATTTTTCTCTTTGACATCTGGTGGGAGGGCGTTCTACAGGGTGGGTGCCACCACAGATAAGGCCCTCTGCCTGGTTCCCTGTAACTTGGCTTCTTGCAGTGAGGGAACTGCCAGAAGGCCCTCGGAGCTGGACCTCAGTGTCCGGGCAGAACAATGGGGCTGGAGACGCTCCTTCAGGTATACTGGACCGAGGCCGTTTACGGCTTTAAAGGTCAGCATCAACACTTTGAATTGTGCTCGGAAACGGCGATGATGCTTCTGAAGAAGGGGGGAATTGCTCTTGCACTTGGGGGTCCTGCTTGTGGGTTTCCCTCTAGGGCACATGGCTGACTGCTGTGGGCAAAGGCTGTTGGGCAAGGTGGGCCATTGGCCTGATTTAGCTGCAGGCATCTTCCTATGTTCAAAGCCGGGTGCTCTTCCAGAGCTCCAGCCCTTCCCCTAGCTCAAGAGCAACCCCTGTCAAGAGGGCGGCCCCACGGCTATTTCCTCTTCTCACCGGCAAGGCAGAGGCTCAAGTTCCAAAGTTTGGAGTAGGACTGCTGGATCTCCGGGGGGCTGGGGAGGTCCGCCGTCACCTCGACGATCACACACTGGGGGTGGCCAGCGAGCATCAGAGTTTCCACTGACCTGCAGAAAGAGAGAGATGAGGGAGGCAAAGCTGAGCGTCCAGCAAACTGATACAAGTTTGAATCTCACCTTTAAGAAATATATGCTTTAGTGGCTTAGGGTTAGCTGTGGTTCCGGCATTGCAGGGGGTTGGACTAGATGACCCTTGGTGTCCCGACTCCCACAATTCTACCATTCTATGAGAGATGGGAAGCTGAGCTCCGTCTGTCCCTCTGCTGTGGCAGACCAGCAACGCCAGAGGCCTCCTCTCCCTCGACTGCCAGCTTTCTATCAAGGAACTACTTTCTAAGAACCAAGGCCTGAGCTTGAGTTTTTCCTCTTCCCTCCCTGTCCCTTTCCCCTTGTATACAGAACAGGCGTCAGCAACCTTTTTCAACAGGGGGCCGGTCCACTGTCCCTCAGACCTTGTGGTGGCCTAGACTATATTGGGGGCAGGAATGAACGAATTCCTATGCCCCACAAATAACCCAGAGATGCATTTTAAATAAAAGCACACATTCTACTCATGTAAAAACACACTGATTCCTGGACCACCCACAGGCTGGATTTAGAAGGCAACTGGGCCGGATCCGGCCCCCGGGCCTTAGTTTGCCTACCCATGGTCTTAAGCATATATTGCCTTGGACCCAGGCTACCTGGAAGATTGCATCTTCCTATACGAACCTGCCCAAATATTCTCGGATGAGTCTCTCCCCTTGGTCCCATCACCATCAGAGTCACGGTCGGTGGTGACCCAAGGGACAGAGCCTTTTCTGTGGCTGCCCCAGATTATAGGATTGCCTCCCAAACCAGGTTAGACTGACTCCCTTCCGCTGGCAGGCTAAAATATCCTGTTGGAGGAGGCACTGTGACTATGTATCAATTCCTACTGACACCAACCAAGGAGCTTCCTTGTTCTGTTTTCTTCCTTCCCCGCAACCAGAAAGCTAAGGTGGTGCAGTGGTTAGAGTGTAGGACTTGGATCCAGGAGAGACCAGGGTTCAAATCTCCACTTGGCCATGAAGCACACCCTGGGTAAAAACACCAGGCAGGCCCCACAAATAACCCAGAGATGCATTTTTAAAATAAAAGGGCATGTTCTGCTCATGTAAAAACACGCTGATTCCCAGACCGTCTGTGGGCCAGATTTAGAAGGCGATTGGGCTGGATCCGGCCCCTGGGCCTTAGGTTGCCTACCCCTGATATAGAGTCATAGATTTGTAGAGTTGGAAGGCCCCCCCCCCCGAGATGACAGTTAAATAATCTATCAGAGGTGGAGTCGGAAACCTTCTGAGGTGGTGTTTAAAATGGCAAGCCTGTGGGCAGGTGTAATAAACCTGGGTAGGTGTAATAAAAAAATAAAAGTGGCCTGGAAATTCCCCAAGGCTGGAAGCGCTTTTGAGGGCAGGGACCCCCATCTCTCCCACAACCCCCCTTCTCTTCACCCCCAGCAACTTACCTCATGTCTTCCTTCTCTGGGTCTGAATCGGGGTGGAAGCTGGCCGCTCGAAGGAGATCGCTGCCTCCAGGGTGATGCCAGCACAGCCTCTGGGGGACGGAAGAGGGAAGGAGCTGAATGGGATTCCTCGTGGTGGATTTGCTGGATTTGGGGATTGGGAGTCATGTACAGTGGTGCCTCGCAAGACGAAATTAATCCGTTCCGTGAGGCTCTTCGTCTAGCGGTTTTTTTGTCTTGCGAAGCAAGCCCATTGACAGCTTAGCGGATTAGCGCTATTAGCGGTTTAGCGGCTTTTAGCAGATCAGCTGATAAGCGGCTTAGGGCTTAGGAAAAGGGGGGGAAAGGGAAAAAACCCCGCAAGATCTCGCAAGACATTTTCGTCTTGCAAAGCAAGCCCATAGGGAAATTCGTTTTGCGAAGCGCCTCCAAAACGGAAAACCCTTTCGTCTAGCGGGTTTTCCATCTTGCGAGGCGTTCGTCTTGCGGGGCACCACTGTACGCTGTTTAAGACACACACCCCCAACCAACCAAGCCAAGCATACTCACCGGGATGCGTCTTTCGTTGAAATGGACAAAGGCCCTCTTCAGCTCATTGTCCAGAAACCAACTGGGCACCCACAAGTATTTGGGGAGGCTGCAGAGAGAGGAAGCAGATAGTTGACAAGGGAAAGAGGAGGGAGCCTTTTACAGAGCCAAACCATTTGAGTTCCTCATGTTCAGTCATATCTAGACTGATGGGCAGCAGTCATTCCCAGCCATACCTGGAAATGTCGTTGGGGCCATTCTTCATGCGAAGCTGATGTTCTTTCACGGAGCTGTGACCCTTGTCCTATGCATAAATTAAGATTCTAGTTCTTGTGGGAATGTTGTGGGTAGTAGGGGAGGATATATTGATTAAATATTCCTCACTCACGCTAGCGAGCTAGTAGCAGAGTACATTCCCCTGTACGTTGCAGGAGGCTAGTTGGTAGATTCGTCTGAATCTCTTGAGTTAAGCAATCCAGTCTGGCTTGTCCAGATTGGATTTGTTCCTGGTAAATTCCCCTTTAAAAAGGTAAAGGGACCCTTGACCATTAGGTCCAGTCGTGGCCGACTCTGGGGTTGCAGCGCTCATCTCGCTTTATTGGCTGAGGGAGCCGGCGTACAGCTTCCGGGTCATGTGGCCAGCATGACTGAGCTGCTTCTGGCGAACCAGAGCAGTGCATGGAAACGCTGTTTACCTTCCCGCCAGAGCAGTACCTATTTATCTACTTGCACTTTGAGGTGCTTTCGAACTGCTAGGTTGGCAGGAGCAGGGACCGAGCAACGGGAGCTCATCCCGTCGCGGGGATTTGAACCGCCGACCTTCTGATCGGCAAGCCCCGGGCTCAGTGGTTTAACTCACAGCGCCACCCACGTCCCGAAGAAGTCCTCTGAAGAAAGCACCCATTTTTGGGACACAGGGAGCTGCCTTAAAACAGAGTCACACCCCCATTGTGACACCTGGCTCAGTACTATTTAGAGTCCCTCCCCGCCACCTCCCTCTCCCCAGAAAACCAACCCCATAGGCCATATATTACACCTGGTGGACATGTCAAAGCGCTCATTTACAGGGCTGACCCGCCAGCCCGCGGCCCCGATTCTCTGCAGCTCCTTCTCCCAGTCCCGGAGGGTCTGGAACAAGAGGGTTGGGGACCCGTCCTCCTTCTTCTCCTCTTCCTCCTCCAGCACCTCCTCCTCCTGATTCGGCCGGCAGTTCCCTGCAGTGGCGAAAGAGGCATAAGGATCGATCGACCCTCAAGGCAGCCAGCGTCTCCCTCCCCCTCGGCCAGCTGGACTCACCCAAGTTCTTCAGGGCGGCATCTTCGTAGGAGCCATCCCTGGTGCTGCTCTCGTGAGCCTGAGCGATAGCCATCGAGACCTGGAACAGCATGGCAGGGAGAGGGTTAAGCCCAGCAGAGGGCCACGTTTCCCTTGCCGTAATTAACAGGATAAACTGCATTGTCCACCCTCTTCATTTCAGTGCAGAGGAAGCACAATACAAACATGCAGTCGTGCCTCGGAAGTCAAATGCCTTGCGAGTTGAACATTTTGGCTCCCGGACGCCGCAAACCTGGAAGTGAGTGTTCCAGTTTGCGAACGTTCCTTGGAACCCGAATGTCCAACGCAACTTCTGCGACTTCCAATTGGCTGCAGGAGTTTCCTACAGCCAATCAGAAGCCGCGCATTGGCTTCCAAATGTTTTGGACTTCCGGAACGGATTCTGTTTGACTTCTGAGGTACTCTGTAATTGACACTGTATTTGTCTGCAGTCTGAAAACCACAGCGATTGCCAACTGTGTCTCTGGAATGCCTTCTGTTCCAGACATGTGGGCAGTGGCAATTTCTGTTTCCTGTTTCGGTTCTCCAACATCTCTCCATTTTTTTCTCTCTCTCCGCTGCTGAATTCTGTGTCTCCCCCCTTCCCACAACTTACCCGGAAGGCCTGAGGCTCCAAGCCGCTGTCGTGGAACCGGAACCGCAGCACCCGGAAATCCCGGCAGCAGATGATCAGCTCCTCTGGGATGAACTTCAGGGTCGAGGTACTAGTGAGCACTTTAGCCTTGGTGAAGCTGTTGACTTGTGGGGTAAGAAAAGCAGAAGCCATGTGTTAACTACAGGGGAAAGGAGTTACAGGGGTTACAGCAAGATCAGAGGTCTCTGCCCCGAGGGGCTTACAATCAAGGACGGAAGGAGATGATTTAAGGCAGCCCTCTTAACCTTACCGGCGAGCAGTCTCCCGATGCAAGGGAGGGCAACGTCGTAGTCGCTGTGCATGAAAGTTTGGCAGGAACAGTCCTGGAGAAAAAGAAAGGAATTGCTCTCAGCCGGGTTTACGGCGCCTAACACGCCTTCATTTTGGGAAGGGAGCATTCCCCTTGCAAGCAGAAGGTCCCGGGTTCAGTCATCCCTGGCATCTCCAAATTGGGCTAGGGGTGAAACCCTGCCTCAAACCCCAGAGAGTTGCTGCCAGCCAGTGTGGGCAATATCTAGTGGTCTGACTCAGGCTATGGCATTTTACTCCAGAATCAGTGGAAACTGTTTAAGGGAAAGAGCTGTAGCCTGGTGGTGGGACAGCTGCCTTGCAAGCAGAAGGTTCAGTCCCTGAAGGGGTCTCTAGGTGAAGATGTCTGCCCAAAATCCCGGAAAGCCGCTGCTGCCAGTCAGTGTAGACGGTACTGGGCTAGATGGACCAGAGGGGTCTGACTCAGTAGAAGGCAGCTTCCTAAGTCAGCCCTTGGTTCAGAACCATGAGGACTAGAATCTTAGCATTATTTTAAACTTAGTGGCATTTCCATGAAGGGCTGGGGAAATCTCTTGCCTGAAACCAGGGGCAGCTGCTGCCAGCCAGTGCAGGCAGTCCTGAACTAGATGCACCGATTGTCAGTATAATGCCGTTCCATTTTAAATCAAGTCCCCCCCCCAAAAAAAAACCTTGAGGTCTGGAATCTTGCCTTGTTTTTAAGGGAAGGGTTCTATGATAAGATCAATGGTCTGACTTGCTTTGAAGAAGGTACCCACTTCTTTTCTGGACAAGGCAGCGTTGCAGAAACCCACTGGTCAACTCACCTCTGTGTTTGGAGACGGGTCTGGTAAGAAAGCCACTCTCAGGTTGGTGCAGTAGAGGGTGCCTGGGATGTAGGTCGCTTCTCCATCTTGGGAAGGGATGCTTTTCCGCACATGAGCTGCCTCTTCTCGGATATATTCGCCTGCAAGAAAGAATTAATTCACAGTGAAGGGGACTTGGGGGAAACACCTTGCAATGGGAGCTTGCAGAGGAAGATCTCAGAAACTCCTGGAGAAGAGAAAAGGAGAGAGAAGCTCTTATTTCTTCCCAGCTTCCCCCACCTGTGTGTGTGTACCTAGACCTTTTGGTCTGGGGGAAGGGGAAATCTAAGAGAGTTGTCACTGGCATCTGGAAATACAGCCATACCTCGGGTTACAGACACTTAAGGTTGTGTTCTTCCGGGTTACGAAGCGCTGAAACCCGGAAGTACCGGAATGGGTTACTTCTGGGTTTCGGCGGTCGCGTATGCGCAGAAGCACTAAAGCGCGCTTTGCACATGCACAGAAGCACTGAATCTCAACCCGCACGTGTGCATACGCGCTGCTGCAGGTTGCGAACGCTGCAGGTTGTGAACGTGCATCCCACATGGATTACGTTTGCAACCTGAGCGTCCGCTGTACCCATTTCACAGAAGAAAAACTGGTGATGCTCAGAATGTCACCCCCAAAAGGCAAAACTCCTACTTATACAGTGGTACCTCGGGTTAAGGCTAAGGGAGCTGGGCATGTTTAGCCTGGAGAAGAGGAGGTTAAGGGGTGATATGATAGCCATGTTCAAATATATAAAAGGATGTCACATAGAGGAGGGAGAAAGGTTGTTTTCTGCTGCTCCAGAGAAGCGGACACGGAGCAATGGTTCCAAACTGCAAGAAAAAAGATTCCACCTAAACATTAGGAAGAACTTCCTGACAGTAAGAGCTGTTCGACAGTGGAATTTGCTGCCAAGGAGTGTGGTGGAGTCTCCTTCTTTGGAGGTCTTTAAGCAGAGGCTTGACAACCATATGTCAGGAGTGCTCTGATGGTGTTTCCTGCTTGGCAGGGGGTTGGACTCGATGGCCCTTGTGGTCTCTTCCAACTCTATGATTCTATGATTCTATGATTCTATGTTACATATGCTTCAGGTTACATACGCTTCAGGTTACAGACTCTGCTAACCCAGAAATAGTACCACGGTTTAAGAACTTTGCTTCAGGATGAGAACAGAAATCGTGCTCCGGGAGGCCCCATTAGCTAAAGTGGTGCTTCAGGTTAAGAACAGTTTCAGGTTAAGAACGGACCTCCGGAATTAATTAAGTTCTT
This sequence comes from Podarcis erhardii, assembly GCF_964252035.2. Lineage (NCBI taxonomy): Eukaryota > Metazoa > Chordata > Lepidosauria > Squamata > Lacertidae > Podarcis > Podarcis erhardii. The sequence continues at coordinate 5,473,151 of NC_138505.1, read as the reverse complement.
AACCTGAGGTACCACTGTACACGAATGCATAGTTAAGCTATGGAACGCCCTGCCCTGTTGGCCACCAAAAGAGATGGCTTTAAAAAAGGACTGGCCAAATTCACGGACCAGATGCTCGTGGTCCTTTCTAACTCAACTAATAGCCGCAGTGGCTTTTCTCTGCTTCTGAATCCAAGTTGCCAGAAACCTCAGGAGAGGAAAGTGATCATCTTGCAGGTTCCTCACAGGCATCATGATCCAGAAGACTGTTCATATGTCCACACACTCCAAATAAAACGCAGACCGAGGAAAAAAAAAAACCAAGCAGGCAGCATTTCCCCCAAAGTAGGCAATCTATCCAACTAAACAGCAAGGCAAAAATAAAAGATTCACATTCTTTATTTTTTTAAAAAAATCAGGAGGTGCTGGGAGCACCCGTGGGGGATTTCTGGGGGTGACAAAGTGGTCCATGTGTATCCTGTTCTGGAAGTTCCCCCTCTCGCCTTGCTCCTCCTTCCTGTTCACCTTGCCAGGTTCCCAGTCGCCATGCAAAGCCTTTGCCAAGCAGGAAAGCACCCAGTGTTTGCCCTCTAGGGCTGCTACAACCCCCAGGCAGGACTCCCTCACTGAGAGCAAAGCCCCGACTGCTTCAGAGACGCCAGGCTGGCTGCCCTTTTTCTACTAAGGTCCCACTCTAGTTAATCATTTGCCATGCAAACACTTCCCTCTCCCCCCCCCTTTCCAAACACACCTCTCTTGCCTCTAGAAAGGTGCACGGGGAAGACAAAACGAGTTTCTCCTTCCCCGCTAGTTAAATTTTTGTGTGTGACTTCAACAGTGCAAATCTGCCTTTCCAGAACACGCTCAACTTCCTCCCACAAAATACTGACATTCGGGTCCCCCTTCCACAAACACACCTGCAGACATCCATTCCTAGTGATTAATACAGGGGTCAGCAAACTTTTTCAGCAGAGGGCCGGTCCACTGTCCCTCAGACCTTATGGGGGGACTATATTGGGGGGGGGGGGATGAACAAATTCCTATGCCCCACAAATAATCCAGAGATGCATTTTAAATAAAAGGACACATTCTACTCATGTAAAAACACGCTGATTCCTGGACCGTCCACGGGCCAGATTTAGAAGGTGATTGGGCCAGATCCGGCCCCCAGGCCTTAGTTCGCCTACCCATGGGTTAATGTGTTCAACTCGGACCTTGGAGAGACCAGGGTTCGAATCCCCCCAACTAGGCCCCTCAGCCTAACCAACCTCATAGGGCTGTTGTGGGGATTAAATAATAGTGGGGAGAGCAATGTCTGTCACCCTGAGCTGCTTAGAGGATGTGATAAATGTGATAAATAAATAAGTCATGGGTGCCATAAGCAAACCTCCCTCTGCAAAGAAAGAATGAAACAAAATATCTTCTACTGCAAAGAGGTGCCTGCCCACCTTTTTCCCCTGGGTGTCTCCTCGCCTAACCTCTAGGGCTTTTGGAACAAAATTTAAAAATTCCTTCCAGTAGCACCTTAGAGACCAACTAAGTTTGTTATTGGTATGAGCTTCCGTGTGCATGCACGCTTCTTCAGATACACACTCTAGGGCAGTGTTTCCCAACCTTGGGCCTCCAGCTGTTTTTGGACTACAACTCCCATCATCCCTAGCTAGAAAGACCAGTGGTCAGGGATGATGGGAATTGTAGTTCAAAAACAGCTGGAGGCCCAAGGTTGAGAAAAGCTGCTCTAGGGCAGGCATAGGCAAACTCCGGCCCTCCAGATGTTTTGGAACTACAATTCCCATCATCCCTAGCTAACAGGACCAGTGGTCAGGGATGATGGGAGTTGTACTCTCAAAACATCTGGAGGGCCGGAGTTTGCCTATGCCTGCTCTAGGGCTTTTATCACTGCCTTATGGCGAGTTCAGTGGACCACTTTCTACCTACCGTATTTTTCGCTCTATAAGACGCACCAGACCACAAGACGCACCTAGTTTTTGGAGGAGGAAAACAAGAAAAAAAATATTCTGAATCTCAGAAGCCAGAACAGCAAGAGGGATCGCTGCGCAGTGAAAGCAGTGATCCCTCTTGCTGTTCTGGCTTCTGGGATAGCTGCGCAGCCTGCATTCGCTCCGTAAGACGCACACACATTTCCCCTTACTTTTTAGGAGGGAAAAAGTGAGTCTTATAGAGCAAAAAATATGGTAATTCGCTCCTCAGCATCAGAAGCGATAATAACAAACTCTCTCCAGCCCCGCGAGGCATCTTCTAACACGGCCACTCTTTTAAAAACACACACAAATGATATCCAAATAGCTCCCGTCTTGTGCTAATACAAGTTTCAGCTTGTTTTGCATACCGAAACGCATTTGGAAACCAAAAGCACTTCCCACCCCCTTATGAAGGAAGACTCATCGAGCTGGAAGAATCGCAACAGCTCCCAGCTATTCCCAGAAAGACAAAGTGCACTTAAACATACAAACTGGAATCCAGTAATATAAAACATTGTCTCCCACTGCCCACCCCACAAAGGAATCAGCCATCGCCTGTCAGAACTCGAAATAGACTATGGCTTGAAACGTGTTTTACTGACGCTCTCGAGTATTGCTATTTTTGTACACAGCTGAAAGCTCATTTTGGCACGATGCAAATACTCGGCTGGATTGTCTATTCATTATTATTTATCTGTTCCGTTTAAACCCCACATTTTCTTCCAAGGAGCTCAGGATGGTTCTGCCCCCACCCCAACCTCATTTAATCCTCACAACAACCCTGAGAGGTAGGTTAGGTTGAGAGAAGCAGTGTCTGGCCTGAAGTCACGCCCAGCATACTTCATGACTGGGTGAGGATTTGAAACCTGGCCTCTCCCAGCTCCTGGTTCGACACTCTAACCATTACACCACACTGCCTCTCATCTTTACACAGTCTGAGGGACAGTGGACCGGCCCCCTGCTGAAAAAGTTTGCTGACCCCTGTTTAAGAACATGGGTAGGCAACCTAAGGCCCAGGGGCCCGATGCGGGCCAATCACCTTCCCAATCCGACCCACGGATGGTCCGGGAATCAGCATGTTTTTACATGAATAGAATGTGTGCTTTAATTTCTGGGGCACAGGAATTCGTTCTTTTTATTTCTCCAAAATATAGTCCGACCCCGACAAGGTCTGAGGGACGGTGGACCGGCCCACGGCTGAAAAAGGTTGCTGACCCCTGCCTTAACCCTTTGTGGCTCCCTCATGGGGGGTCGCCCCAAGCTTGTATTCAAATAAAAGACCCAACAAAGCATATTTCTCTTTCTCAGGAAAAAAAACCCCACCAAAGCGGGGTGGGTGGGGGCTAACCCTCGCTGCAACATACAAACACAGGGCAAATTCCTCCATACATACCCATGGTGAAAGTTCTACCTCTCCATGGGATCATAGCCAAAGAACGGTGTGTGTTTCTTTAAGGAAAATAATTAAAAATAATAAGGAGAGCCTGTTGGATCAGGCCAGAATCCTGTTTCCAGACTGGCCCACCAGATGCCTCTGAGGAGCCAGTGTGGTGTAGTGGTTAAGAGTGGTAGACTCGTAATCTAGTGAACCAGGTTCGCGTCTCCGCTCCTCCACATGCAGCTGCTGGGTGACCTTGGGCTAGTCACACTTCTTTGGAGTCTCTCAGCCCCACTAAACTCACAGAGTGTTTGTTGTGGGGGAGGAAGAGAAAGGAGAATGTTAGCTACTTTGAGACTCCTTTGGGTAGTGATAAAGCAGGATATCAAATCCAAACTCTTCTTCTTCTTCTTCGGAGGGGAACTTGCAATTCAGGATTCGAACACAAGAGCACAGCTGTGGAGGCACAGCACAGCCACCAGGGTTACTAACCGCCAATAGTCCTCTCAATGAATATTTTTAACCCTCTTTTAAAGCAATCCTGAGGCAGTGAGTTCCATAGTTCAACGCTGCTCTGTGTGAAGAACAACTTCCTTTAATCTGTCCTGAATCTTCCAGCATTCCTTGGATGTCCAGCAAGGGAAAAAAATTCTCTGCTTGCTCTCTCCGAGCCACATATCGTTTTGGACGCCTCTTGTCGTCCAAACGTTCCTCTCCTCTTTCTCTAAAGTCCCCCAAACGGCGCCGTTTCCTCGAGGGGAGTCACTCCCTCCCCTCGATCCCTTTCGTTGGTTTTCTGAACCTTTTCCCAGCTCTGCAATATCCTTTTTCGGAGGGCCTGAGGTGACCACATCTCTATACAGTGGTACCTCGGGTTAGATACGCTTCAGGTTACATACGCTTCAGATTACAGACTCCGCTAACCCAGAATTAGTGCTTCAGGTTACGAACTTTGCTTCAGGATAAGAACAGAAATCGGGCTCTGACGGCGCAGCGGCATTGGGAGGCCCCATTAGCTAAAGTGGTGCTTCAGGTTAAGAACAGTTTCAGGTTAAGAACGGACCTCCAGAACGAATTAAGTACTTAACCCAAGGTACCACTGTATAGCACACCGTCGTCCTCCATTCCCCCCGTCTCCCAATATCAACCCGTTCCTCAGGACCTGGTGTTTTACACAACACAGAGTAGCATTTAAACAAGGCGTCGTGCTTTAACGTTTGGGATCGCACGGAAGAGGGTCGAGAAAGAAAGCAAAATCGGAATACCTGGGATGCATTGGAGAGCGTGGCAGAATTCGTTTCTCTTGTCACTCATGTCGGGGGACTTTGGACCCCGCGTCTGCAAAGAGAGAAGAGAGGGGGGTGAGCAGAGCTGCCACAGTGACTGGCCGGCTTGGACCTTTGATCTGTCAGGAAAATACAGTGTCATTCTGATGCTCTTAAGCTGCAGGGCAAGGAAAGAGCCTAGCTATGGATTTTGCAAAGTGCACGGTTATTTCCTTCCTCTCCCCTCTGGGTCTCTGGGATCTTTTTTTTAGCAGGAGTCCCCGGCTGTTTACAAGACTTTCTGTCCCTCTGATTTTGCCAAGGGGATGTGGCTCTATGGTAGGGCACCTGCTTGGCATGTAGAAGGTCCCAGGTCCTGCTAGCATCTCCAGGTATTTTTTATTTTTTTAATTTATTATTATTATTATTATTATTATTATTATTATTATTATTATTACAGTCATACCTCGGGTTACAGACACTTCAGGTTTTTTTCAGGTTATGGACCACTGGAACCCAGAAATACCGGAACGGGTTACTTCCGGGTTCCAGCGGTCGCACATGCGCAGAAGCACTAAATCACAACCTGCACATGCACAGACGCACAGCTGCGGGTTGCGAACGCTGCGGGTTGCGAACGTGCATCCCGCACGGATCACATTCACAACCCAAGCGTCCACTGTATTATTATTATTTTTTATTATTATTATTATTATTATTATTATTATTATTATTATTATTATTTATTGAGTTTATATACCGCCCTATACCTGGGGGTCTCAGGGCAGTTCACAGAACAAAATCAAGATATAAAATCACAAAATACACAAGAAAAATAAAAACTACAACCCAATAGCCCCACCACCACACAAAAAAAACACTACATTTTAAAAGGGTGTAATCAGATCAACCAAAGGCCTGGTTAAAAAGGAACGTTTTTGCCTGTTGCCTAAAGGTGTATAATGAAGGCGCCAGGCGAACTTCCCTGGGGAGAGCATTCCACAGGCAGGGAGCCACTGCAGAGAAGGCCCCGTTCTCGTGTTGCCAGCCTCCGGACCTCTTAAGGAGGAGGCACACAAAGAAGGGCCTCAGAAGATGATCTCAGGGTCTGGGTAGGTTCTTTGGAAAGAGGTGGCCCTTGAGGTATTGCGGTCCTAAGCCATTAGCGCTGGGAATGCCCCCCGCCTGACACTATTGGCAGTTCCCCTTTTGTAGGATTCCATCCCTGGCAAGGCGCACCTGTGCCCTTCAAGACTGACCTTCAGAAGGGATGGTGAAACATCTCCGTTTTCCCTGGTGGCTGAAAAGCACCTGCTACTGGCAACCCTGAGGTCCCGATTTTTAGAATTTTCCAACGTTGCTTTGTTATTGACATGTTTGCCTGCCTGGTGCCTTTCAGGAGGGAAAAGGTGGCTGAAGATTGTGAGCTGCTGAATCGTGAGGGAAGAGGACACCTCACCCCACACCGCTCAGTGGTGGAGGGGTCTCCACTTTGCATAGGGAGGCCACTGGTTTAATCCTTACGCACTCCAGTGAATTATAGGCTCCCAGGTAGCAGGTGGAAGGAGATCACCTGCCTGTCCACTGTCATTGTACACCTCAGGCGAGAGCTTTGTGCAGAGCAAAACACTCGTTCCTCCTTTCCGACAAGAGGCTGCCTTATACTTTGAATGCTCCCAGGTGAGAGAAAGGAGGGTGCATCCTTCTCTGTGGGATAAAAGTTTGGCTACATCCGTGAGAGGGGACTCTGTATTCTTCTATCTCTTTTCTTCATTCAGCCTGGACACTGAGGTCCAGCTCCAAGGGGCTTCTGGCGGTTCCCTCACTGCGAGAAGTGAGGTTACAGGTAACCAGACAGAGGGCCTTCTCGGTGGTGGCACCCGCCCTGTGGAACGCCCTACCATCAGATGTCAAGGGGATAAACAACTATCTGACTTTTAGAAGGCATCTGAAGGCAGCCCTGTTTAGGGAAGCTTTTAATATTTAATAGCTTATTGTATTTTAATATTCTGTTGGAAGCCGCCCAGAGTGGCTGAGGAAACCCAGCCAGATGGTTGGGGTATTATTATTATTATTATTATTATTATTATTATTATTATTATTGGACAGGCAACATTCGCAGGGCTACCTGGAGAAGCCTTCTGAGATCATGCAGGTGTTCTGTCCCACTGAGCTCCAGGCTCCCTTCGGCTGGGATCAGCAAACCAAGCGACTTGGCTCCCTCTCCGCATTCTTTTCTTTTCTTTCTCAATTCGAAAAACATTGTTTGATGACTATGCAAAGAATGCAGAAGGGCAGAGGGAGCCAGATCACGGAGGCCAGGAAGAAACTCAGACCTAACTTAGAAATGCATTCCATCTGAAGGAAGGATTGTATAGGCATAAATCACTTTTTATTTTTATTTTAAAAAACCAAGGCGGTGCCCCCTTTCGTCAAGGCTCACAGCCACTGTCTCCAACCTGTTTTCACTTTTTTTCCTGGCCTCGTGTTCCCGGCAAGATCCCGCCGCTACTCTGGAGTAAGCGATTTTTGAAGCTTGCAGCTAGCTAGGTCGTTGCTGGAGCAATGGAATGAGGCGTTCAAGCCAAGCCCGGGTTTCCTAGCTACCAACTGGAGAGCCAGGACAGAGGCACAGAGGGAGAGGAGGTTTGTTTTTGTTTAAAGAAAGAAGAAACTTTGAAAAGAGGGGGGGAGTTTGTGAATCATTAATGGGAAAGTTGCCCTCAGCGGCCAAGGACACTATGTACGGCGAAAAAAAACACCCACTTCTAAAATTATCGCTGGTTTTTGTTTTTGTTTTTTGTTTTTTGTTTTTAAAAAAGGGAAAGCAGGGAGAAAGAAGGCTGTGTTTGGAAACAGACGTAGAAGTCTGGGCTCCAGGGCGGGGGAATCCCCTCGGCAAAGTTGTGCTCAAAATCTTATATAAACGCAAGTCAATGCAGCGTGCGTGCGTGTCTTTGAATGCAAGCGATGCTTCTTTAAGGCTGTCAAAAGAAAAGGTGCCACGAGCAATTGGGTGTGTGTGGTTTATTTTATTTTTTTCTAAAAAAAAATTCCGGTTTTGAGGAGGTGAAGTCAGTGTGTTGAAAGGCCGGTTTTGCATTTGCATTCATCAATGGTTAATTTGCAGGGGGTGGGGGCAGGGATTTCTTTTCCTGCGCAAGGATAAGGACATCAGAAAAAAATCCTGCCGGATCAGGCCAGGGGCCCATCTAGTCCAGCAGTGACTAAATGCCCCTAAGAACATAGGATAGACTGCCACTGGAGCTGGAAGTTCCACAAAACATCAGAAGAGCCCAGCTCCTGGCTCTGGCCCATGGCCCATCTAGTCCAGTGTTCTGATAGTGGACAACTAGCCTGTGGGAAACCCCAAGCAGGATCAGGTCCTGAGCACAAGAGCTTCCTTCTCCCTTCCTGGAGTTTCTAGCAACTGGTATTCGCAGGCATTACAGCCTCCAAAAAGTGGCTCGTTTGGAAGATGCTTCGATGAGACAGCCTCTGCCAAATCCAGATGTTTGGGGCTACAGCTTCCATCAGCCCCAACCAGAGCCGGGTGCTGGGAACTGTAGTTCCTGGAATTCTTATTGTGTGTTTTGAATGTGCTTTAAAGGTAGGGCATGCACACAATGCGCAGAAGGGCTGTGCCCCGAAGCAAAAGCAAATCTGCAAAGTTTAATTCAGAAAACTAAGAGAGATGCCCTAGATATCTAGTTGACATAAGTCCATTATTCACGGCCAGCATTTCCCAACCTCTTGGAACATTTAGAAGAATCTTTTAGAATAATTGTCTATGGGAAATGGCCAGCATCCAATATCATTTCCTATGGTTCCAGCGCGGGGAGACCCAGCCTCAAACCCCACCGCTCAACACACACGCCCCCGCCCCCATTCACCCCGCCAGGGGAACCCCCTTCCTCCAACCCCTTTCAGCGTCGCAACGCCAGAAAAGTCGACTTACCCCTGGGTCCTGGTGTTGCTTAATTTTAAAAGACGTCTTGGACATAGACAGCATTGCGACGTCGCTTTGTGACCCATAAAAAAATAAAATCGGTGCGTGCGTGGAGTGTTGATCTTTCAAGGGAGGGAGGGGGCGTGCAAGAGCCGGCGAAGGGGTGTTGGTGTGTGGATGTGCCTTCAGAGTCAAAGCGCCAAGAGGGAGAGGAAAACCCCTCTCCAATTCCCAGGGAACCCGGTGCGCAAAAAGATGCGCAAAAAGAGGGCGCAAGGTCCTCTCCGCCCAGGTTGTCTCCAGAAGCCCCGCCCCTCTCCAAAATGAAAAAAAGGCGTCTTGTGTTCCTTAGTTTGGCTGCAGGGTGGCAGTGAAGGGCCCTCCTTTTTGGCATGGGGGGGCGGGCGGCTTGGCAAACAGCCTCTCCTGTCTCTTGTGGGGAGGAAAGAAGCGCAGAGGCGATCGGGCTGGTGGAGGGCGCGCGCGTAGTGGGGGCTCCTCTTTCGCCCCCCGCTGCTGCAATGCGCTTGGCTGGGCTTCGTCCCCCTCCCGGGTCTGTCTGTCTTCCTTCCTTCCTTCTCCTTCCTTCCTTCTCTCTCCCCCCGCTGCTGCTCTGCGGGTCCCCCTTGCTAGCCGATGCGGATGGAGATGCGCGAATGGTCCTTGGCGAATCCGACACCCTCCTCTTTCTTCCCCGGCGAGCCTGGGCGGGTGAAACTGACACGGCGCCAGCTCCTCCTCGGCGCGGGGAAAGCAGGGCAGGCTCATAACCAGCAGCGGGCCCACGTGGCTGCTTTAAAGGAGAAGCGCTACCCTTGGCAAGGCTGGCCCGGCAGCAGCGGCGGCGGCCCAGGGGAAAACCCCCTCCCATCTTTCGCGGGAAGAGGCAGGGAAACCCCCCTATCCTTCCTGGGAAAGGGCGCAAGGGGGAGCTGGTCAGCGGCACAGACGGCAAGGGGCGGCCCCTGCAAGCCAGGGAGGAGTTAGTCAAGCCAGTCGGAGGCAGGGATGCTCAGCTCAGATTCCTGCCTCGCAGTGGGTTAGGCTAGATGACTCTTGAGAGTTCCCAACTCTGCAATGCTATGAGTCAATGAATTTAGTCCAGCGACCAGACAACCAGTTGCCTGTGGGGAACCAGCAAACAGGATCCAAGCCCAGGAGCTCACGTCCCTCGGGTGGTATCCTGCAACTGGGATTCAGAAGCACTTTTCCCTCCCAGCTGTGGAGGTAAAGCACAGCCACGGTGTCTAGTAGCCGGCAATAGCTTTCTTGTCCCCCCTGAATCTGTCCGATCCTCTTTTGAAGCCATCCAAGTTGGTGGCCATTGCTGCCTCCCAAGGGAGCGAGTGCCATAGTTCCATGAGCCTTGATGCCTGGTGCCTACTAGCTGATGAACACACTCTGGCCTTCTTTGGGGGCTGTGGCTGAGTGGGGGGGGGCAGCCTTCTGGAGGTGGGGAGCTGGCCAAGGAAGTGAAATTCTGGGGCTTTGTGGGAAAGGGGCATGTTCATAGAATCATAGAATCATAGAGTTGGAAGAGACCACAAGGGCCATCGAATCCAACCCCCTGCCAAGCAGGAAACACCATCAGAGCACTCCTGACATATGGTTGTCAAGCCTCTGCTTAAAGACCTCCAAAGAAGGAGACTCCAACACACTCCTTGGCAGCAAATTCCACTGTCAAACAGCTCTTACTGTCAGGAAGTTCTTCCTAATGTTTAGGTGGAATCTTCTTTCTTGTAGTTTGGAACCATTGCTCCGTGTCGGCTTCTCTGGAGCAGCAGAAAACAACCTTTCTCCCTCCTCTATGTGACATCCTTTTATATATTTGAACATGGCTATCATATCACCCCTTAACCTCCTCTTCTCCAGGCTAAACATGTTGGTGGGGGCCATGTGAAGAAAGGCCCCCGTTTGGGGCTGGCAGTTCCCTCATTGGGAGAAGCAAAGCTACAGGGAGCCAGGCAGAGGGCCTTCTCGGTAGTGGCACCCACCCTGTGGAACGCCCTCCCACCAGATGTCAAAGAGATAAACAACTACAGTGGTACCTTGGGTTACATACGCTTCAGGTTACAGACTCCGCTAACCCAGAAATAGTGCTTCAGGTTAAGAACTTTGCTTCAGGATGAGAACAGAAATCATGCTCCGGCGGCTCAGCAGCAGCAGGAGGCCCCATTAGCTAAAGTGGTGCTTCAGGTTAAGAACAGTTTCAGGTTAAGAACGGACCTCCGGAACAAATTAAGTACTTAACCCAAGGTACCACTGTACCTGACATTTAGAAGACATCTGAAGGCAGCCCTGTTCAGGGAAGTTTTTAATGTGTCACATTTTGATGTATTTTTAATCCTTGTTGGAAACCGCCCAGAGTAGCTGGGGAAACCCAGCCAGATGGGCGGGGTACAAATAATAAATTGTTGTTGTTGTTGTTGTTGTTGTTGTTGTTTGCCTTACCATTTCTCGAAGGCGGTCTGTCACCTCTCAGATGCAGAACAGTGTTTCAGGTGCCTGCCCAGGAGACCTGACCGATTTGGCCGGCTGACTTGGGATCTCATTACCCCACTGCCAGGCCCCCTGTCCATCTGAGCTGCAAGAGTAAGTGGAAGAGCAGCAACTCCCGGAGAGTAAGGCCCGCTGGCAGCACCGCAGGGCTGTTGTGTTGCAGCTGCACGAGGAAGAGGGAGGGAGAAAGACATGCTTCTCTTGGGCGCCCTTCCTTCGCCGCAGGGTCTCATGCTGTTTATTTGGGTGGCGCTGAGGACGACCTAAGGCCAGCCCCCGCCTACCTGTTCGCTCAAGGCTGCGAAGGAGGCCCCATGACAAGTGAGATTCTTTCCTCCTCACACACAGAAGCGAAAGGCTCTCGCTCTGAAGCTGCCACTCCCAGGCTGGAGGATTTCATGATATCAAGGAAAGTGGCAGGGATTAAGCGGGGGAAGAGAGAGAGAGAGAGGAATGCATGATGAAATGTGGACCGGCAGCTTGCCTCTTAAACCTGCAACCACTTTTACGGCTTTGGCGGAGTCCCAGGATGGAGTCAAATATCAGAACATGCAGCAAAGTGGTTCTTTCCATTGACTGGAGAGAGAGAGAGAAGCCTTTGGGTAGCCTTTGGGGCCACCTTTGAAGGTGACCCGGAAACTACAACTAATCCAGAACGCAGCAGCCAGACTGGTGACTGGGAGTGGCCGCCAAGACCACATAACACCGGTCTTGAAAGACCTACATTGGCTCCCAGTACATTTCCGAGCACAATTCAAAGTATTGGTGCTGACCTTTAAAGCCCTAAACGGCCTCGGTCCAGTATATCTGAAGGAGCATCTCCACCCCCATCATTCAGCCCAGACACTGAGGTCCAGCTCCGAGGGCCTTCTGGCGGTTCCCTCCCTGCCAGAAGCCAAGTTACAGGGAACCAGGCAGAGGGCCTTCTCGGTGGTGGCACCCGCCCTGTGGAACGCCCTCCCACCAGATGTCAAAGAGAACAACAACTACCAGACTTTTAGAAGACATCTGAAGGCAGCCCTCTTTAGGGAAGCTTTTAATGTTTGATGTATTACAGTATTTTAATATTTTTTGGGGGAAGCCGCTCAGAGTGGCTGGGGAAGCCCAGCCAGATGGGCAGGGCATAAATTTATTATTATTATTATTATTATTATTATTATTATTATTATTATTATTACTTCATTGAATTCTAGAGTTGGAAGAAAGTTCTGCAATGCAGGAATACGCAGCTGTTCCCTATGGGGATCAAACTTGCAATGTTGCTGTTATCAGCAACATACACTAACCTACTGAGCTATCCAGTCTCCCAATGCCAGTTGATCTTCATGAGAACTGCTTTTTTCCTCCTCTGCCCTCCACATGCTCTTTCCTCTTGTGTGTCATTGTCTTTTTAGATTATAGGGTTGCAGGCGGAGACTGTCTTGCTTGGATGGATTGTTTATACGGCAGTTTGGGGCATCTTTTGGCCGAGGAGCCTGGTACAAATTCTCTAAATAAACAAAGCAAAAAGCTACATGTTCCTGATATCGCCTATCCACCCATCATCTCATATAAATAAAGGCAGAAATCAGGAGTGTGGATGGAAACACAGCCAACTTTTGAAACGCGGACGTTTCTTCAGTTTGCAATGCCGTTCTCCAGCAAAAACGCAAACACCAGGGGGTGTGTGAGTGTCTGTGCAAAAGAAAAATAGGATATGATACGCAGTTTACCTGGGTGAAAATGGATTTGCAAAAATGTGTACTTTAGGAGAAACTCGCCCTAAAATGTGGGTGAAATATCATGAGGACATTTTGCAGGGATTGCAAGCAGATTGCAACTCATAGAGTTGGAAGAGACCCTGAGGATAATCTATTCCAACCAAATATGCAGCTGTCCTGTATCAGGATTGAACCTGCAACGCTGGCATTCTCAACATCATGCTCTAACCAGCTGAGCTATCCAGGCTGACAGGAGAACTTGCGGAAATCTGGAGAACTTGTTTTTAAAAAGAAAAGAAACAGAGAGAATCTAAAATTTGCCCATCATGTTTGCTCAATGCCCCTATGAACCTAAGAATCTAAATAGACTGCCTTTGGAGCTGGAGGTTCCACAGGAGCAGAAGAAGAACCTGCTATATCAGGCCAGGCGGGGCTCATCCTGTCCTCTCAGTGGCCCAATGGGAAACACTTGAGCAGGATCCAAGCACACAACCCCTCTCTTTTACACCTTTGCCCGAGAGAAAGAGAATGAAATGTCCTTCCGAACTTCTTGTTTCCAGATTGCCTGACAGACCCTCATAAAAAGAAGAAAGCACCGTCTGGGTGAATCACCAGCTTCCCTTGCGGAAATTTGCTCTTTCTCCCCACCCTCTTAAAAGACAAATTTAGCTCCAAACCAGGGGAGAAAAAGACTGTGCTTTCTGTTTGTATTATTTATTGCTTCTCCCGTCTCGGGGCCTCAGGGCACCTTCTGTCAAGCAGAAGACATTATCATAGGGCACATGAGGTGTGCCGTAAAAGTGGGTGAGAGAAAGCACTCCCTGCGTGGGGTTTTTTTTAATGGCTGGGGCAGGAATGAGGCGTTTCGGGAAGGAAAATAGCTGGCTGCGGGTTCGAGTGCAACGAGGAGGAACAAAAGGGGGGGGGGACCTTTCTACCAGAGCGTTAGCAACTTAGGAACACAGCGGCATGAAAATGACACCTTTAACTGAGCCAGAGCAGTGGCCCACCGAGCTAAGTACTGGCTACACTGACTGGCAGCAGCTCTCTCAGCAAGGCCACTGAGCTGCAGGCCTTCAAAAGGAAGTGAGATTCTAGTCCTCATGGTTCTGAATAAAAGGCATAGCTGTCAACTTACAGATTTGAAAATAAGGGACCAGCAGCCTCAAAAATAAGGGATCAGCAGCCAAAATAAGGGATTTTCAGGGCACAGGTATGTTCAACTTCTGAGCCCCTCCGAGCCAAAGGCAGAAAGCCCAGCCAGCAGCCAAGCGAAGCCTCAAGCGGTGGTTCCCACAGCGCAGCAACCCGGCAAAGGGGATGCAGCAAGGAAAACCACCGTCACCTCTCCGCTGGGAAGCGCTGAGCAAAGGCGAGTCCCCAGGCAATGCAGCCGATTTGATTGGCACAAGGCATGCAAGCTCCACCCCCCAGTCGTTCTTAGACTCCTTACTGGGTGAGCAACGCAGCCAAGCAACACAGTTGAAGCCTCCCTCCTCCCTGGCTGGCAGGGAGGGAGGGAGGGAGAGGAGCTGCTTCCTTTGAAAGCCGGGAAATTTAAGGGACATCATCAATAAGGGACAGCAGCGGGACACGGCGCTGGGATAAGGGACTTCCCCGCCAAATAAAGGACAGTTGACAGCTATGATAAAAGGGATGGTTTAAACATGGACCTGCATTGTACCGAGTCATAACACCTTTTTTCTTCTTCTTCTTTGGCGATCCCTCATAGCCGAGTAAGATTGTCTTCCATAAACACAGTTTTAAGAGTGAGTCCGTAAGTGACTGTGGAGGCCAGTTCTGGACCCACACGTCCTTCCACAGTGGGGACGTAGGTTTCCGGGCGGGAGTTGATCATGGTGAGGGTTTGCCAAGCGTGCCTTCCTCTTAGCATGTTTCTCCCTTGTGTCCTGAGTTCGAGTGTCTTCAAAACCCATGACACCTTTGGTAAAGGCTGTTCTCCAATTGGAGCGCTCGCAGGCCAGTGTTTCTCATTTGTCGGTGTTTATTCTGCATTTTTTAAAGATTCGCCAGACCACCCCAGTACTCGCCGAGCCCTAAAACTGGCCATGGCAAATGGATTGTAAGGAGAGCCCATAGGATCAGAGCGAAGGCCCATCGCCGCCCAAGTCCTGTTTTCCACCACAGCCAATCAGGTGGCTCTAGGAAGTCTTCAGGTATGGTGTCGACGCCAGCTGCCCACCCTAGAGGACTGCAATGCCAGCAGCAAGTCCTGCTTTGCCCCCTGACCTGGCTGTGAGATTTCCAGGCTCAGAGGCTGGTTCAGTGGGAGAAACTGGATCTCAGCGTTCCTCAGCAACCAGAACAACTGGTTGATTCAGTCCTTCAGCCGAGAGGCAGAGAAGAGAAATGCAGAGCTTGGCTCCTATAAAGCATTGAGATGTCATCTGTTCGAAGAGGCAGGAAACATGGGGACAGAAAGTGCTGGAGGCTGGGGGGGGGGGTGGCCCCAGCCCTCAGAAAAGCCGCTTGCCCAAAGCCAGAGGCTAGAAAACCTTAGAGGTTTAAAGAGATTTTTTTTCAGATGGGAAGGAATTTCTTGCCCTCAAAGGGAGAACAGCCCTTGTGTACATTTGGATAGGAGACAAATATATTTGGGGCAGGAGGGAGGAAGCTAAACATGTGGCTCCAGTCAATGGCGAAATGTGGGTTGCCCCAAAATTAGCCACACGGGGAGCTGGAACAAAAGAGGCATCACTCATCCAGCTCCATTGATGGGTGACAAACGTTTATAGAATGATGCAGAGTGGATAGAGAAAAACTTTGCCCCGTCTCTTCTAACGTTAAGAACTCCTTGACATTGGTTTCTGTGTACAGTGGTACCTCGGGTTACGTACTTAATTTGTTCCGGAGGTCAGTTCTTAACCTGAAACTGTTCTTAACCTGAAGCACCACTTTAGCTAATGGGGCCTCCCGCTGCTGCCACGCTGCCAGAGCACAATTTCTGTTCTCATCCTGAAGCAAAGTTCTTAACCCGAGGTACTGTTTCTGGGTTAGCGGAGTCTGTGACCTGAAGCGTATGTAATAACTGTATTGTTATTTTTTGATATTATTTGTGCTGTTGTTGTGGTGTGGAAAATACTAATAACATTTATATTTTTTTAAAAAAACAACTCATTGACGCCCTACGAAGCTGAACGTTGAAAAGATTCAGGACGGGTTAAAGAAAGGACTTCTTTACACAGAAGTAAAGGCGGCTTTGAAAGAGGGTTGGAAGTATTCGTGGAGGAGGGCGATCAATGGGTATCAGCCAGGATGCCTCTGCTCTGCCCTCCCCAGTCAGAGGCACAAATGCTTCTGAATCGCAGCTGCTGCAAACTGCAGGACGGGAAAAGTTGATCTTGTGCTCAGATCCTGCCTGTGGGATTCCCACAATAGGCATCTGTTTGGCCGCTGTGAGAACAGGATGCTGGACTAGATGGGCCACTGGCCTGATCCAGAAGGCTCGTTTGATGTTCTTCTACTAAAAAAGGTAAAGGGATCCCTGACCGTTAGGTCCAGTCGTTACCGACTCTGGGGTTGCGGCGCTCATCTCGCTTTATTGGCCGAGGGAGCCGGCATACAGCTTCCGGGTCATGTGGCCAGCAGGACTAAGCCGCATCTGGCGAACCAGAGCAGCGCACGGAAACGCCGTTTACCTTCCCGCCGGAGCGGTACCTATTTATCTACTTGCACTTTGACGTGCTTTCAAACTGCTAGGTTGGCAGGAGCAGGGACCGAGCAACGGGAGCTCACCCTGTTGCGAGGATTCGAACCGCCAACCTTCTGATCGGCAAGCTCTAGGCTCTGTGGTTTAACCCACAGCGCCACCCGCATCCCAACGTTCTTCTACTACTCCAAGTTAAATGCAGCCAGGTGAAACCCACATTGGCGAAGTGGAGCCTCTCCACTCAGAAGCAGTCTACTGTCAAAGGCAGGGGACAGGCAGCAGGGGAGTGCGCCAGTGCCTTCTCTCCATGTTGGGGGCCCCACCCCACCCCACCCCACCAAAGGGATCTAGCTGACCACTGCTGGAAACAGGAGGTGGGGGAGAAGCCCATGTCTCACCTAGAAGCCAGGGCAGTTCTTATATGTTCTGATACATTTCCTAACTCGTGATTTCCTCCAAGAATTATCCAGGGCTGTTGCATGTATATTTTATGGGTTGTTTTTGTTTTGTTTAGTTTTTTTAAAAAAACCCTCTTAAGAGTTTCTATTTAGTTAGGCAGTAGATAAATAAATTTTTGAAAAACGTATTCTAATGAAACCTGGGATTCATTTGACAAGGGATTGTGGAAAATTCTCCTTAAATAAAACAGCACAACATCAAACATAGCAAGTACTTCAAAAAGGTTGTGGACTCTTCTTCTTTGGAGGTTTTAAAACACAGGTTGGGTGGCCATCTGCCAGGGATTCTTCAGCTGTGATTCCTCAATTACAGGGGCTGGACTAGATGACCACTGGCATGCCTCCAAACCCTACAATTCTATGATTATCTACCCTGTATTTTGTAAAGTTGTTTATCCACTATGCATTTGAGTACCGCTTTAAGATGTCAACACCCAATTTTGCACGATGGAGCCTGAAATTAAGGAACAGGTTCTCAGCTTTATATATATATATATATATATATATATATATATATATATATATATATAGATGCCATTTCGAATCAAGATGGCGGACTGAGCCTTTCAGAGCCTTTCAGAGCTGCAGGTTTGTTTGGGTTTCTTAGAATTTACGATCCACACAGAGTACGAGACAAGGCTGCTAGGAATCATCAGAGTCTTCCATCACCTTCTCTCTCCATCACAGGAATTAAAAAGACAAGCACACAGCCTAGATCTTGACCGAAAGGGCGACCTGTCATGAGAAATCACAGAGACTTTATGGGATTAAGGCCACATAATTGGCTTGAAGCGGCCAAACGGTGTTAGCTTCATGTCTTCTGCGAGAGGGAGAAAGCCGATTGGGCAAACATCGCTGTTTGTGATGGGAAGTTAAAAGAGGAAGCCAGTGGTGTGTCTGTGTGTGAAATTGTTTATTGTGTTGTTTAGTCGTTTAGTTGTGTCCGACTCTTCGTGACCCCCTGGACCAGAGCACACCAGGCACTCCTGTCTTCCACTGCCTCCCGCAGTTTGGTCAAACTCATGCTGGTAGCTTCAAGAACACTGTCCAACCATCTCATCCTCTGTCGTCCCCTTCTCCTTGTGCCCTCCATCTTTCCCAGCATCAGGGTCTTTTCCAGGGAGTCTTCTCTTCTCATGAGGTGGCCAAAGTCTTGGAGCCTCAGCTTCAGGATCTGTCCTTCTAGTGAGCACTCAGGGCTGATTTCCTTCAGAATGGAGAGGTTTGATCTTCTTGCAGTCCATGGGACTCTCAAAGAGTCTCCTCCAGCACCATAATTCAAAAGCATCCATTCTTTGGAGATCAGCCTTCTTTATGGTCCAGCTCTCACTTCCATACATCACTACTGGGAAAACCATAGCTTGAACTATAGCGACCTTTGTCGGCAAGGTGATGTCTCTGTTTTTTAAGATGCTGTCTAGGTTTTTCATCTCTTTTCTCCCTAGAAGCAGGCGTCTTTTAATTTCGTGACTGCTGTCACCATCTGCAGTGATCACAGAGCCCAAGAAAGTAAAATGTCTCATTGCTTCCATTTCTTCCCCTTCTATTTGCCAGGAGGTGATGGGACCAGTGTGTGAAATAGCAAACCGTATCTGTAAAGAGGCACCCTAATTTCGATCCAGAGACCCATCTCTGCTTGGGGAAGGGCGCTACACTTGCACATGGGGGTAATAGAGGAAAAGTCAACCCTTTAAAATGTTCCCGTCCTCCTTCGGTTCCATCACAGAATTGTAGGTTGGAAGGGACCCCAGGGTCATCTAGCCCAACCCGCTACAACGAAGGAATCACAGCTCGAACCCCCAGAGAGACACTGCCAGTTAGTGAGAACGGTATTGAGCTGGATGAGGCCAGGGCAAGTAGGAAGACACCCCAATATTTGTGTGTGTGTCTAATTTGGAGAACACCAGGAACGGGACGGACGACAAAAAGCCAAGGGTGTTTTCTTACTCTTGGTGTGGGGTGAGGCCTCCCTGAAGAGGGGCACCATCTCATGTGAGAGGCCTCTGCAATATGAACACAACAAAATGTTCCTTCCCGTGTAACCAGAGCCCAGGGAAAAGCAAGCAACAGAAGACCTGGGCCTCCTGCAGACGCGTTTCAAGTCCCAGGCAGGTAACCAAAGATTGCATTTGTCTCTTGGTGTGGAAAAGCAGGGGATGAGATACAGGAAAAAACCAGTGTGTGTGTTCAAATCAAAGGTGGGGAACTTGTGGCCTTCTAGACCTCTCCTCACTGGTCCCCCTTTGCACCCAGAGCAGTTTTTGCCTGGCTGGGAAAGTGTTCTGGAAGTCAGAAGATCCTTCTCCAGACACAGAGAGAGGGGTATGTGTGTGTAGGAATCAGCTGAAAGTACAAGGGTAAAGTTTTATTAATTGCTCTATTTTTGTACGTGGCCCTTAGAAAGTTGTGTAGAAGGAAATGTGGTCCCCGACTGCGAGATCTTGGGAAGGCAGTATGTAAATCAAATAATAATAGGTTAATAAAATAGTAATAAAAAGGTTCCTCTCTTCTGCTTCAAACGACTCAAATGGCTTGAAATTCCTGCCCTCTTTCTGTTTGGACCAATTGTGTTATCTATGCAGGTCCAGCTCTGAAGCAGCAATCTCTTGCCAAACCCGAGAGCAGCTTTTCTCAACCTTGGGCCCCCAGCTGTTATTGGACTACAACACCCATCATCCATAGCTAGCAGGACCAGTGGTCATGGATGATGGGAGTTGTACTCCCAAAACATCTGGGGACCCAAGGCCAAGAAACACTGCCCTAGAGGATTTGAGCTGAGGGTTTGAAAAACACCAGTCTAATTCTTGCAGTGATGGGATTCCAAGATTCCTCTTGCTTTTAAGATGATTCAGATGTTCCGGCATTCGTCTCTGACCTTTAAAACACGTCCCAGGACTGGGCTTGGGCTTCCACCACGCCCATCTAGATCCAAAAAGTCGTTTCCCAGCCCTCAAAAGCAGAAAGTGGAAAATAAGCAGCCGCAGATGAGCAGATTGGATCGCTTTAATCTCGGACCATTTTAAAGCCCGTTCCATTTCTTCTTCTAAGTTCGGAGGGCCCTGACCCATCTAAAGGGAGTTGCAGCAAAGCCCTGCTGCAAACAAGGACCGCAGCTGGGTGGGTAGGACACCTGCTTGGCATGTAGAAGGTCTCGGGTTCAATGCCCAGCCCCTCCAGGTCAGGATTGGGAAGATGAATTTCTGAAACCCTGAGAGCAGCTACTACTCAGTGTAGAGGACCCTGAGATACGGGGCCCCTGTGCTAACTTAGTTTAAGGTCCTGATCCGATGACCGGGCACCTGCTGTTTCTATGAATGAAGGCCCTACCATTGGGCAGAATGAGCAGCTGTAAGCTTAGCAGGGGACACAGTACCAAGGATGCCTCTGAGCTGCCTACTGCCCTCTAGTGGAGGGGAAGACCCATCGCAGTGTTCAGTCACCAGCCTGGCCAAGCAGCTTTCATACATTGAATTGGGTGTGTGTGCCCAATTGGCCTCTGGTGTGCTCAATTGATTTCTGGCCTCTGGTGGGAAAATATAGGTCAAAAGGTAAAGGTAAAGGACCCCTGGACGGTTAAGTCCAGTCAAAGGCGACAATGGAGTTGCGGCACTCATCTCGCTTTCAGGCCGAGGGAGCCGGTGTTTGTCCACGGACAGCTTTCTGGGTCATGTGGCCAGCATGACTAAACCGCTACTGGCGCACGGAACACCGTGACGGAAACCAGAGTGCACGGAAACACCATTTACCTTCCCGCAGCAGTGGTACCTATTTATCTACTTGCACTGGTGTGCTTTCGAACTGCTAGGTAGGCAGGAGCTGGGACAGACTGCGGATTCGAACTGCCAACCTTCTGATCGGCAAGCCCAAGAGGCTCAGTGGTTTAGATCACAATGCCACCCGTATCCCTTGTTTGACTATAACCCCAATTTGAAAAAGCAGAACCCACAAAACCCACTGGATGGTGGGCCAGCATGACTAAGCCGCTTCTGGCGAACCAGAGCAGCGCACGGAAATGCCGTTTAGCTTCCCGCCGGAGCGGTACCTATTTATCTCCTTGCACTTTGACGTGCTTTCGAACTGCTAGGTTGGCAGGAGCAGGGACTGAGCATCGGGAGCTCACCCCATCGCGGGGATTCGAACCGCTGACTTTCTGATCGGCAAGCCCTAGGCTCTGTGGTTTAACCCACAGCGCCACCCGCATCCCTTTGGGAAAATATATTAGGGGACTGTCACAGGGCAGGCTCATTAAGAGGCTCCCCGCCATCTGCAAACCCGAAGGGCTGATTTGTGCGTTGAGTGCTTGAATGCAATGCAGGGGGCTAGACTAGATGACTCTAATGGGCCCTTCCAACTCTATGATTCTTTCTGTGCCCCGGAGGCTCCTCTGCGGCACACCAGCATCCCTCCCTATGAGTCACAGGGCTGATTCACAACATATTAAAAACAAGCCAACCAGAAATTATACACTGTTTTAAGTGAGATCGGACAGCAGCGACCCCTAGCATTCAGTAGAGGTACTGCAGGAGCAAAGTAAATAAAAAGTTGCCCACACTGATATATGTTTAAATAAAGTTGCGGTTTCTTTAAAAATAGTTTTTTTTTTATTGTCAACAACAACGGGAGAATTAATTCAGGTCACTTCTCGGACAACTAGCAGGAGAAAAAATAAAACCCATAAAAGAGAAACCTTTCTATGGAGACTCTACAAGCTGGTTAAAGTTATACCCTGGACTTTTTTTAATTAATCCCTTGGAACAACAACAAAAAACGAACAAACCCCACAGTCATTCTATCTCCCCCTCCCCTCCAGGAAAAAAAAAGCAAATTGAAAGAAACTGAGACAGAACCTTAAGAGTTAATGAGCTCGCATAGAATAAACGAAACTAAAAACCGTTGTCCAATGAGGCTCTTTTTTTTTGCTGTGCAAAATGTATTGTTGTGCATATTTCTATATATATATATATGTATATATTTATATATTTTTTTCAAACGTTTATGCCTCTAGAGCAATGACAGTACTTGGGTTCATTCCAACCGCTTTAACCTATTTGGGGAGGGGGGGCGGAAAGGGAGGGACAGTCCAGAGGATGTCCTAGCATAAGAAATGTCAAAAGCCACAGCTTGGGGTTCACCCCATTTCCTTCCATTGCACAAGAAAGCGTGCAAAACTGTGTTTTTGTTTTAATTTCCAACCCCAATCCTCCCCCCCCCCAAAAACCCAGTAGGAAACATGTGGCCGAGGTGTGGCAGAACCACTCCTGACCACCAGAGGGGGCTGGACCACAATCAAACATACCATTCTTCTCGCACCCCTTACAAACACACACAGACAAACACAAACCCCTAACCTCACCAAAATGTATGTTTCTGAAATGAAAAGGTGCTTGGAAATTCAGACTGCTTAACTCTCCCTCTTGCAACCTAGCCTTTTCTACAAAGGAAAAAGGGGGGTGGAGTGTACCATAAAACATTTTCATTGTAGTTTTCAGCTGCCTAGGGAATGGGTTTTTAGGAGGGGGGGACAGAAGGGGTTTGTATCAGTTCAATAAATAAGACGTCTTTTTTAAAATATTCCCTTTTAAGGAATGAAGAATGAGCTTGGGGTGGGAAGAGATGTTTGCCATAAAGGAAACAAGGTGGAATATTAGAAAAATTTGATTTATTTATTTTTAAACTAAAGCCAGTCAGACACAGCTACACTGATTCAGAGTCCCTCCCCACCCCCCACCCCGAGTATATGAAAGTTAATTAATTAGAATTCATCGTGGCGTCATTAAGGCGGGAAGGCTTTGGAATCTGGGCGTTAGTTTGCACTCTGGTGTTCGCAGAAGAAAAATACTTTTTTTTTTTTTTTTTAGAAAAAGCAAACTCAAAAATGCTTCAAGTTCATTTCTCCCCTTGATTTTTTAAAAAGTACTACAACCTAATTTCAGAAATAATAATATTACTAATGAAATAAGACCAGACACAAGAGACCAGTGGCTAACCATTGAGGCGAGATGCGAAGAAATTATAATTTGTGAGTTGGGGGGAGGGCTGTAAGTCACTTGTTAGCCCTACGCAGGGTAGACGGGTAGACCCCTAGAAATTCATCCGTGTTGACTAGTTTAGGTCCATTAATTTCAAAAGGGTCTAAGCAAGGACTTGGGTAGGTGCCAACCATGCTGTCCTAACACAAAGAGGAAATGAATGGACATTACCCTAACTTTGGCCTTAAGATACTCTAGCAGATGGGAAACATGGGTTACTATTAAAAGGAAAAAATGACTTTTGGGGGGGGGGGTGTTTTCCCAAATGACTGCAAAACCTTCCACGAGCCAATCTTCCAACCTTGCCATTCCCCTTTTCCAGACTACATACATACATACATGTATCCACCTTTAATGGCCTGATTCATTCAGAAGGATTTTTGTTTTAAATACAGATCAAACTTTGCAAAAAACAACAACCACAACCCTCAGTGAATGCTCCCGCTGGCCAACCCCAAAGCACTCAAAAGTGGGCAGAAAGATGACAACAGATGCAACCGTTTCATCCAAAAGCCCCAGGAAAATATACTTGGGCAGGCATAGGCAAACTCAGCCCTCCAGACGTTTTGGGACTACAACTCCCATCATCCGTAGCTATCAGGACCAGTGGTCAGGAATGATGGGAGTAGCTATCAGGACCAGTGGTCAGGAATGATGGGAGGGCCAAGTTTGCCTATGCCTGTACTTGGGAGATATTTTAGGGGGTGGAAAAGAACATGTACACACACACACACACACAGCCCACACGTGTGACGAGCAAAGAAAATTTGGCTACTTCCCAGCTAGGCAGCGATGCCTTTCATTTTAACTATGTGCGTTATGGAGCTGTGAGCTCAAGGCGGCCTTCCTTCAAAGGGTTTCTTGTCATTTAGCAAAGGATGCTTCAGGCATCGAAAATTACCTGGGGTGTTCTCTCTCTCTCCAGGTGTTTCCACTGAAGAGGCCCAAGTTGCTTGGCTTGCCACCCACGCCCTAGGCAGGCTAAACCCCCCAGGAACAAGCACCCAAATTGTTTACCCCCTGAAATAAAGGGACGAAGAATGTCTGCGGCCCTCGACTCCCATCAGCTGGCACAACCGAGGGCCAGAGGGTTATGCTGGCTGGAGGGATGAAGGCTCTCCATCCTTCTCCTGACCCTGGAGTGATATCTTTTGGCCTCGCAGGTGCCGCTGAAATACGACTCCCATCCCCGCCCCTGATGGGAGTTGTAGTTCGGCCACATCCGAAAAGCCAAAGGCTCCTTGTTTTTGCACAGGCCTTTGCCTCTTCCATCGGAGTGGAGAACTGCACACAGGGAGTCCCGCGCCCCAATAATTCATCTGCTATTGCCCCCCACTCTAGTCTTCTGCTAGCTCCACGCAGCCACCCCTGACCGGGGCAAAATACCCCATCCACTCTGAAATCCGTGAAGATTTGAAATTGCCGGTGGACACCACCGTAGCGAAGGGGACAGGTAGGGCAGAGCCCCCGTCCCACATGGGGTGGGAAGAGGACCCTCCCTGCAAAATCCCACTTCCCTTTCATACGAGGCAGCCGAGCCCTCGACAGGCTGAGCCCGGCAGTCTGTATGGGCACCCTCGTTCTTTTCGCCCCATCCTCTAAACGAAGCTATGAAGACAACCCCCCCTTTCTCCACCCCGTCCCCATTAAGGCAGCGCAAAGGAGCTAAGAAAACTAGCCGAGTTTTGTTTCGTCTTTTGCCCAGTCGTTTCAATCTTTTTAAGTACACTTGCATTATCCCTCTTGGTCCTACCCTGGCAGCTTTGGAGTGGAAAAAGAATTGCATAGTTTCGGAGACTCGTCAGCGAGTCAGATGTACCTCCCCACCGGACCCTGGCTCTCGCCCACTTTACGGCCCCCCGTTCTTCGCTTTCCGCGGGCTCCCGCTCAAACCCATGTCAGGCGGAGGTTTCCAAGGCCATTCCCTACCCTGGGGAAATAAACATTCACATTGCAGCAGTGACGGTAGGTGCACTGGGGGGGGAAGGAATTTTCTAAAAACGCCATAGATTTCCAAGGGCTTGGGGGGGATTTGTGGGGAAATGGGGGGTCATTTCCCTCCCCCACCCCCCAAAACGAGAAAAATATAGTGTATAGAGTGTATAGTTAGTTTTCTGTTTTTTACATCCCTCCCGCCCGCTACCCGCCCCTCCCCTCTAACACAAATGTAGAGCCCTGTTAAAAATATATATCTATAATTCTTTAGTATTTTTACTCGTCATTCCCACAGTCAAAGTATTGGCTCGGCAAAAGAGAGCCAGATTATTTCTACTCAGCAGAACAGAGGTAGTCTAGGAGAAAAACAAAACGAAAGAAAACAAAACAGCTCGTGCGGGAAGGGAGTGATTCTCTGCAGGTAAGAGAATTTGTACACACACGTGTGTAACCGGCGTTGCAGAGGGGCCGTGGCAATCGAACCACAGTGATGCCCAGATAACTCTCTTTTGTCTCTCCCGGTTTTCAAGTTGTTTGCAGAGGTTTATTGCTCTTAACAAAGTCCCCACCAATTCAAGTTCTGGTTTCTATTCCCACCCCCACCCAACCCCCAAAGTAGGTATGACCATCTAAAGAACAGGCTTGGGTTTTGTTTTTTTGCTTTTTTGCACAGTAAAAAACTCTCTCTCAATCACACGCACACACACACTCAGTATTGCGACTTGATGGTTCCCTCCCTCCGCCCACCCCACCCGCAGCTCCCCACAAGAGAGGGTCTTTTTTTTTTGTTTGTTTTAATAAAAAATATATCTTTTTAAAAAGAATATCTCAAGCCCAACTCATCTAAAAAGGCTTCGAAGCTAGCTGCGACAGACCAGAGAGGATTGCGGGAAGGAGAGGGGCAGAATCTGGACAAGGCGGAGGTTAACAGGAGTGTTGAGACTCAAGAGAAAGGGGGAAAGGTCCTTTTTCCGACTT
Organism: Podarcis erhardii; assembly: GCF_964252035.2. Classification (NCBI taxonomy): domain Eukaryota; kingdom Metazoa; phylum Chordata; class Lepidosauria; order Squamata; family Lacertidae; genus Podarcis; species Podarcis erhardii. Next base: position 5,447,329 of record NC_138505.1, on the reverse strand, counting down.
TTAAAAAAAAAGCCATGTTTTAAGGGGTGGGAGAAAAACCTAAAAATAATTTTTTTAAAAAAATCAAAAAAGCTGGTTAATATTACTTAATAAAAAGAGGAAAAAAAGATTTCAAACTTGGGGGGAAATGTAGGGATGGTGGGTTTAATCCCTTTGAAATGAAAAAAGGAAAATCACGTTGGGGGCAGATAGAGAGAAAGCCCCCCCCCCCTCAACACCATGTATGTTTTACCCTTGGAATTCAAAGCTTTGGTCTAGAAGTTCTGCTCGGTTTGACGGCTTCCGACCTGCAAAACTCAAACCTTCCCAATTCCTCCAACCCTTTGCCAATCCCTTCTGCTCTCCAACAGTGTTTTGCTGCCTTCTCTCCATGCTCCCTCCCTCCCCGGAAGCGAGGGGGGTCTCGCCTTCCGCCCCACGCCCCCCACCAGCAGCTTGCCGCCCCCTCTGACACCGGCCAGCCCTTCTCCTCGACAAGGCGGGGAAGGAGGGGCGAGGGGAAGGGAGGACGCGTTATTGCATTGCCCACGGATCGCGTGGGTCCGGGGGGCCAGGAAGTCTGGTGCCTGGCCCTTCAGAACCTGTGTATCAAGGCCTCCCTCTCCCTTTCCTTGCGCTTCAGCTCCTCCTTGTAGCAGCAGGAGCAGTAGTTCCCGGTCTCCGGATGCCCGTAAAAGCTGCAGTTCGGCTGTTTGCATTTCGTCTGCTGGAGGTTGTAGAGCAGCCGGGCTTTGCTGCGCTCGCCGCCTTTGGGAGAGCAGCCACCTGCCTCCGTGTACTCCCGGAAGCCGTTGGTGGGCAGGCCCGGGCAGGGAGAGGGGTCGCAGTCTGCCCCCACGTAGCCGGGGGGTGTGTCCGTCTCGGTGGGAGAGAAGCGCCCGCCCAGGTGGGAAGGGCTGGTCTGGTACGGGTGAGGGCGGCCCGGCGGGCAGTGCCTGGGCAAGGTGGCATAGGGCGGCAGGGGGCTGCAGGGTCCGCCGGCAAGCTGCCTCCGGCTCTCTTGGTAGCTGGGCGGGTGGGAGCCCTCCACGCCGCCCGTCATGGAGGGGCGAGGGATGGTGAAGACCCCTGAGTAGCTGGAGGGGAAGCTGGCCATCTTAGCCCCCACGGCGGCTAGGTCGGGGCTCTGGAGCCCGTACGGCGGGAGCCCCGGAGGGTACGCCGTGCCCAGCAAGCCCTCCTCGCCTTTGAGGGGGTTGCCGTCCGAGTCCGGCCTCTTGGCCACCACCCCGCCGCTGCCCAGCGCCGCAGCCGCCTTCCTCTCCGCCTCCTTCTGCTTCTGCTCCGCCGAAAAGCGCTCCTCGGCATCCGAGAGGTACCGCTGGATCATCTCCTCCTGGAACGGGTGCCGGTGGCTGGTCTTGAGCTGCCCGGCGAAGATGAACTTCCGCTCCCCTTGCATGGCGGCCCGCAGGATGCTCAAACTCAGCCGGACGTCGCTGCTGTACTTGCAGCCGTCCGGCGGCTTCTCGGCAGCTGCCTTGCCCGCGCAGGGCTTCTCGGGCGGAGTGGCCGAGTCGCTGGACAGCGCCTCGTCCTTGCTGCCTTTCCTCACCTTGACAGAGCCCTTCTTCTTCTTCTTCTCCAGGGTCTCGCCCCCTTGCCCGTTGCTGACGCCCCCCTTGACCGTCCGGCTGTGCATCAGGCCCCCCATGTTCTTCTTCAGCTTGCTGCCCAGCGTCTTGCCAAAGCTGCCGAGCTTGTTGGCCACAGAGTCGGCCCGCTTCTTCTCCTTCTCCTTTTCCCGCTCCTTCTTGGTCTTCTCCTTCTCCTTGTCCTTGCTGCTGCTGCTCTTGCTGCCTCCGCTGTTGCTGGCCGAGCTGCTGCACACGGACTCCTTGTCCGAGTCGCCCGAGTCGGCCGCCGACCGGGCATCGTCCCCCGCGGAAGCGGTCGGCGACTCGGGCTGCGCGAGAGGCGCCTGGGGAAAGTGGGGCAGGAGAGAGAGAGAGAGAGAGAGAGAGAGAGAGAGAGAGAGAGAAAGGTAAGCAGAGTTAGCAAGGGTCTGCTTCGCCGTCTTTTTTTGGGGGGGGGTCTTCTGTTAGCACCTGGCGTTCCCCCCACGCCAGAGCAGAACAGGAAGGTGGAAACTGGAAGGTGGTTTCCCTTACCTGCATTTCACAAGGCAACGTGATCCACTTTACATTCATGTAGCTGTGCAGTAGGTGCAGCTTGGCTTCCAGCGAGAGCGTCACACTAAACGAAAACAACGGGGGGAAGACGCAAGGCAGAGTCAAAGGTCAGAGCTGGAAGACTCCCTGTAGGATCTCTTAAACACTTCCAAGTACCTTTCTCCCACAAGTTGAAAACATGGCGCTCAGAAACCATTAAACAGGAGACGTTCCAGGCCGGAGGTAAATTCCAGATTCCAAGATAGCCGTCTCTCCTTCCTCAAAAAGGCAGCCACTCTCCACGCCTGCCACCGCCCTCCCCTCCACCGATCAATCCTCCTCCTCATCCCACCCAGCAGAAGCTCACTCCTTAAGAACGTAGGCCCTGCTGGATGAGACCCTGGATGAGACCACGCCTTCCCCAGACTGTGTTGTCTGAGTCCTTCAGACCTCCTGAGCGGCTCCCCTTTGTTGTCCCCAAGCCGACCCCTTCCCACTCACCTAGCCAGCCGGACATTGTCGTTGTCGTCCTTACCCCACTCCCAGTCTTTCCCGGGGTCCACAGCAAAGTGCACTGGGAGCAGCTTGTGCTCGGAGTCGGTGAGCGGGATCACAGCTGTGGTGGAAAAAAGGAACAGCTCTTTCAGAGGCCGGGAAAGGCAAGAGCCGGGATGCTGCCGGAAAGCAAAGGGGAGAGGCAGCCAGGCAAACGCTGAGCTCGCCCCTTTCAGAAGCAGACCCAGCACCATCCAGCTCGAGGGAGACTCGGGTTCAGAAGGAGGTTGACAGGGGCTGGGATGGAGTTACTGACTCGGTTGAGGTTAAGGTTGTGCTTTTGGGACTGTGTGGGTCCCCAGATGTTGTTGGGCTACAACTCCCATCATTCCTAGCCAGCATGACCAGTGGTCAGGGATGATGGGAGTTGTAGTCCAACAACATCTGGGGACCCACAGGTTGAGAACCACTGGTTTAGAGGAAAGGAAGGTAGGAGGAAACATGATAGGAGTTGCTAAAATAACTTGCTGGAGAAGTGATTTCCTATCACTCTTATCAAACTTGAGTCTTGATGGCAAATGGTGGCCATCTTCCTGTGGCAGTGAGTTCCACAGCTTAACTCTGTGCTGCATGGGAAAATCCTTTCTTATCTGTCCTGAATCTCCCAACATTCAGCTTCACTGGATGTCCACGGCTTCCACTGTCGTGCAAGAGGGAGGGAGACTTTTATCCTTCCACCTTCTCAGCCGGGCATAAGCAGAACTTAGAAGCGCTGCCCCTCTGCACGTACCTTGTTCCTTGGGAGGTTCTTTCTGCTCCATGGAAACCAGGGCAGAGAAGTGGGCCTGGTCGTAGGCTAGGACCAGGGGAGAGCGGTGGCACTTGTTGGCGGGGACCTCCAAGGGCAGATAAATGCCGCCAAAGGGGATGGGAGCGAATGCTAAGAGAGAGAGAGAGAAGTGAGAAGGAACTGAGCACCCTGCTGATGATACAGAAATACCCCTCAGTTGTGGGCTGCAAGAGTTAACTTTCAGTCCGCTGCAACGCTGACGGGAACTCAAAGCAACCCTTGGCAGCAGCGTCTGCCCGATGCTCCTCTGCACGAGTGCCTGCTCTGGGTCTTGCCTCCTTCCAAGAAGTCCTCCACTGGGGATTGGGGGTCCCTCTATGTACGGGACACGACTGGAGCCGTCCCCTCATTCCTGATCTAGTTTGACCCCCACGCCCATGGAAGAAGTTGCCCGCCGCCCAGCCTCCCTCTTCAGTGAAGCAAGGAGATGTCTGCCTTCTGGGTTTGCTCCACAGTCACTGCTCCTACCTTCCCCTCCAGAGTCTCGCAGCATGGTGTCCGCCACCACCACGATGGGCCTCTTGAGCACGTGGGCCAAGACGAAGACGTGGAACTCCTCCAGGCTCTCGTACACAGGCTCCTCGGAGCCTTCCACACTGCGGGGTGGCGGGGGAGAAAGGGGAGCGCTGTCAGACGTTTTGACTCGGAAGTGGTTGGCGCCACGCAAAAATGCAAACAGCTTCAGCTGGGGGGAATGGGGGGAGAAGACCAGAAAGGGGGCAGGCCGGATTGGAGAGCCTCAGCCACTGGCATGGCCAATGGCCAGGGGAAATGATGAGAGTTGGACCACAGGGACGTCTAAGAGAGGCCACAGGCACCCTCAACCTCTACCCTAAACTAGCAGCCTCCGAAGTGCTGTTCTGCTCATTAACTTATTTACCGTATTTTTTACTCTATAAGACGCACCAGACCATAAGACGCACCTAGTTTTTGGAGGAGGAAAACAAGAAAAAATATATTCTGAATCTCATAAGCCAGAACAGCAAGAGGGATTGCTGCGCAGTGAAAGCAGTGATCCCTCTTCCTGTTCTGGCTTCTGTGATAGCTGCGCAACCTGCATTCGCTCCATAAGACGCACACACATTTCCCCTTACTTTTTAGGAGGGAAAAAGTGAGTCTTATAGAGCAAAAAATATGGTATGTAAAAAAATTTACACAGCGCTTGATTGTAACAGCCCTCAAAGTGGTTTACAAAAAAGGAATAAAGCAAAATGATTGCTAAGAACAATTAAAAACAACAATTTAAGTCTTTTGAAAAGTTGAAATTGTTATTGCAGAGCAGATGAAGACTCACATCCGTTTTCTGAACACCTGAGTAGGCTTGTCTAAAAAAAAATGTTCTTGGCAGATGCTGAAAAGTATACAGTGAAGAAACCTGCCTGATATCAACAGGCAGGGGGTTCCAAAGTGTAGACGATCTGATCAGATTTTAGACTAAGCCGCTTCTGGCAAACCAGAGCAGCGCACGGAAACGCCGTTTACCTTCCCGCCGGAGCGGTACCTATTTATCTACTTGCACTTTGACGTGCTTTCTAACTGCTAGGTTGGCAGGAGCAGGGACCGAGCAACGGGAGCTCACCCCGTCGCGAGGATTCGAACCGCCGACCTTCTGATTGGCAAGTCCTAGGCTCTGTTGTTTAACCCACAGCGCCACCTGCTTATGTGATGCCAATAAAGGTTACTTGACTTGACATTCCTGCTCCTGCATTATGTACCACCTGAAGTTTCTGGGGAGCCTTCAAGGGCAGAGCCCAGTGTAACAATCTTGGGAAAGGGAAATACCACTCACCCTCCGCAGCTCCCTCCATTTGTGCCGTAGTGCATGCGTGGCTCGCTGGAGGCCAGTTTGATCAGCTCATTCCACTCCTTTTGCCATTCCTCTTCTGTGTAAACCAGGCCAGACTATAAGGTGGTTGGAAGACGAACGGGAAGAGAGGGAAAGAGAGGGAAAACAGATATGTAAATTGAGGCTTCTCTCCACAATGCGAGGCTACTTTCAAGAAGTTTGCAGGGCATGGAACGCTCCTGGAGGTTAACCGTCCCGGGCTTCATGATTGCTCAGAGAGGATCCGGTGCTAAAACTAGCCTGGTGTGGACATGACCGGCGCTTGGAAAACGAGATGCAACTTAGGTTAGCCTTTATCGGCGAGGGTACAGTCGTGTACGCTTGCCCACAAAACTGGTAAGAGCCAGTTAAGGGGGAATGTTAAGAGTTAAAAACCAGGTGAGGTACAAGGAGGGCTCTGCACATCCAGTAAAAAATAATAATACAGTGGTAACTCAGGTTACATACGCTTCAGGTGACAGACTCCGCTAACCCAGAAATAGTGCTTCAGGTTAAGAACTTTGCTTCAGGATGAGAACAGAAATCGGGCTCCGGCAGCGTGGCAGCAGCAGCAGGAGGCCCCATTAGCTAAAGTGGTGCTTCAGGTTTAGAACAGTTTCAGGTTAAGTACGGACCTCTGCAATGAATTAAGTACTTAACCTGAGGTACCACTGTAATGGGTTGTTTCAAGAGTCCCATGGACTGCAAGAAGATCAAACCTCTCCATTCTGAAGGAAATCAGCCCTGAGTGCTCACTGGAAGGACAGATCCTGAAGCTGAGGCTCCAATACTTTGGCCACCTCATGAGAAGAGAAGACTCCCTGGAAAAGACCCTGATGTTGGGAAAGATGGGGGGCACAAGGAGAAGGGGATGACAGAGGACGAGATGGTGGGACAGTGTTCTCAAAGCTACCAGCATGAGTTTGACCAAACTGCGGGAGGCAGTGGAAGCTAGAAGTGCCTGGCGTGCTCTGGTCCATGGGGTCACGAAGAGTCGGACATGACTAAACGACTCAACAACAACAAAGTGCTTCAAAGTACTGTGTTTGGGTGAGATATGTTGGGGTGACAGGGTGGCAAGTGGTGGTTGGGGGGAGAGAAAGCAGCTCAGATGATGTGCATTTTGCCAGTGTAGCGTGTGTTATAATGGAAATACAGTCGTACCTTGTATCCCAAACACTGCAAACCCAGAAGTGAGAGTTCCGGTTTGTGAACGTTCTTTGGAGCCCAAATGGCCAATGTGGCATCTGATTGGCTACAGGTGCTTCCTGTAGCCAATCGGAAGCTACGCCTTGGTTTCCGAACGTTCTGGAAGTCGAACGGACTTCCGGAACGGATTCCGTTCGGCTTCCGAGGTACAACTGTACTCTTGCAGAGTCTGGACTCTGCCCTGTAATGTGTTGCTGAATAGAGTCTGGCCGACTGGGGATTCAATGCAAACCTCTGTCCTGAACTACCCCCACCCCCAGGGAACTTTCTCCCACAATAAGGAAGACATAAAGAACCGCTTGGGATTTGTGGACATCCCTATGTTCCAAGACATAGGAACAGGATCCTGGGCTGAGCCTCAGCCCCAAGGAAGTGCCGGGTGCCAGTGGAGGCTGGTCGTAAGGACCCCACAAGGGCCCTGCAGGATCAGGCCTCACCTCTTTGTTCTGCTGCGTCTGCTGCCACCTCCACCGCCGCTTGAGAGCCTCCCTTTCCATCCCTTTGTCCATGAGGGCGTAGAGGGCTTTGCGGAGCATCAGATCCCGGTCGTGAAAACCCCACATGCCTACAGGGAGGAAAGAGAGATTTTTTAAAAACCAAAAAAGTGGTATTTAAGCTTTCTATTCGTTAATTCCACCCACCCCTTGCCTTCCATGAGGATAAATATCCCCCCCCCCAAAAAAAAACATTAAGGAACAATAATGCTGGAAATGTTTAATGCAACTATTCTTTACTTGGATTTTAAATATTTTAACCCACGTGCAACTGCACTCATTCCACCTGCCAATTTCATAGTTTTGTTTGCCATCTTTTATAATTTTCATCTGTTGCTGTAATTGTTCTCTCCGTTTCATATGCCTTATAAGATGAGGGGGGAAATCTTTTACCCTCCAAAATTGTGGAAAATGTTAACTGTCAATCCTAATGCTCTCTTTTGAAAATATGTAGGTTTATATTTATTCGTTGTCTCCCCCCCACAAAAAAAATGATGTCACAAGACTTGTAAATTCATAAAATACAAATAGGTGGACAAATGTAACACTACATTATTTCCCCAAAGCATTAAGCACGAACAATACTGGGTGGAATCTACACACATATAAAAAACACTGTGAAAATGCTTTTTTAAAAAAAGTTTTGAAAAATGCAATGAATTTTGCTGAGCTCACTTCCGCCATCTAGTGTCACATTTGTATACTGCACTTTACAACACATGTAAAATACTTTATTTGCAGCTGTATAGCTGAGTTCCTGGAAAACGTTGATTTTCTCTATTATGATGGCAAACGTCTCTCAGAAACATTATGGCAATACTGGAAATGTTGATTGTCAGTTGTATACTATGCCCTGGTATATAGGTATGATATAGGGCAGGCATCCCCAAATTCGGCCCTCCAGCTGTTTTGGGACTACAACTCATCCCTAGCTAATAGGACCAGTGGTCAGGGATGATGGGAATTGTAATCCCAAAACATATGGAGGGATGAGTTTGGGGATGCCTGATATAGAGCCTACCTAGACATATACAGCATGTAATGTAAATAAATATTTGCATATACACACACATGCACACACATTCTTATTTGTCCATATAAACGTTTACAGATATGCTAACACACACAGTTAAGCTGTGTATTAGGAGATCTGAAGTGGCCTCTTGATACCTCATTCTATGCCAGGAGTCAGCGACCTTTGGAATTTTGAGGAAGGCGCCGTGGGCGCCGGGCACAAAATGGCTGACGAGAAGGCGTGGCATCGCACAAATGGCTGCTGTGTGGCGTGTGCAAGCGCGGCTCAGCCTGGGCAGACGAGATCTAAGCAGGAAGAGCCTTGTGTGCGTCGTGGATTGCTTTGCAGGGGATATTTACTGAAATATTTTGTGGGCTCTGTGGAAGGCTCAGGGACGCTGTGTGGGCGACCCATCGCACTGGCTTTTAAAATGCACCCGTTGGTGGCAGGGAGGTCTTACCTAGCGATGCAGCGTGGAGCAGGCAGTTCCCGTCGCCCGTGGTGGCTAAGGGGAGCAACCGCTGGCAGCTGGGATCGACATTGGCCCACCAGTTCAGACGACCTGGTCAAAAAGGTGAACAAACAAGGAAGCGGTTATTTCATGCTTTTCAAGGTTCCGGGCATTTTCAAGCCCAGCCTCTCTCTCTACAAGCCTCACGCCAACATTGGCCACAGTTTACCAGACATTTGACGCACCAGGAGACCAGTTTTTTGCTTTGTTAGTTTCATAAAATGTACACGCCACTAAAAAAAACCTCAAAGCAATTTACAAGAGATAAGGCAGTAAAATCAAGAAAAGTAAATGTCTGAGGAGCACCTAACCCCATCGCTGGATGGAAGAGGACCCCAAAACAGCAGAAGAGATGAAACCACATCTGAGGGGAAGCCGGAACAGTTCCAGAGATTGTGCCCCCTTTTCTTGCCACCCAGAAGGAAAAATGTCTGCACAGTATTTGGAGGCGGGGAGTTGGAGCAGGCTGACATCCCTGCCTTCCCGAGGAATAACAGCAGGTTATGTCAGAGGACGGCACACCTTGCGGAAATATTCTGCCTTGCAGGGCCTCTCAAAGGTCCCCAGGGGAGAAGGAACGAGGGAGCCACCTGAACGCGTCTCCAGGCTGGTCAGGGCCTGGCTTGGCTGAAGATCGGTTTTTCCTGATATACCTCTTAAAACGACAACAACCTACAATTAAACCTGAAAGGAGGGGTGTCAGTGGATGCTAATGGGGCGAACAAAAGGAAAATGCAACCCGAGAGCCACAGGAGCTGTGACAAAGTAGGTTTTGTGGTCCAATTTCCCAACATCCACCCCCCGCCCCCCAAATTCAAAGCAGCAGCTATCTGCAAGGAGGGATCGGGACAATATATTTATTTATAACAATGGACTGTTCTTCCCTTCAATCCAGATAAGACTCTCCGGCTGCAATTCTGCGATATATGATAGGATATAAATATATATATGAATTAAGAGCCAGTGTGGCATCAGACTAGGATATGGGAGATCAAATCCCCACCCAGCCATGAAGCTCATGGGGTGTGATCTTGGGGGCTGGTCACCACCTCTCAGCCTACTTCACATGACGGTTGTGGGGATAAAGTGAGGAGCAGGAGGAGAACCAGCCACACCACACTGGGAGGAAAAAGTGCTATATAAATGTAATCAATAAATAATAAAAGGTAAAGGTGAAGGACCCCTGGGTGGATAAGTCCAGTCAAAGGCGACTATGGGATTGTGGCGCTCATCTTGCTTTCAGGCCAAGGGAGCTTGCGTTTGTCCACAGACAGATTCCCGGGTCATGTGGCCACCATGTCTAAACCGCTACTGGCGAACAGAGGACCGTGACAGGTGCCAGAGTGCACGGAAATGCCGTTTACCTTCCTGCCACAGTGGTACCTATTTATCTACTTGCACTGGTGTGCTTTCGAACTGCTAGGTTGGCAGGAGCTGGGACAGAGCAATGGGAGCTCCCTCCGTTGCGGGGATTCGAACTGCCGACCTTCTGATCAGCAAGCCCAAGAAGCTCAGTGGTTTAGACCACAGTGCCACCCGGTATTGGATTTGTGACCATTATGCTTATTTGCCTTCAGTAGCAGTAAATCTCTGCTGTATGAAATCCAATTGCCTCCGGTCTATTTATTGGGAATCCTGCAACGTGTTGAAGTTTTTACTCTGCTAACTATATGCTGGAGTTCTGCTCTGGATCAATATTGAGTAGAATTCCAATGACAGGCATCACCTGATCGCTTCTGCGGCCAGGCCAGGCGGGCAATCCTTCCCCATGCTCTAGCGCTGGGCCTGGTCTTTAGAGGGGAAAGGGCATCCAGGGAAGTTTACGTCCTGGGCAACCACCACCCAAGAAAACAGCCGTGGTGCGGCATTGACGTCACGGGCGCTTACCAGCCTGCTCCAGCGCCACCAGCATCGACTGCTCGATGAGATCGCGCTCGATGAAGCACCGGAACTCCTCGTTGTAGACGGTCAGGTCGGGAAGCTGGAAGGTACAGATGGGCATCTCTGGGAGGTGCTCTCCACTGCCGCCGATTCCCCCGGCGCTGCCCCCGCCCCCGTTGCTGGAGACGTGAGAGCGAGCCATGGAGACGATGGTGGAGCTGGCATGAGAGATGCCGCGAGACAGGCGCTTCTCTGAAAAGAGAAAGGGGAGCCATTATTTCGTCGGCGCAGGCTTTCCGAATGCAACATATTCCCAGGAAACCGTTCGCTAGGTCGAGTGTTCACATGGAGAGCCGGCGGTCTCCATTATCCCCTGTGGGACCATTTCTAATTGGGGATTTGCTCGATCTCTGCCCTGCCCTGCTCCCTCCATGGTTTCTTCCCAAAATGGCTGCAGCCAACCAGCAAAACGAGAAACAAAGCAAAAACTGATTTGTCCGATCTCTCTCCCTCCTTGCGTGGTTCATGCTTGAAAATGGCTGCCACCAACCAGCCAACTCCAAGGAAGGAAGGAAGGAAGGAAGGAAGGAAGGAAGGAAGGAAGGAAGGAAGGGGGCTAGCTTTGGCCGTTTGGCTATTTGAATCTGTGTTGTGCATAGAGAGGTTTGTGTTTGGATAAGTGGATTTTCATACAGCGAGGGCTTGGAATGCGGGACCTGCATGTATTATGATGTATTGAATTTGTTCCCCATCCTCCATGGGGGCGGAAGAATTTACAGCAGTTTAAAATTAAATATTAGAAAGAGTTTAAGACAGTCATGGGAATAGGGCTGGGTTCTGAAAACATACATATCTCATATTACGGGTCTATTGCTCTTAACCACTACACCACACTGGCTCTCCACAACAAGAGAGAGGGCTCTTTTGCTCAAATCCTGCTTGCAGGTTCCCCCCCAGGCTGGCCACTGTGGGAAGAGGATGCTAGACCACACTTCTAGTTTTTTTCAGCACCGCAAAGCCACATACAGCTGGCTTATTCGCAAGTGGAGTCACGGCTGGAGCTGGACTCTTGGGTCCATCAAGCTCAGGACTGTCAACTCTGACTGGCAGTCACTGAGGACTGAATTGGGAATTCTTCAACCGTGCTGACACTCTCTACACACTGAACTGCAGCTTTTCATCAGAGCAGAGGAGGAGGGGCTTAAGAAGACAGGGGCCATGCCTCCCCTGTGCAGCAAACACCCACGATTGAGGCCGCCCCCTCCTACCTTGCACAATGTCATCCTGGCGCTGGAGTGGGGGCCGCGGGGGCCACGCCACGTCCTTTTCCACGTGCTTGAAGGCCCGGCCTTCATTGAAGGAATGGGGAAGGTTCCCGGCGTGCACCTGCCGGAGCTGCTCAAAGTCACTCAGGGCGGCGCTCAGGTCCCAGTTTTTCCCTGCGCCAGAGGAAAGAGAAGAGAGAGGGTTAGGAGAATGAAAGCCACCAAACTAACCCCAAGCAGAGGTCCCCTCACCTCTCTGAGTCACAGATCCTAGAATCACAGAACTGCAGAGGCGGAAGATGCCCCCCCCCAGGTCATCTAGTCCAACCCCCTGCAATGTAGGAATCAGCGTTCAAGAATCCCCAACAGATGGCCATCGAACCTCTGTTGAAAACCTCCAATGAGGGAGAGTTCTCCACCTAATAATAATAATAATAATAATAATAATAATAATTTATTTATACCCCACCAATTGGGCTGGGTTTCCCCAGCCACTCTGGGCGGCTTCCAACAGAATATTAAAATACAATAGTCTTTTAAACATTAAAAGCTTCCCTAAACAGGGCTGCCTTCAGAGGGAAATATTGAAAGAGCACCTGCTCTCAGAAAGTTCTTCCTTCCTAATGTTCAGCTGGAATCTCCTTTCTTACAATTTGAATCCATTGGTTTGGGTCGTCCCCTCTGGAGCAGCAGGAAATGAGCTTACTCCACCTTCTACGATGACGGCCCTTCAGATGTCTGAAGGTGGCCATCCCATCACCTCCACGATGCTTGTCAAATCCCCCTCTTCTTCTATCAAGAAGCAGCACCCAACATATCTCATCGCCGCCACCCCACTCAAAATTGTATCCCCTAATATCTAGGAAAGCCCCACCCCACAAATGTCCTTCTTAAGGAGAGACTTCCTGGTGCCAACAGAGAAATGAGAACTCTTGTGTTTACTTCCTTGACACATGGTTCTGGCCAAACACAGAGAGCTGTCACTCTTTCTAAGATGCGAGTCTCTTTGCAAAACGTGTCCTGAAAACTAAGTAGAATTTCAGAAATTGAAAGAGAGGGGAGGCATCACCTTCAAGAAGATCCCTTGCCAATCCTGGCTCTGCCCCTGTTGAGCGTACAAAATCCGATAGGACGACGTCCATATCCAGGGTCATGTGATCATGAATTCCTTGCGGGTGGGTGGGAACGGGTGGGACATCGATCCGGGCTTCCGCTTCAGTCTGGAGGAGGGAAGAGGCAAGGAAGGGCCAGATTTACAGGTTGCCTGAAAAATTTGGGTGGGCAACTAGAAATCTCTTTATTGGTCATTTTAAGGCATTGGTAAAATACCCGGAAGGTGCCTAAACAGGTCAGAGCCGCGTGGAGGGAAACTATGCTTTGCATTCACAGAATCACAGAATTGTGGAGCTGGAAGGGACCCAAAGGGTCATCCAGACTAACCCCCTGCAACACACTCAGGAAAGGAAAAGGACGCCCCACACAACATAAAAATGTGTCCAAATGAAATGAGGAAGTGCAACAGGTCAGTGATGGAAACAAATGACTAAATGGGTTGTTGAAAGCATATAGATGTCACCTTTAGCAAAACCCTAGCCAACAGCTATGACACAGAATCCTAGAATTGGAAGGGACCCCAGGGGTCTACTAGACCAGTGTTTCCCAACCTTGGGCCTCCAGATGTTTTTGGCCTACAACTCCCATCATCCCTAGCTAGCAAGACCAGTGGTCAGAGATGATGGGAATTGTAGTTCAAAAACAGCTGGAGGCCCAAGGTTGGGAAACACTGTACTAGACCAAGCATCCCTGACAGATGGACCATCCAAACTGTTTAAAAACCTCCCATGCAGGAGAGTCCACCATCTTCCGAGGCGTCATCCATTCCACTGGCCCACAGCTCTTCCCCGCACAAAGCTCTCCCTGACACCTCATCAGAATCTTCATTCTTGTAATGGGCTACAATGAATCCTTGGCCGCCACACTGCTCAAAATGAAGGGCAGGGTCTCCAGCGGGCAGCCAGGCCCCCACCCCAAATGCAGCCAAAGGTCCATTGGCAAGGCTTTCGTCCGCCCTCTGCACGAGCCTCCCCCCCACCCCACCCCCACAGAAAGTGAAGGCAGAATGGGCTCTCCCGCTACCAAAGGGGTCTTGGGTCGCAGCACATGCCCCATCTGGGAGAAGGAGGGGGTTTAGACCCGGAGCTCCCTAAGTGGGAAGTACCTCGCCTTGGGGGATGGTGGGATTCCCAGAGGGAGCATTAAGCATCAAGGGGGCGGCAGGGCAGCATAAATGACCACCCAACTATCGGCAAAGCTGGAATCCCTGGCTCAATTTCATCAGTTTTGTGGAACTAATTAAACTAAATAGTTTTAACTGGATTTTGAATGCAATTTCTAGTTCTGAATTTCATCGCGTTACAGTGGTACCTCAGGTTACGAACTTAATTCATTCCAGAGGTCCATTCTTAACCCGAAACCGTTCTTAACCTGAGGCGCACTTTCGCTAATGGGGCCTCCCGCTGCTGACGTGCTGTTGACGCCGATTTCTGTTCTCATCCTAGGGCAAAGTTCTCAACCCAAGGTACAGTACTACTTACGGGTTAGCGAAGTTTGTAACCCAAAGTGTTTGTAACCTGAGGTACCACTGTACAGTGGTACCTCAGGTTAAGTACTAAATTCGTTCCGGAGGTCCGTTCTTAACCTGAAACTGTTCTTAACCTGAAGCACCACTTTAGCTAATGGGGCCTCCTGCTGCCGCCGCGCCACTGGAGCACGATTTCTGTTCTCATCCTGAAGCAAAGTTCTTAACCTGAGGCACTATTTCTGGGTTAGCGGAGTCTGTAACCTGAAGCGTATGTAACCTGAAGCTTATGTAACCCGAGGTACCACTGTATTCTTTTTCTTAGCGGGTCCTGCAAACCACTCTTCTGGATAATGCTTTTTACACAGGATAAGTTGATGGAACCAAGAGGACAGTGGTCCCTCCCAAAAAAGTTTGGGTACCACTTATGCAAAGGGTGACAAGCAATGTGGGGTGGTAATGGCAACCTTCTGGTCGGCTGGAGCCAGCCTCGCCACCCCTAATACTGTTGGGCTTCAGGCTCCTGCCAGCCAACATGCTGGCTGGCTAGTTAAGGACGACAGAGCGGGGGCAGGAGAGTCCAGCAACATCTGGAAAACCGCAGGTTCCCCACAGCAGTCGCAAAAGCAGAGGTCTTCAGGCAGCTGCTGCAAAACAGCAGTTGCAAATTAGCACTCTTGTCTGTTTGTTTGCTTGTTTGTTTGTCTGTTTGGCAGAAACAGAGGCTGGGCAGCCTTGAACTCTGGTTTCCCCCGTGTGTGGAGAAGGCGGTCAGGATTATCTGAAGGCTCTCCAGAAAACCAGCTCCAGGAGAAGCCAATTCAAACAAGGGAGAGGGAGCGCTCCAGACACACCCAGGGAGGACGGGTGCTGCATCGCCACTCTTGTTTTCCCAGAAAAGCAAAACTATAAATTATGTGGCAAAAATGGTCTGCGAAGCCTGCAGATGGCAGCTCCCCAAGTGTTTCCACAGCTGCCGCTGCTCAGAGATTTCCAGCAAACGCCTTTGGGGACGGGGGTTGCAAGGCAGGAAAGGCGGGCCATGGAATCGTAAACTTGTAGAGTTGGAAGGAACCACGAGGGCCATGCAGTCCCACCCCAGGCAATGCAGGAATCTCATATTCAGGCTTCTCTATGGCGGCCTGCAAGAAGATCCAACCTCTCCATTCTGAAGGAAACCAGCCCGGAGTGCTCACTGGAAGGACAGATCCTGAAGCTGAGGCTCCAAGACTTTGGCCTCCTCATGAGAAGAGAAGACTCCCTGGAAAAGACCCTGATGTTGGGAAAGACGGAGGGCACAAGGAGAAGGGGACGACAGAGGACGAGATGGTTGGACAGTGTTCTCCAAGCTACCAGCATGCGTTTGACCAAACTGCGGGAGGCAGTGGAAGACAGGAGTGTCTGGCCTGCTCTGGTCCAGGGGGTCGCGAAGAGTTGGACACGAGTAAACAACTCAACAACAACAACATGGCGGCCCCTAAATTGTGGGACTCCCTCCCCAGAGAAGTGCGTCTGGCCCTTTCTTTATACAGCTTTCGGCAAATGGGGAAGACGGACCTCCTCTTCCCTTCTTGGTAAACTTTTTCTTCTTTTTTAAAATTTCATTTTATAACGTACCGAGAACAGAGATGTCGGGTGAAAATGAAAAGACGAAAAACAAAATTATCAAATGGGCAGGTAGAATGCGTACAGTTGCACAGGGGTTAAAATAACAAAGAAAAGGGGAGATTAAAACAAAAGATCAGAATCTGTTTATGTATGCCACAGCTGCCGCAAGAACCCTACCGGCCCCAAAATGGAAAACACAAGATATACCAACCATCCAGGAGATGAAGATGACAGAATTTGCGGAACTTGCCAAATTGACAGGGCGGATCCGGGACCAAGAGGACCAGAGATACAAGAACAATTGGAGTAAATATATTGAATTCTTAAAGGAGAACTGTAAAAACTTAAAGACACTAGCAAGACTGGAATAATACCTTCAATGTAAAATAGTAGAGATATAAGAATAATATACGTGATAAGAATGTGATAAATATACTGTAGGGAGGGAGGGAAGTCAAGACTCAGCAGAGTCAAAGGGAATATATTGTGATAATAAGAATTGTTGGGAAAAGAATATTTAAAATAAATAATAAAAATTTACTTGGGGGAAAAAATAACAAAGAAAAGAATACCAGCGTTCTCGGATTATGAAGTCTAGTTCCAGATTTGCCAAGTTCATGTCATGACAAAGGTCGTCTTGAAAATGATAGCTTTGCTTTATTTGTAATAAAAAAATGCCAAATCCGTCGTTGTTATTATTATTATTATTATTATTATTATTGCTGCATTTAATTGTACTCCACCATTTTCCCTGATGGGACTCAAGGAGGCTTACAGATAAAAACAAGAATATAGAAAAATTGACCATTAAAATACAAGTAAACACTGACAGAATTAAAACTATATAAACTCTGCTTAATCCATACAAATAATTATGAGCCTTCTGGGTTTACCTCGGCAAGAAGGAACGGAGCCACTGTAAAAGAGTGCCTCCAAGTCCCATCCCAGCCAGGCGGCCCAGAAGGATACCACGGTTGATGGTATCGAAATCCGCCAAGAGGTCCAGCAGAACAGAGACACCTTCCTCCTGTCCAGTTCCCAACATAAGTCACCCACCAAGGGGACCAAAGCCATTTCTGTCCCACAGCCAGGCCTGAAGCCGGATGGACATGGGTCTCGAGAATCTTTCTCCTCCATAAAGCACTGGAGCTGAGATGCCACCACACACTTTAATTCCTTCCCTCAAAAGGGATGTTGGAAACTATCCAATACGGTGAGATTCAGGAAGGGCTTTTTCAACAGAAGTTTTTTAACTGCCTCCTTTAGGTGCCCTGGAATCCTTTCTTGTTCTAAGGAGGCACCTTCGCCCCCTCTGCCAGCCCTCCGCTCACCCTTTGCTTTTTGCTTTTTTTAACATAATTTATAATTTATTTAACATAATTATTACAAAATATAAGCAAAATATTGCAAATATATATATGCATACATATTTCAGATAAGCACACATATAAAAAAAGAACAAAAGAGAAAAAAGCAAGAAAAGAAAAAAGAAAAAATAAAGAGAAAAAGAAGAAGAAAAGTTGGAAGAATTTCTTCCAAATTTATTCTACAAATATCTCAACAATAAAATTCATTGACCGACTTCCATCGCTTACACTGTACTTCCTAAATACATTTTAAGCAAGATTGTATCTGTTATTCCGTATTTTCCCCATACAATCTCACACAAATATTCCAATCAATAAGTTTTCTAAATCTTTCATAAATCTATTCTAAACACAACCAATACCTTACATTTAATCTTTGTCTACATAAAGAATCATTTGAACATTTCCATTGCTTCTGGATTATATTTTTTGGCCTTCACTCGCCCTTTGGATGAGCCAGTAAGAGAAAGGATCAAGCGCACATGTGGCGGCTCTCACATTTCCCAAGGATCCTGCCCACATCCTCGGGCGGCAAAAATTGGAAAGCATCCATTAACACAGGACAAGCAAGAGGCCAAAGTTACACCCACCGGACCTGTATCAACTGTGGCGTCCAAGTCAGAGCAATTTTGTCAACCAAATGTCTGGAGGTTCTAGCCTTTATCAAAATCCCAAATGATGTGTCATTTTCTCCATTATACCTCTTTTCCAGAGGGAATCGTACTCAGTAAGATCGCAGAATCATTGGGTTGGATCTCCTGGTCCAACCCCCTGCAACGCAGGAATACACAGCAGTCCCAACCTTGGCGTTATCAACACTACGCTCTCACCAACTGAGCAATCCAATAATTTGAACTTCACTTTCAACGTTAATTCAGGGTGGATTTGATCTAAATCAAATCTATTTAAATCACGATTTAAATCACTAGTAAGACTTGGTTTAAATCTTTTTTATTATTATTTTACAGAAAGACTCATTCTCGCTGGTAGGTATAATCTTAATATTTACAACCGAGGCATGACGATACTGAGCCAGTTGGACCTCAATGGTCTGACTTCGAATATGGAACCTTTTTATGCTAATGAATACTGTAATTTTTAAATAATCCTATTAATTCAGCACTTTATTCAGAAACATGAGGACTAGAACCTTGACTTTACTTTTAGGGGTAGCTCAGAGAAGACGCTTCTGCTTTGCATGCAGAAAGCCCCAGTTTCAATCCCTGACAGAATCTCTAAGCAAGGTCTCTAAGCAAGGTCTTGAATGTGCCCTGCCTGAATTCCTGGAGAGCCGCGGCTGCCAGTCAGTGTAGGCAATATTGCACTAGATGGACTGAGGGTCTGTCTCACTAGGAGGCAGCTTCTTGTGTCACAACATGACTTGGCCGAAATGGTTTCAGCCAAGGTTCTCCCGCTTATGCCCCAGGAGGAATCTGCTTGCCTTGAGCAGCCAAGGCAACATGACAGCATCGTTGGTAAAGATAGCCCTGTCACTCACAATCAGCGGGATACAAACAAAGCTCTCCCAGTGACTCAGCAGGGCACAAGGAGGGTGCAAACCACAAGCTCGATGCCAGCAAGCACAGCCCGGAAGCAAAGAAAATCCACTCGGACACGCACATTGCTCGGCCATGTCCTAGCTGCAGGTCTCTTGTCTGAATGAGCGGTGAGCTACCAGTGCAGGCTTTTATTGAGCCATGCTAACAGGCTGGTAGGTATTTTTGCAAGATGCTATATACACCTGTGGTTCCCAAACCTTTTCAAGCCATCACTCCCTTGCAGAGCATTTTGCACCTAGATGGGCGCCAGGATAGTGGCGGACGTCTCCACCATCTGGAGACGCATGCTTAGAGATCCTTGGATCTTGACTGTTTTTGCACATCAGCAACACATCCTGTAGAATTCAGTCCGCTATATTTTATCTTGAGAGTCCCATGGACTGCAAGAAGATCAAACCTCTCCATTCTGAAGGAAATCAGCCCTGAGTGCTCACTGGAAGGACAGATCCTGAAGCTGAGGCTCCAAGACTTTGGCCCCCCATGAGAAGAGAAGACTCCCTGGAAAGGACCCTGATGTTGGGAAAGATGGAGGGCACAAGGAGAAGGGGGCGACGGTGGACAAGATGGTGGGACAGTGTTCTCGAAGCTACCAGCATGAGTTTTACCAAAATGCGGGAGGCAGTGGAAGACAGGAGTGCCTGGCGTACTCTGGTCCGTGGGGTCACGAAGAGTCGGACACAACTAAACAACAACAATATTTTATCTGCACAATCAGAATGAATTTCAGGAACCAAAAAGCTGCATTGAAAAATACGACTTTCGAGCCATTTGGCCCCCAAATGGCAACTAGGCCTTCCGTTTTGGCGACGGTAACCCTGGTTTAAGGAGCCATTTGGCCCCTGGCTTATATATCTGAGTTTCTAACACTGCACCCTTGGTTCCATAAACTCGCCCCCAATGCCCACTACCCTGTGAAAAGCATTATTCAGAATACGACCCACCAAGGAAGTTAGTAACACAATAAAATTCAAAGTAGTAATGATCAATTGCACATGTATTCAATATCCAATTAAAAATATTAAACTAATTGAAGAAAATGGACGAGCTTCCTAGAGAATCACACACAAACACCAAAGAGAGTAGTGCCACACACTTTGGGAATTCTTGCTATAAGTATATACTATATGCCTTGGGTCCCAAACTGTCTGATGGACCGGATCTCCCTACACAAGCCTGCCTGGGCTTTGAGCAATTCTGCTTCAGAAGGTGCTTCCTGCTCTGTGTTTCTGGCTGAGTCTGTGTTCTGAGCACTTCTGCACAGAACTTCTGAGCACGCCGCCTCTTCAGAAAGGAGTCTCTGTGTGAAAGAGGGACTCCTCCAGAGACCCAACGAGTAGACGGAAAAGCCTACAGCACGGGGAACGACCGGATCAATCATGTCCGAGCAAGGGGACATGATCCGAGTCAGCCGATCGAGCAAATGGCATGTAGTGAGCCTATTTAATACCTAGCTGATGCGTTTGAAAGCTGGCGCACCTTGATATTACGTCGGACCTTGAAAAGCATGTGTCAATTCCCTCCCCCCCCTCTGCATCCACACACATAGAGCCAGTGTGGCATAGTGGTTAGAGCAGGCATAGGCAAACCCCGGCCCTCCAGATGTTTGGGACTACAATTCCCACCATCCCTGACCACTGGTCCTATTAGCTAGGAGTGATGGGAATTGTAGTCCCAAACATCTGGAGGGCCAGAGTTTGCCTATGCCTGGGTTAGAGTGCTGGACTAGGGTCTGGGAGGTCAGGTTCGAATCTCCACTCAGCCATGGAGCTCAATCGTGTCCTGGCCTACCTTACAGGGTAGTTGTGAGGCTATAATTGGGGGGGGGGAGAGAACTATGTATGCCTCCTTGAGCTGCTTAGAGGAAAGAATTTGGGAAATAAATGCAGAAAACACACACAAAGCTGAAGTCACCGGGAGCCGAGAGGGTGGTCTCACAATTCAAATTCAACCCTGACTGAAGTTGGGTTGGTAAGTCTTCTTCCTCTGGGCATCAGTGCCAAACTCTTGCCCCTGTTTCCTCGCCAGTTCATCCAAGCATCCTACAGGAAACCTGTTCTGCTCTCTCTTCTCAAGAGTATAGAATCAAACTGTGGCCCTCCCTGTTGCTGCATCTTAGGAGTACACACCAAGCTGTGGCTGCAGCGTCCTTTAAGGGGTGGGTGGATAAACCGATCCTGTAACCAGAAGACATATAATCCTGGGACTCTCCACCCACAATTTCCTCTCAATAGCCACAAGGGCTCGCAATCGTCTCTTTAAAAAAACGAAATCCTCAGCAATACTTCAGCTGCTTCCTCCAAAAGCCACATTCTGAAGTTTCTCCCTCGCTCACACACAATTCCCATCTGTACACACAATGAACCTTCAGCCTATCTCCTCCAAATCCATTATTTTAAACTCAACCATATGGCGGCCCAAGGACTTCAACCTTTCGAAGTAATCTGCTCCAGACGACACTGCAGGCTTTCGAAAATGAGCACTGCGGCACATACCATAGGAAACTCAAGTTCAAGTCAAGATAGGTAGCCTCCGATGACACCGGAGGGGGGAGAACTGGAGAGAGAATTCAGGAAGCCAGCCTTCTGGAAGACTGGCCTCAAATCAATGGAAGGGTTGAGCCTGGCCTCTGAGAAAAGGACCCAACAAATCCGCTTTATTTAGGATGATCAAAGGCAGGGAGAAAAAGCGCAAATAGGCACCAGTAATATTTTCCTTGACATGTGCTTGACTACTTCCTCGAAAAACCACAGCGTCATCTTGGGCTGACAAGACACAATCAGACATCAGTTAACTGTTGTGGAAAGATGTGCTCTTAATCGCCTACGAAGATCTGGGAGAATTAGAAAGTTTTCTGCAGGCATTGAGAAGTTGGCACAGAAGGCGACTGCTAAATATCTAGTGGCTGAGCGTTCCACAGGATTGGGCCAATAGTGGCAAAGGCTCGGATTCTTGTTGTTGCCAAATGTGCCTCACCAACTCAGGGAACGAGGGTCCAGGAAGTCACCAAGCTGGACTAAATTGTTCGGGCCTTGCAAATTAATACAAGGACCTTGAACCTTGTACAACGGTAATTTCAAAAATTAGAAATTATGCAATGCTTTCAAAGCACCTCCTATAGCTTCCTTACATTCCTTAGCATCATCCTTACATCATCCTTGAAAGGTAGGCCAGAATTATCATCCCCAGGGCTCAATGCCAAGACCAAGACCAAGAGACTGTGTAGCCTGCCAAGGTTGACCTGACCAGTTTATGGCAGAAATGAGATTCGATTCAAGGTTGTAGTTTTAGCTTCCTTTTGGACCTGAAAATGACAGCCAGGTAGAACTGCCTCCACCAAGTCTTCATTATTACACCCCACATTTCCCCTCCTCTCCTCTGTTCAAATTACAGTGGTGCCTCAGGTTAAGAACTTAATTTGTTCTGGAGGTCCGTTCTTAACCTGAAACTGTTCTTAACCTTAGGTACCACTTTAGCTAATGGGACCTCCCGCTGCTGCCACATGATTTCTGTTCTCATCCTGAAGCAAAGTTCTTAACCCGAGGTACTATTTCTGGGTTAGCGGAGTCTATAACCTGAAGCGTCTGTAACCCGAGGTACCACTGTAGAGCCAAACAAACCAGGGATTCTTTAGCTACCATTTCTGCATTGCAGGGGATTGGACTAGATCATGGGTCGGCAACCTAAGGTCCGCGGGCCAGATCAGGCCCAACTGCCTTCTAGATTTGGCCTGTGGACTGGCCGGGAATTGCCATGTGGATCGCCAGCACGCGTTCTTTCCCTCTCCCTCACATGGCGGCGCTTTTCTCCTCAGAGACGGAGCAATCTTGTCCCACGCCGGGCCCCGTCGATGGCGGGAGTTGGCTTGCCCGCCTCAGCAGGGCGGCGCTGTGAAGGGGGGCGCACGACACCGGCTACTGCTGCGTTTTCCTCCTGTTCCTCCTCCCTCTCCCTCCATCTGCCAACCCTTCCTTCCTTCTCTGTGCCGCCTCCTCACACGCTTTCTTCGTTGCCGCCTCCCTCCCTCCTTTATTCCTCCCATGGCGTTCAGGCGGGTCCTTGTGGTGGCTGCGGCCACTGCTTGCAGGTTGGCGCGAGGCTCTGTCTTCTTCTCTGAGGTGCCTCTCAGGAAGCAGTAGCAGTAGGTAGTGGGTAAAAGCTCTGGCGACGCCCCGGTTCCCCTACCTCTACCCACGGATCCTCCGCTAGGGCTGCTGCTTCTGTCTTCACCAGCTGACACAGCCTCCTACCCCGCCATGGCATCTGGCTGGCTGGAGAAGTCCAAACGGCCTCGGTCCAGTATACCTGAAGGAGCGTCTCCACCCCCCATCATTCTGCCCGGACGCTGAGGTCCAGCGCCGAGGGCCTTCTGGCGGTTCCCTCATTGCGAGAAGTAAAGCTACAGGGAACCAGGCAGAGGGCCTTCTCGGTAGTGGCGCCCGCCCTGTGGAACGCCCTTCCAGCAGATGTCAAAGCGATAAACAACTACCTGACATTCAGAAGACATCTTAAGGCAGCCCTGTTCAGGGAAGTTTTTAACATGTGATATTTTATTGTATTTTTGCTTTCTATGGAAGCCGCCCAGAGTGGCTGGGGAGGCCCAGCCAGATGGGCGGGGTATAAATAATAAATTATTATTATTATTATTAACTGCAGCTATTGGGACAACTGAGACAGGTAAAGCAAAGCATCTTCAGGCCTCTTTGCGGGTGGGCGAAAATCGTTCATTATTTTTTTTCCTTCAAAATATAGTCCGGCCCCCCACAAGGTCTGAGGGACAGTGGACCAGCCCCCTGCTGAAAAAGTTTGCCGACCCCTGGACTAGATGACCCTCGGGGTCCCTTGCAACTCTACAATTCTGGGTTTTCTGGGTTTTCCCAGCCACTCTGGGTGGCTTCCAACAGAATATTAAAATACAGTAGTCTGTTAAACATTAAAAGCTTCCCTAAAGAGGGCTGCCTTCAGATGTCTTCTAAAAGTCTGGTAGTTCTTCTTCTCTTTGACATCTGGTGGGAGGGCATTCCACAGGGTGGGTGCCACCACCGAGAAGACCCTCTGCCTGGTTCCCTGTAACGTGGCTTCTCGCAGCGGGAGAGCCTCCAGAAGGTCCTCGGCTGTAACAAGTCAGAGGTGTCACGCGGTGCAGTCCGCTGGGGCTGTACCATGCCAGGATACAAAAGGGGAGAGGTCACCTGCTCTGGCTTAATAGCTACAGGGTTTTCACTCTCCCAAACAGCCCCTTCTGCCAGCCCCCGTGGCACATCACCGAAGCAAATACGGCTCCAAGGCTGAATGCAGCAAGGCCCTCCCGCGTTCAGGCTCAGGAACTCACAGGCGCTCCAATTCACAGGTTGCAGACACCCTGCTTATAAATAGCTCAATTTAGTCAGGTCTTCAAGGTGCTTTGTCATATGGCGAGGGCGGGAGAAGCTGAATCCCTAGCTCACGGGGCCATCGTGTTTTGTCAAATACCTCATCAGGGCTAATTACACCAAGTCTCCTGGATTAACGAGGAATCAGCGAGGGTGTCCTGCGTCCATTTCTCTTTTTTAAGAGACAGGGACACTGAGGCAGCAAGTGACGAGTCATTCCTCAGGCATGAGGCAGGGCCAAGCAAGTATGACTTAATGCAGCAGAGGCTGGAAAAAATATTTCTAGGATTACACGTAGATGATTGTTAACCTTCTGCAGGGGAAGGGCGGAAAGCTCAGTGGCTGAGCATGTGCTTTGAATACAGGAGGTCCCAAGTTCAATGCGCGGCGGCTGCAGGTGGGGCTGGGACTGTTCCCCGACCGAAAATCTAGAGAGCCAATCAGCGCAGAAAATACTGAGCTAAATGGATCAAGGGTGTGACATGGAATAAGGCAGGGACCTCTGTTCCTGTTTAAACCGGCCCTTTCTTCAGAACCATGAGGACTAGAATCTTAGTTCGTTTTTTAAAAAAGGGAGCAGCTATATTTCAGTGGCAGAGCATGTGCTTTGCTCGAAGACGGTCCTGGGTTCAGTTCCCAAGCAGCTCCAGGCAGGGCTGAGAGTTGTGCCCCTGCCCGAAAACCAGGAGAGCTGCTGCCAGTCAGTGTAGGCCATACCGAGGTAGATAAGAGTGGTGATCTGACTCAGTGTAAGGCAACTTCCTGTGTTCTTAAAGGGAAGGGCTGTGGCTCATTGGCAGCGGGTCCGCTTTGCAGGCAGAAAGTTCAGTCCCTATTGCCTCCAGAGGGGGCTACGAACGCCCCACCTGTCAGCATTGATGATAATGGGCCTGACAGATGGGAGGGTCTGACTCTGTATAAGGAGACCTGCTGCGTCAAATGCCCACATTCACTTTACAAATGCTGCAGAGGGGGCTTCTGTCTGTACCTCACCCATTCCAGTTCTGATTAAACCATTTACTGAAGAACTAACATTACACCCCACTTTTTTGGTGGGGTGGGGTCCTAAGAGGCATGGGGGCAGCAGCGAGGCACTGGAGGTGCAAATTATTGTTGTTGATATTCTTTATTATTATTATCAGACTTTGAAAAGCAGGCATCACTGGAACCATTTATCCATTTTTGCTGAAGTACCGTATTTTTTCGTGTATAAGATGCCCCCTATTTTTAGGGACTCCAATTTAGGAAAATAGGGGGGAGATTGCCCCATGTATAAGACGACCCACAGTTTTTCACATAATTTTTAAGTTAAAGAAACCTAGTCTTATACAAGGAAAAGTACGGTAATTAAATTAAATGTTTTAATTGGATTTTGAATAAACGCGCAATTAAGCGTTACTGTTTCGAATTTTGTTGTGTTGTTATCTTCCATCGTGGGTCATGCAAATTGCTACTCAGAAAAATGCTTTTTAGGGTGTGGGTGGCCCTGAAAAAGTTTAGGGACCTCTGGCCTCCACCGCCAGCATTCCTTGCAGGGGCAAGCTAGAAAGGGGTGCTGTGGTCATCCACTGCAATAAAGAAATACCGTATTTTTTGCTCTATAAGACTCACTTTTTCCCTCCTAAAAAGTAAGGGGAAATGTGTGTGCGTCTTATGGAGCGAATGCAGGCTGCGCAGCTATCCCAGAAGCCAGAACAGCAAGAGGGATCACTGCTTTCGCTGCACAGCGATCCCTTTTGTTGTTCTGGCTTCTGGGATTCAGAATATATTTTTTTCTTTTTTTCCTCCTCCAAAAACTAGGTGCGTCTTATGGTCTGGTGCGTCTTATAGAGCGAAAAATACGGTACATGCAGTTTCTCATCAGCAACCCTGCAGGTTTCACACACATGCAAAGAGATTTTTAAAGCACAAGGATTTCTTTCCATCAAGTAAGATTTTCCAGGGTGCAAAGAGGCATATATGCAGAATTCCAGCTGCCTTAAACTCAGCACCAAAATAAATAAAAAAGCAGTTACGCTGATACAATTCCATATAAATCTGCCTGTTGCTACGATTCATAAGTCACGTTTCATGACACCATACAGGGCGGAGGAGGCAGCAAGAGCAGAGTGTATTCCCCCCCCCCTCCATGGCCCTCCCCCACCTCCAAATCACTACTCAATGACACTTATTATCTGTGTCAGACTTAGAACAAGTGACGCATATAGCCAAGAGTCGGGGGCTTGTGTGCGTGTCCAAAATAGCCCAAACTATGTATCACAAAAAGGAAGAAGGGAGAAGTTGGTCATCTTACAACTGCAAAATAGAAATTCAAGGTGGCATTATTGACGGTAAACCCAAAAAGGGGAAAGAACTTGCAGGCATAAAATAAAATAGTAATAGCAATAATGATAATGATAACAATAATAATTTCTTTTTTAAATAATAATAATAATAATAATTTCCCACCCTTTGCCCCAAGGTCCAGGGCAGCTTACAACCATTAAAAGATTGAAAACAGCTTAAAGTACGTTTACAATCACAGAAATAAGGTGGGACTTAAAACTACGCACCTCAAATGTCAAAAGCCAGGGCAAAGAGGTGAGTCTGTCTTCAGCAGTCAACCTTCTTCATATGATGAAGGTGCCAGACTCACCTCTGCGGAGTGAGGGAGGAGGTCTTACAAAAAGTATCCTTTCTGGATCAAGCCAAAGTTTAGCACCCTGTGTCCCGCAGAAGCCAAACAGATGCCTATTATGGGAAGTCTTAAAACATCAATTTGCCATTGTGGAAGGACATGCTCTTAACTGCCTGCACAAGCCTGGCAGAAAAGCTTTCAGCAGGAGTTTAAAATGTTGACGCAGAAGGCATCTGCCGAATGTCTAGTGGCAGAGCGTTCCACAGGACAGGGCCAAAGACACCGAAGGCTCAGTTTCTCGCTGCTGTCAAGCAAGTCTCGCCAACTGAGGGAATGACCGAATGCTCCTGCTGATGATCTCAGGCAGGGATGTCCAACAGGTCGACCGCGATCTACTAGTAGATCCTCAGGAAGTTTTCATAGATCGCGGTCGATCGTTGGCTCCCTTTCCTTAGCAGTGAGCGACTTTCCCACTTTCTCCCTAAAAAAGCCTCAACAACTTTGACCTGAAACCCTCCCCCCAAAAAGGGGTAGATCACGGCTAGTTTTTTATTCTGTGAGTAGATCGCAGTCTCTTAGGAGTTGGCCGTCCCTGATCTCAGAGGTCAAGCTGGGATAGAAGGGCTCAGGCCTTGGACCTTAGCTGGTAAAGGTTTGGAAATTAATACAGTGGTACCTTGGTTCTCAAACTTAATCCGTTCCGGAAGTCCGTTCCAAAACCAAAGCGTTCCAAAACCAAGGCGCGCTTTCCCAAAGAAAGTAATGTAAAATGGATTAAACCGTTCCAGACTTTTAAAAACAACCCCTAAAAGAGCAATTTAACATGAATTTTACTATCTAACGAGACCATTGCTCCATAAAATGAAAGCAATAAACATTGTACTTCAGTCACACAATCATCAATCAATCAATCAATCAATCAGTAACTGGACTGGGTTCCATACAGTAACAAAAACAAAAAAGAGCCGCAAAAACAAAAAAGCAAAATAGCAAAAATAGACAGACCTCAGTGTAACACTCAAAACAGAAGTGTGGCACTCAAATCGGAAGCATAACAGTCAAAATGAAGCACGTTCAAGCATCCAAAAAAAGTTCACGAACCGGAGCACTTACTTCCAGGTTTGCAGTGTTTGGGTTCCAAGTTGTTTGAGTACCATGGCGTTTGAGAACCAAGGTACCACTGTACAAAGACCCTGAACCCAGCTCAGTATTGCGGTAACACATCTAATTGTTTTTATATATACAATGTAATTTTATTGAATTTCCAAATTATTACAAACGGGCTTCAAATAGTCACATTGTTTCGTGACTTCCCACGCAAACCTCTGCAGTGTTTTCGTTCTTAGGAAACATATTTAGGAAGCAAAGCTAAGAACCTTTTGAAATTGCCAACCTGCATATTTATTTGCAATAGACATTAGCACAGATTCACTGTTGCTTTTGTGGAAGCTTTCCTGTAGGAAAACAAAGCGCTGGGAAAGTTCGCTGCCCCCACCCCTGTTTATGAGACTTCGGGAGGACCAACAACTCCTTGTGGGCTTAGGTGCAAAGCTGCATGTTTTCCCTGCCCCAGTTTGCTTCACCACAGTTCAAGAAGGACACTGACAAACTGGAACGTGTCCAGAGGAGGGCAACCAAAATGGTCAAAGGCCTGGAAACGATGCCTTATGAGGAACGGATAAGGGAGCTGGGCATGTTTAGCCTGGAGAAGAGGAGGTTAAGGGGTGATATGATAGCCATGTTCAAATATATAAAAGGATGTCACATAGAGGAGGGAGAAAGGTTGTTTTCTCCTGCTCCAGAGAAGCGGACGCGGAGCAATGGATCCAAACTACAAGAAGATTCCAGCTAAACATTAGGAAGAACTTCCTGACAGTAAGAGCTGTTCGACAGTGGAATTTGCTGCCAAGGAGTGTGGTGGAGTCTCCTTCTTTGGAGGTCTTTAAGCAGAGGCTTGGCAACCATATGTCAGGAGTGCTCTGATGGTGTTTCCTGCTTGGCAGGGGGTTGGACTCAATGGCCCTTGTGGTCTCTTCCAACTCTATGATTCTATGATTCTATGATTCTTCTCAGCATCTTCTTGGCATGGGGAAGGAGGTCGCCTGACGCACCCTTTCCCACATTCCTGAGCACAGAGGAGGCCGCTCCCATAAGGCAACCATTTCTCCAGCTCAGGAGGACTACGAGTCTCCGCTCTCTCCTTTACAATCACATGCACAGAATTCCCCCAAAAAACTCCCTGCCAGATCACAGCAGATGGGGGGGGGGGAATTCTGCTGATCAAGCTCACTGATCAAGAAGCAGCACTCACAATTCACCAGGCGCATTTTGCACTGGGCTACCAGCCACTTGGGAAGTGGGTTAAACCACAGAGCCTAGGACTTGCCGATCAGAAGGTTGGCAGTTCGAATCCCCACGACGGGGTGAGCTCCCGTTGCTCGGTCCCTGCTCCTGCCCACCTACAGTTCGGAAGCACATCAAAGTGCTAGTAGATAAATAGGTACCGCTCCGGCGGGAAGGTAAACGGCGTTTCCATGCGCTGCTCTGGTTCGCCAGAAGTGGCTTAGTCATGCTGGCCACATGACCCGGAAGCTGTACGCCGGCTCCCTCAGCCAATAAAGCGAGATGAGCGCCTCAACCCGAGTCGGGCACGATTGGACCTAATGGTCAGGGGTCCCTTTACCTTTACCGGCCACTTGTGACCAAGTGAAGATGCCCAATGGCCAGGATACCACCTGGCGTCTCCACCATCTGGAGGTGCATACCTGGGGACCGTTGGATCTGGACTGTATTCACACATGAGCAACACATCCTGTAGAATTCTATACATTATCTTTTACCTGCACAGTTAGAATAAGGTTACCAGACATCCCCGTTTCCCGGGGACAGTCCCCGGATTTACAAACCAGTCCCCTGACAAAATCCTATCATTCCTACTGAAGTTGAAAAGTGTCACCGGATTCATTGGAAAAAAATCTGGTAACCTTAAGTTAGAATGAATTTCAGGAAACCAAAAAGCCGCACTGAAAAAATACGACTTCCGAGCCGTCTGGCCCAAAATGGCAACTAGGCATTCCGTTTTGGCGACTGCAACCCTGATTTAAGGAGCCATTTGGCGCCTACCTTATATATCTGAGTTTCTAACACTGCCAAGAAGGGAGAACTAGGACTCAGGTAGCTGATGCAGGGCCTTGCATATGTTCTGGACTCCCAGCAGCCCCGGGAACTAGCGTGGCCAAGGATCCAGGGGTGGTGTAGTGGTTTGAGTGCCGGACTAGGACCTGGGAGACTAGGGTTTTAAATCCCCACTCTGCCATGAAGCCCACTGGGCACGACCTAGGGCCAGCCACTGTCTTTTCTCAGCCTAACCTACCTCACAGGGTTGTTGTGGAGATTAAATGAGGCAATGGGGGAGAACCATGATAGCTGCCTTGAGCTCCATGGACAAAAAGGTGGGATATTAATACAATCAATCAATCCTCAGGGATGGCAAGGGAAGATGCAGTCTAGGAAGATCTAGATGGCATCTGGAAGATACCTATAGCTGTAGCTGCTTTCAGGGAGAAAGGAGCGGGTGGTATTCTGGGCTCATTCCTCTCCAGGTTTGTGGCAACCCTCACCTTCCACAGCATAGCAAAAGAAAAGGGGATTGGAGGAGCTGGGTCTCATTTCTCCAAGTCACCAGAGACAGTCTCTTCTTAGGGAAGGTCCGCAGCTCAGCTTCCAATGTCCCTACAAAATCAGCCTTTAATTCACGAGGAGTAGAATCCGGCTTCATTTTTAGGTAAAGAGCCACAGCTCAGTGGCAGACCATCTGCTTCGCATGAGGAGGTGGCACTCACATTCAGTCCCTGCTGGCTTGGACACCTGCTTGAAATCCTGGAGAGCAGCTGCCTGCTCGTGTAGGCAACACTGAGCTAGACATACCCATGGGTCCGAGTCAGCAGAAAGAAACTCTCTACGCTCCTTTCAATCAGCTTTTTTACTCAGAACCACGAGAACCGAGATCTTAAGGCGTGTTCCTGGACTTTCTGGTCCCTGTCAGGGACTCAAGGTCTCAAGTAACCCCAGTGAAAGCTGTAAACTCAGGGCCAGAGGACCTACCTTCAACGAAATGGGTCGCAGGCTCAATCCCCACGGACATCGCCAGGTAGTAGTGGGGGCGGCACCCTGCCCCAAACCTTGGAGAGCCACCTCAGAAAACGTGGAGTTAGACAGGCCGACGATCCAACCCGGTGGGAAAGCAGCTTCGTATGTTCTCATCTTCCCACTACCAGAAAATTAATATTGCGGCTCGAGGCTCACGGAAACCAAATACAGCAGGAGCTTGAAATGCGAATACGGTGAGACAGAACGCCAAACTGAAGGCAGCTACCAACATCCTGGCATGGAAGTCTTAGAGGGTTTTTTTTTAAAAAAAACCCAGCTCAGGTGTTGCCAGGAGGAGGACAGAAGCTTGGCAGCTCAACCCTATATAGCCTGTTGCGGCAAGAGGAAGGTCTGTTGGGTTCAATGGGGCTTCCTCCCTCAGCGCCAGAATCACATGGAAGGCAGCGTGGAGAGATTGCAAGAGTTTTGCTTCGAAAAGGAGGGGGGGAGAGAGAGACAGGATGACGACATTCAAGGAAGTACCGTATGTTCCAAACAACACATTCAACAGACAGACAGCCACGTGTTTCAGCCATTTGTAAACACCAGTTCATTCATGCTTATTTGCTCACCTCCGCATGGAGGTTCTTCACGGAATGAATTTAATCTGCTCCATGCAAACTCTTTTACACACACCCCTCTTTGAGTTACCGAAAGTCTTCTCTGTTCATAGCCCCTCTTCTTTGCACCCTTGAAGGTTAGGACCCAAACCAACGGATTCAGCTGGCAAAGTTTCTGAGTTCTTTTGACGGTGGAACAAACTACCTGGAAAGGTAGCAGACTCTCCTTTCTGGAAGCTTTTTAAACAGAGATTTAAATCCTTTTGGGGATTTGTTAGCTGCAATTCCTGTATCGTCATGGCTTGGACTAGATGACCTTTGGGGTACCTTCCAACTCTAGGATTCTACGGTTCTTCTACTCCTTGGCGACCATCACTGGATTGTGAAGGATGATTGGATGTGCATCATGAAAGGCCATGTGCTATGGCTTGCAACATCACCTCTACTGATCACCTGACCGATATGACTCCTTTAGCGACTCTGACCATCGGGCCTCCTGAATCCACTTTATGCTTTTATTGCAAGGTTGAAGCCATTTTTGAAGCCATACAACCAATAATGGGGTGAAGCTGCTCCAGCTGGTATGAGCCCTGATGGCAACACGCAACACAATACGATCATCTTTATTGTCATTGTCGCATACATATCAACGAAATTGAAAATCAACATCAGACATTCAGAAACCAACAAGCCTGCTATCCCAGCTATCCCAGCCTAGTTAGCCCCCTAAAAATCCTGATTGTTGTTGTTGTTGTTGTTGTTTAGTCGTTTAGTCGTGTCCGACTATTCGTGCCCCCTGGACCAGAGCACGCCAGGCACTCCTGTCTTCCACTGCCTCCCGCAGTTTGGTCAAATTCATGCTAGTAGCTTCGAGAACACTGTCCAACCATCTCGTCCTCTGTCGTCCCCTTCTCCTTGTGCCCTCCATTTTTCCCAACATCAGGATATTTTCCAGGGAGTCTTCTCTTCTCATGAGGTGGCCAAAGTCTTGGAGCCTCAGCTTCAGGATCTGTCATTCCAGGGAGCACTCAGGACTCATTTCCTTCAGAATGAATCGTTTTGATCCCCTTGCAGTCCATGGGACTCTCCAGAGTCTCCTCCAGCACCAGAATTCAAAAGCATCCATTCTTCGGCGATCAGCCTTCTTCATGGTCCAGCTCTCACTTCCATCCATCACTACTGGGAAAACGATGGCTTTAACTATACGGACCTTTATCAGCAAGGTGGTGTCTCTGCTTTTTAATATGCTGTCTAGGTTTGCCTTTGCTTTTCTCTGATACCCCATAAAAACTCTGATACCCCATAATTAAATACAATAGACTCCCACAGAGACACAGTTAAACTATGGAACTCCTTCCATCAGGAGTCAGTGATAGCCACCAAGTAGGATGGCTTTAAAACAGGGTTAGGCAAATTCACGGAGGAGATGGCTACTAAACACCAGGTGCTGTAAACCGCAGGAGGGGAAAGCGCTCTTGTGCTCAGACCCTGCTTGCTGGTTTCTTGGAAGAGGTATCTGATTGGCCAGTATGAGAAGAGGATGCTGGACTCAGTGGGTCTTTGGCCTGATCCAGCAGGCACTTCTTACGTCCCAGGCCCACATAGTAGAAGAGAAGCTGGAAGTCTGCCTGCCTGCCAACACTTTGCCAAAGCACTGAAGCCCTGGCTCTGTCCCCAAGGATGCTGCAGGCTGATACCAGCCCTGGAAAATTGCACAACATATATACAGTACATATATTTATTATTAAACAGAAAAAGGCAGAGATTCCACTGGTGGGCAGTGGCAGTAACTTCAACTGCTCTTTTAAACCTCCATCACTCTTTCCCCTGGGCTTGCTTTAATGTGGTATATTGTTTTAACTGCATTGCTGTATTAAGTTCCTTGCAATTGCCAATCTTACTCATCAGTAAAAATGCATTGACGGACGCTCGACCTGGCCTGAAAAAGACTGATGGGGCAGGCTCCCCGAGCTACTGAACAATATTCAACTACCACACACAGGTGTACCTCAGCAGCACAACCGCAGACATATTGGCGCTTATAAGCCATCCTCTTGGCGACTGAATGGTCCATCAAGTGGATTAAAACACAAACCAAATCAAACATCAGTAAAATCCCTGATGAAATACCTGGCAAACCTTCCTAACTACAAGTGCCAGAGTCATTTAAAGCACATCCAGGAAGGACGCTTTTCAGTCTCAGTAACAGCCAAAGCTTCCTGTAGTTGCTATATGGGGGGGGGGGGGGGACAGAAAGTTGTTTTGTATTTTTTTTGGATCAATGTTCCAATGTTATAATGTGCTTATCTGGAGAGCCAATGTGGTATAGTAGGAGTGTTGGACTAGGAGAACCTGAGAGAGAAGAGGGAGAGACCTGGGTTCCGATCCCCACTCTGCCATGAAACTCACAGAGTGACCTTTGGCCAGTCATTCACTCCAGGCGTAGCAACTCAGATATATAATCTAATCACCAAACGGGACCTTAAACCTAAGTTGCAGTCACCACAATGGAATGTCTAGGCACCGTTCCCCCTGATGGTATTATTATTATTATTGTTTCTATACCGCTTTATATTTTAAAGAACAAATCTCAAAGCAATTTACAACACATTAAACAAAATCAAATAAAACAATCCAGAATAAAACTAACTCAAGCTTCAAAGAAAATATTTCAGATCCTTCTGTGACATTTTGCTTTTCCCAGTTGCCAACCTGGATCCAGAGATCGCCATGTGGCCACAACTGGGCCTGCGCCAGCCACAAAATGCACCTGGGCTGATTTTGAATGCTGCTCACTCTCAACCTAACCTACCCCATAGGGTTACTGTGAGGATAAAATGGGGTGGGGAGGAGAATTTTGCCGCCTTGAGCTTGCTGGAGGAAAGGTGCAATAACATCAATAAAATATATTTACGTTTATAAATATGGAGACCCTTCAGTAACAAGGGACTACCAGATCTAACAAACAACAAATAAGTAAATAACCCCACATTTTTTACTCAGGGATGGAAGACCACCTGCAATTAGGTCTTGCAGACCCTAGCAGGAAGGACATTCCACAAAGCAGGTACCCTGATAGAAAAAGTCAGGTTCCGTAAAGGGACGCTGTGCAAAGCCTACCCAATGGAGCCAAGAGGAAGGGTGGTAGCTCAGTGGCAGGGCCCTTGCTTGGCATGCAGAAGGCACCTCCAAGTAGGATTGGGGACGCCCCTGCTATCAGAAATGCCGCAAAACCATTGCCTCTCAGCATAGTAGGAAATACGAAGCTAGATGGCCCAAAGGTGTGGCTCAGTATAAAGGAAGCTTCCTTTGGTTCCCTAGAAATAGCGCTTCTAGTTCTCATGGTTTTGTACAAAGGGCTCATTTAAACAGAAAGGGCTGTGACTCAGTGGCAGAACACCTGTGTCACACACGGGAGTCGTCCACCACCTTCTGTCGAACAGCTCTTACCGTCCAGAAGTGCCTCCTAATGTTCAGCTGGAATCTCCTTTCTCGATAAGTCCATCAGTTCGGGCCCTACCCAATCTAGCCCTGATATGCAGCAGAGGAGCTGCTGGTTCTCTGGAGCTAAGGTCACAGGCTTTGTTTCGCACGGGGACGTCCCTCGCGGAGGAACAGGGCTTGGCCGTGGCAGGCACTTACCTGCCGAAGGCACAGAAATCTCGCCAGCCAAGCCCTGAGATTGCATCACTCCAGGTTAGTCACATCCATCAGAATCAAAGTCCGTGGACTTATCGCGGCAGAAGGTGAGGATGCATTCCCTGCCAGTGGGGAGCTTTTAAGAAATGCCATCCAGCACCTAGGAAGGCCCAGCCATCTCATCGTGAAGCTGCTTAAATTACAGTGGTACCTCGGGTTACAGACGCTTCAGGTTACAGACGCTTCAGGTTACAGACTCCGCTAACCCAGAAATAGTACCTCGGGTTAAGAACTTTGCTTCAGGATGAGAACAGAAATCGTTCGGCGGCAGCAATGGGAGGCCCCATTAGCTAAAATGGTATCTCAGGTTAAGAACAGTTTCAGGTTAAGAATGGACCTCCAGAACGAATTAAGTTCTTAATCCGAGGTACCACTGTATTTCCACTTCTGCTGCTGGAAATTGTGGGGGAGACAGAGAAGCATGAAGCTATTCCTGCTCCAGGTCCCACAGTATGCTGAAACATACAAAGCAAACTTATACAGATCTACCTCAATACTGTCTGCACGGGTTGGCAGCAGCTCTCAAGGGTTTCAGGCAAGGGGACACTCCCAGACCTAAGTGGGATTGAACCAGGGCCTTCTGTTTGCAAACGGGCACTCAGCCACTGAACTCTGGGCCTTCCCTTTAAAATAATAGTCAAGATTCCAGTCCTCATGGTTGTGAATGAAAAGCTGGCATAAACAGACTGCCTTATATCAGTCAGACCCTTGGCCCATCTAGTTCAGTATTGTCTACACTGACCGGCAGCTGCTCTACAGTAACTTTACCATTGATCTTCAGCCCTTCCCCACCCAGTCCTGCGAGAGGCCACGTTCTGCACATCAGCAGAACCGGAACAAATGCATCTCCTGCATAAACCTGCTCAACTGCGGACATTTTTTAAAAAAATTGAATGCCCAAGGGAGACAATTGCCCAAATGCAGCAGCTAGCCAAGGTCACAGAGAAGAGCTGGCAAAAAACAAACAAACACCTGGCCTTTGCAAGAAGCCAAATCAAAACCCACAGGGAACAAGACCCTACTTGCCCGCACATCACCCCCCAAAACACGAGCATACTTCAAGACCCTGCAACCTGGGGAACAGCCAGCCAAACCATGCCTGCAAAAGCATCTCTGAGGGCCAAATTATCCCCTGGGGCATCCTTCCTAGGGCCACATGATGGTGGTGGGTGACGAGACACAAAAGTGGGTGGAACAGTGAATGTGAATTTTACCTTTGTCTGCAGGAACTCATACACACCTCTCTATATTCCATCCCAGCAGTCAAAAAAGCGCTATCAAGAGAATAAGCCAGGTAAAAAAACTGAGGTGTGTCCATGGAGGGTATGTAAGACCTGGAGAGTTACAAAGGCAATAAGGAGGCCTAGAGGGTTGCACTGCCTGAGACTCCCTGCCCCTGGTTTTCCTGCACTTCCCCATATTATATTCACAACAACCCAGCGCAGCCGGTTAGGCAGAGGGAGACCATAACTGGTCAAAGGTGAGCTTCCTGGCTGGCTGGAGATTTGAACCCCAGTCTCCCAGGACCAACACTTTAGCAACTGGCACAGTGACATTCACCTCTGCAAGCATGCACCCAGTCAGGAACAGCTGTGGGTTCAGAAAATGTTTTCTACCTCGGCGACCAGCACTTTCCTTCTGACATTTTCACTTGCGTAGGGATTCGAATCTCAAACGCAGGAAAGTAAGGTTGGAACCAACGTTTAAGGAATGGCAACAACTAGATCCACACACACACACACACAGTGTAGGATCTGCCACGTGAGCCTTTTACCACTACAGTGGTACCTCAGGTTACAGACGCTTCAGGTTACAGACGCTTCAGGTTACAGACTCCACTAACCCAGAAATAGTACCTCAGGTTAAGAACTTTGCTTCAGGATAAGAACAGAAATTGTGCAGCAGCAGCACAGCGGCAGCAGGAGGCCCCATTTGCTAAAGTGGTGCTTCAGGTTAAGAACAGTTTCAGGTTAAGAACGGACCTTTGGAATGGAAGGAGCTCATGCACCACACCAAAGGTGCGTTCAAGAAAGGACCATGTTGTGTAACTCTCCATGGCTGGAAGCATAAAAGCCCTGGAGCTGGATCAGGCCAATGGGGTTCACCTAGCCCACCATCCTGTTCTCAAAGTGGCCAAATAGATGCCTCTTTCAGGAAACCAGTACAAGAGTACAAGAGTCCTCTAGTTTCCAGCCACTGATATTCAGAAGCATTGCAGCCTCTGGCCGTGGAGACAGAGCACAGCCATAGTGGCTAGAAGCCCTCAGTAGCCTTCTCCCCCTCCATGAAATTTGCCCAATCCTCCTTTGAAGCGATCCAAGTTGGTGGCCATCACTGCCTGCTGTGGGAGGGAGTTCCAGAGTTTAACGATGCTGTGCATGATTAAGTCCTTTCTTTTATCCACCCTGAATCTCCCAGCATTCAGCTTCACTGGATGTCCACGAGTTTTAGTTCTATAAGGGAGGGAAACGTCTCTCTTTCCACTTTAGATGCAAGAGATAGGGAAGAAAACAGGAAGCGGCCATATACAGAGTCAGTCCCTTGGTCCATCGAGCTCCGCATTTGGCAGACGCTCCCTGGGGTTTTGAAATAATAATAATAATAATTTATTATTTATACCCCGCCCATCTGACTGGGTTAATCCAGCCACTCTGGGCGGCTTCCAATGGGATATTAAAATACAATAACCTATTAAACATTAAAAGCTTCCCTAAACAGGGCTGCCTTTAGATGTCTTCTAAAAATCTGGTACAGTGGTGCCCCGCAAGACGAACGCCTCGGAAGACGAAAAACTCGCTAGACGAAGGAGTTTTTCGTTTTCTTAGCCGCTTCGCAAGACGCATCTCCCTATGGGCTTGCTTCGCAAAACGAAGCTTGCCCTGCAAGCTCCGGGGATAGCGGGGAAGCGCAGCGCGTCTTCCCCGCTGTCCCCGGACCTCTTTTGAAGCAAGGGGCGGCAACGGGGAGAAGCGATTCTCCCCGCTGCCCCTTCCCTTGCTTTAAAACAGGTCCGGGGACAGAGGGGAAGGGGCGCGCGCCTTCCCCTTTGTCCCTGGAGATTGCGGGGCAGGCAACGGGGAGAAGCAATCTTCTCCCCGCCGCCCCTTGCTTTAAACAGGTCCGGGGACAGAGAGGAAGGCGCGCGGCATTCCTATGGGAAACCGTGCTTCACAAGACGAAAAACTCGCAAGAAGAAAAAACTTGCGGAACGAATTAATTTCGTCTTGCGAGGCACCACTGTATTTGTTTTTCTCTTTGACATCTGGTTGGGAGGGTGTTCCACAGGGCGGGTGCCACTACCGAGAAGGCCCTCTGCCTGGTTCCCTGTAACTTGGCTTCTTGCAGCGAGGGAACTGCCAGAAGGCCCTCAGCGCTGGACCTCAGTGTCCGGGCAGAACAATGGGGTGGAGACGCTCCTTCAGGTATACTAGACCGAAGAAGTTTCGGGCTTTCAAGGTCAGCACCAATACTTTGAATTGTGCTCGGAAACGTACTAGGAGCCAGTGTAGGTTCTCTCACCAAATGAGGCCTCTCACCAAGCCCTACCTGGTGATGCCCAGGATTGAATGCTAGAAGAATCAGGACGGATAGAAGGAAGTCCTCCTTCATGCAGCAGTTTTAAACTACAGAATTGCTCCCACAGGAGGCAGTGATGGCCACTAACTTGAAGGGACAAATTGGCGGAGGACAGAGTCATCAATGGCTACTACCCACACTGTGACTTTGCTCTGCCTCCGTAGGTGGAGAAAGCAGTACTTCTGAATACCAATTGCTGGAAGCCGCCAGAGGGGAGAGGGCTCTGGGCTCAGTCCTGACTTTGGGTATTTTGCACAGGCATCTGGTGGCCCCTGTGAGAACAGGATGCTGGACTAGATGGGCCCCCTTTGGCCTGATCCAGCAGGCTGTTCTTATGTTTAACCTGCAACATTCTACATGCAAAGCTGATGCTCTACTATCAAGTTGTGGTCCTTAAAATGCACATCCCTCCTCCAAGCTCAGAGATGGGGCTTCCCCAGGCTTTCCGCAGCTCGGGGGTGGGGCAATTTGATCAGGCTGCTCTCCGCTATCCAAAACCCGGCATTCCAGGCACCAGATAACATAGACAGCACTTGCTAATAATGTACAAAGCACACCAGTGGCGAGTTAGTGCAGAGGAGCAAAGACACCAGGCCAGGAATGCCTTAACGTGGGCTCCGGCTACCCCTATCAATTACAAATTTGAGGGGATGACACAGGCCCTCTGTCATTAGCAACTGCTAACATTTCTGTTTGCGCTGCAATTTCCAAGTCAACAGGTCTGGCCCGGGATCACGAAAACATCTGATGCGCATTCCCGGCGCTTACAGTTACAGAGCAGCTTGATAAATATTAACTTAGCGCTAGTCCGGCGTCACGAGAACAATTGCAATGGCTTTTTATATATCTTTTATCGCACACCGTCGGGAAAAAGGTGTTGCTGAACCAGGAGCAGAAAACCCACCCGCCCACGAACACTCTCTTGTCCCCGACCTCGGCTAAAATGCAATCCTGAAAGAGGGGAACGGGGAGGCACCTCCCCATCGCAGCTTCCCTTCTCATCATCACCGTGGGCCGGTCTGAAAGGGAAAGTTTTCAGTGCCGCCAATTAAAGGCACAAATTAAATCTTGCATCAAAGCTCGAGGCGCCAAGCCAAGCCTTTATGAACAAGGGAAGTTAAGAAGCGCCCCAGGGGGTTGAGGACAAGTGTTTAGAGGTTACCACAACACC
Organism: Podarcis erhardii; assembly: GCF_964252035.2. Taxonomy (NCBI): domain Eukaryota; kingdom Metazoa; phylum Chordata; class Lepidosauria; order Squamata; family Lacertidae; genus Podarcis; species Podarcis erhardii. The sequence continues at coordinate 5,407,420 of NC_138505.1, read as the reverse complement.
GGCTTCTCCAGCAAGAGTGAAAACAAAGGAGATTTGCGACCGAAGGGGTGACAAAACAGGCAAAAACAAGGATGTGTCCACAAGAGAGGCAAAGCTGCAAGGCAGAAGGATGATGGGAAAGTGGGGGGGGTGTGGGGGCAGGGGTACCCGGAAGGATCCCAAAGAGGGTCAGAGAATCAAGGCTGCAGGGTTTAAGCCAGCAGGAGGGGGAAGAGGAAGGATCTGGGGAGTGAGAGAATTTCAAGAACCAATTTTATGGAACTCCCTTCCCTGCTGAACTTCCAAACTTTGTTTTCTTCCAGCAGACATTTAAACTGAGCTCTCATTTCATTATTTTAACCCATTTTTATTGACAACCATTTGGAGACCATTGTCATTAAGCGATAGATAATGGTAGAAATCAATGAAAGTGACTAAGATAAAAACCATGCAGGAAAGTTTTGAGAAAAGGCCACAAGGCGTACGCAGACCTTGAAGGCTGCGGGACCCAATAGGTCAGCAAGGCTGGGTGGTTCTTCAAGCTAAGAAACCATGAGTTTGGGGTGGGGGCTTCTAAGGTGGAAGGAGGAGAGAGAAGAGTCAGTAATGAGGGGCACAAGAAAGGGAATGGAAAGCACTGCTGGGAGAGAGGATTGGGGGAAAGCAGGAGGCTCAGGAGATCTGGGAGGAATGGCAATGAGGATGAGGCTTTAGGGTAGCTCATATGGGGGCGGAACAAGATCACACAGGAAGGCAGGGCTTTATGAAGTTGGGGCGGGGTTAAGGAAGCCTGAAGGTTCTAAAGGGGAGGGGCTAGGGGAGATTGAGGGCGGAGCCAGAGCAAATGGGAGGAGCCACAGAGGCTGAGAATTAACAATAAAAGTAACAACGCCCAGATTACTTTAGGACAGGCATGTCCAAAACCCGTTTTGGGGGCCTAATCCGGCCCCTTTGGCAGTTTATTTCCTGGGGTAAAATCCTTAAAAAAAAAAAAAAAACACCTCAACAACTTCAATCCTTAAAAAAAGTTAACAACTTTGGTCGGCCCTCGCGGCCCTTCACTTCATCAAATCCGGCCCTCTTTGAAAAAAGTTGGAAGATGGAAGAGGTAGAGAGGCAGGGGAGCAAGAGAGTGGGCGGAGCAAGATAGAACCCCGCCCCCATTTTAAAGGGGAGGGGCCAAGAGAAAGATCCCGGGGTGGGCAAGCTCCGAAAAAGGGAGGAGCAAAGGAAACCGTTCTACGAGGGGGGCGTGGCCGCGAGCGATCCCGAGGGAGGGGCGGGTGGTGGGCGTGGCGAGAGCGACCGTTCCCTCGGGCGTTCCGAAGGGGAGGGGCGCCAGGTGTGGCGTGATATTGAGAGGGGGAGGGGGCCGCCGTTTCGAGCGTTCGCGAGGGGGGGGCCGTTCGGAAGGGGCGTGGCCAGAGCGCGCGAGAAAGTTCTGAGGGGAAGAGGGAGGGCGCTCGACTCCCCCCGGCCGCCCTCAGTCTGAGGCGAGCGCCGCTTACCCTTGTCGTCGTCCGCCGCCGCCGCCGCCGCCATCCCGAGCTCCTCTCGCAGGGCCGCCGCCGGCTCTGAGGGGAAAGGTGGTGTGGAAAGTCGTCTTTTGAGGGGACTTCGTGTGTCCCCCCCCCCCCCGGCCGAGGGAGGACGAAGGGCGAAGACTCAGCCCAGGCCGCCCTACCGTCCCCTCACGGGTCTCCTCAGCCGCCCGAGACGGAAGAAAGCGCGGGCGGGTGGGATGAAACGCTGCGGAATTCAGTTAGAGAATTTAAAAAGTCAGGCGGGTGTGTGGAGATATGTCCCTTTCTCTCTCTCTCTTTCTTTCCCTCAGTCGCTTCTCTCTCAGTCGCTTTCTGCGCGTGTGCGCCACTCCGGAGCGTCCCGCCGCTCGCGCGCGCCCCCCGCCTTCGCCCCGGAACCCGAGTGCGTAGGCTGCGTTTTCCGCCCGGAGGCGTTTCAAGCGGGGACGGCGGCGGCGGCTTCCTTTCCCTTTCGCTCCCCCGCCCTCAGCCGGTCGCCGTTGTTAGGGCGAGCCAATGGGCGGGCTGGGCTGGGAAGGGGGGCCACGCCCACCGAGGGGGAGAGGTTCACGTGTCCCCCTCGGCCACGCCCACACGGAGGGGCGGGGGAGGGAAAGGAGGGAGTCGCCTCGGCCTCGTCACTTTCCCCCTCCTGCGGCTTAAAAAAAAAAAAGGGGGGGGGGAAATGCTTTATTTTCCTTTTTCTCTGATGGCTTGACCGGAAAGCGACTGATTAAAAAAACCTGACATTTTAAAGATGTTATTACTACTGTTCTATGAGGGCTTATCCCTTTAAAAAAATGACAAATTATGGAGGGCTTTGCCATGAAAAGCGCCCAATAAAATTCTCATTTTTTTGAGAGCTTGGTTGGCTCTGAAATGTCACCAAGAAATAAGTGTTTATATTTATTTATATTATACACATATACACATACACACCCCGTATTTTTCCGTCTATATGACTTTCCCATGTATAAGATGCCCCCTGTTTTGCGGGACTCAGATTTAAGAAAATATGGGGAGATATATCCATGTATAAGACGCCCCCTAATTTTTGACATTATTTTTTAGGGGGGGGAAACCTGGTCTTATACACAGAAATATATATATATAAATATTACTGGTCTGTAGTTGGGTTTGGCTGTGAAAATAATAAATTATATAATAAATTAATGACATAGATAACATATTTCTTTAGTATTTTCATTATACTTCCAGTGCAAAATCAAAGAAGAGCCTTGTGGCATCTTAGACCCACGCAATGTTGTTGACGGACATCAGATTCCGTGGAATGGCATCTGTTCCGTCAGAGGTAGGGAATGTTAACCTGCGTGGGCAGCTGTGTATTGTAGAAGCGTGGGTGTAGAGAGAGTGAGAGAACAGTTAATAAAATGCAAAAGAACCTGACAATCCATGACATGCCAGTCAAAGCCTTCCCCAACCTGGTGCCCTCCAGATGTTGTTGGACTCTTAACTCTCATCACCACTGACTGAACCCTGGCAATCCTGGCTGGGCTGGTGGGAGTCCCAACAAAGTACACGGGGCACCAGGTTGACAAATTAGCCCAATGACCATTCACCGTGAATTTTGCATTTCCTTGCCACTGTTTCTGCTGCTGAACTCCCACCTTCCATCAGATCCAGTCAGTATGGTCAGTGGACAGGAATGAGAATGAAATTGAGAGTCTAACAACATCTGGAGGGGCCACAAAGTGTTCCCCATCCCATCCCTGGCAGAGGGATTTCGACAACTCTCTGATTAATGAAAGTCTTATACCATCATGAATTTGTTACAGTGCAATCCTATGCCAGTTTGATCAGCTGTAACATCATCATCATCAACAACAACAACACATATCCCCCTCTTCCAAAGGAACCCAGGGCAGCAGGCAGACAGGTGATACAAACATCTGAAAGCATCTTTTAAACAATTCCAGTACAGATGCAAGACTGGGAAATATCTCTGCTTAAAAGGCTTGCTGGAAAAGGGAGATTTTCAGTTGGTGCCAAAATGACAGAGGTGGTGCCTTAAGTTCAAGGTGAGGCCTACTCACAGGTAAGCTTGGACCCTAGTCTTTGAAGCGTCACAATACTTGATTTTGCTGTGAACAGCAAAGCAATGCATACAATATCTCTTTTTCATGTTATCTCCATCGCGGTACAGCTAACAGTGTATGGAACACGAGGGTATAGACTGGACCCAGTGGTGCAAATTCCAAACCCAGCAAATTCCAAACCCAGGGTTGCAGTGGCGTAGCGTGGGGGGTAAAGGGGGGGGCCGGCCGCACCACGCGCAACATCTGGGGGTTAGGGTTAGGGGGCGCAAATCCATGGGTTAGGGGGCGCAAATTACTTGCCTTGCCCCGAGTGCTGACAACCCACGCTACGCCACTGCTGGGTTGCAAGCTGGCTAATGCTGGTGTTACACTGCTGTGTAGTGGTTAGAGTTGGACTAGGACCTGGGAGACCCAGGTTCAAATCTCCACTCGCCCATGAAGGTGACTGGGTGACCTTGGGCCAGTCACAGCCTCTCAGCCTAGCGTACCTCACAGAGTTGTTAGAATAAAATGGGGAGGAGGGGTACATGAGCCAGCTTGAGTGCGCTTATGCAATAAATAAGAGATTAAAAATAACAATAACAATTAAAAAATTGTTAAATGGTTTTCTTCTTCAATAAACCTAACAAGCCCTTGGTGTCTGGGTCAGCCTTTATCCTGAATGTTAGCCCAAGAATGTTAGGTTGAGTCTATCTCAAAGCTAAATTTAATATCCTGTGACTTTAGGGTACTTAGTGCAAAACTATCTCCTTGAGTTGACATGACAAAAATTGTCAGTGTGGACTTCTTGATGTTTTTAGCAATAGCTTGCTTACTTTTTGGTAGCAACCCTCTCACCCAACACCCCAGAAAGTATTTTTCAAGCTTCTTTTTATAACTTGGGGCTTTCCTTTTCCCTCAACTTCACATTCAATACATATGTTAAACACTAAATTTACGGTAAAAGAGCCCCCTCTAGCCAAATCTCACTGTCTAGGAGGACTTTAAAGTGCTGCCTATATTGACCTATTCCAGGGCTTATTTAAAACCAGATAACGACTGAAAACTTGGGCACTTTACAGCCAGAGAGACAAAAAAAGGGACTTGCAAATATTTGGAGCTAGGAGTTAGGTAACAATATGCAAATAATGTTCTCACTAGGAAAGAAATGCAGGTTATCGACATACACGTGCAACTTAAATCTTGCCTAGGAATGCAAAACATCATGAAATAGAAAACCCCCCACTTACTTCACTTCCAGAAAATGAACAGGCCCAGACTTTGGTGGCTCTCCAGAGAGAGATTTCCAGGGCTGTGGAGTTTGGGGGTTGCCGTCTCACTGTTCCCTATAAAGAATAAACTTAGACACTTTCTAGAGAATCCCTCTGACAGATCGTCAGAATTGCGATGGAACGTTGCAGAGGCAGCGGCCTCTGGTTTTATTACCCCCCAGCTCTGTCTTGAAAGGCTCACTAGTCTTATTGACCTAGGGAATTTGCCTCTGCTGCTGTGAAATCATCAGATCCTTGTCGCTGCCAACAACAGCTGAAGCTCCGGGCTCCAGGGAACAATGGGCCTGTGGGCAGCCCTCTGGCACTTGGGCCCCCTGTAAGGAGCGGGACGGCGCGTCCCGTACGGTCCAAGGGCGGACGGGTGCTTTGCATTCTCCTGGTCGTGGGCTGCCAGGAGCGTTGACAGGCAAAGCATGCGGACTATGCACAGGGGTCAGCTTGTGGCGTTTGCATTATCTTTTCCAAAGGCAAGGAGGAATGGATGAAGCTTCTTAAAGGAAAGTCGCGGGGCCTGGAGCCAGCCGTGCTGGAATTTGAGATTGTTCTTCCAGCCTCTGGGTTTGAAGCCCTGCAGGGTTTGCTCAGATTTGCTGGGGGCTCTTTCATTCTTGGGGGCTCTTGAGGGCTCATGTTAGCCTCTGCGTAGTTTCGTCAGTGCCCCAAATGCCTGGAAAGGCAATCCTATATCTTATTTCTTTATTGCATTCCTATCCCACCTTTTTCTCCAAGGAGCTCAAGGTGGCAAACATGCATGGTTCTCCCCATCCTCGTTTAATCCCCACAACAACCCTGTGAGGTAGGTTGGGTTGAGAGGCAATGGTTGGCTCAAGGTCACAGCCGGTGGCTGAGAGGGGGGCATTCGAACCATGGCCTCCTAGGTCCAACTCTCTAACCACTGGCTCTCAAACAAGAGTTGCTTGGTGAGGTTTGAACCAACAGCTTCCTGGTTCCCAGCTTACTGTTCTTAGACACTATGCTACACCAACTGCAAAAGTGGCTGCCAGCCACAGTGACTATGCTCCACCTTCCCCTCCCTGTTTGTCTCCCAGAACCAGAAGAGGCATGAAAAGGGCAGAGGAGAGGTTGGCTGCATGCCGGCGCAGTCTCAGATTGCTTTTTTAAAACCCTAGAATGGAGGAGACTTAGCTGTGAGGACCTTTGGTCTCAGCAACTGCTTCAGGGGGCAGGCCTTCCCGGAGATGAGTTGCTGTGCTCATTAGGCCCGTGCAGCTCGTGGTTTTGCAACTCCAACTTGCACTGTGTGATTTATTGCTGGCTCCCTCCTCACAATGGGACAGTGCTCCATTTGCCTGCATGGGCTAGCCTGATGATCTTTTTTCTCTGTTCCCAAGTCCTGCATCTCCTGTGTTGATTCTCCCAACAGAACCAGCAATGACATTTTGTGCTGCGGCGAACCTTTTGCCGAAAAACGCTTGGCGAGCCGCTGCAGTAGGTCAAGTGTTTTTGGGTCGCCTCCAGGCTGTCAGGATGTTTGCAGGAGGGATTCAAGCATGTTCTGGAAATATAAGGTAAAGGGACCCCTGACCATTAGGTCCAGTCGTGACTGACTCTGGTTTTTGCGCGCTCATCTCGCTCTATAGGCCGAGGGAGCCAGCGTTTGTCCACAGACAGCTTCCGAGTCATGTGGCCAGCATGACTGAGCCGCTTCTGGCAAACCAGAGCAGCACACGGAAACACCGTTTTACCTTCCCGCCAGAGCGGTACCTATTTATCTACTTGCACTTTGACGTGCTTTTGAACTGCTAGGTTGGCAGGAGCAGGGACCGAGCAACGGGAGCTCACCCCGTCGCAGGGATTCGAACCGCCGACCTTCTGATCGGCAAGTCCTAGGCTCTGTGGTTTAACCCACAGCGCCACCCGCATCCCTCTGGAAATTTAGGTTTGTGTAGTTGAAGCTGATAAAAGCACTCTATCACCTTAGCGTAACACATTCCCAGCAGTGAGTGGAGCCAGAGGCAAAAAGTAGGTGGAGCAACGGATGCTAATTTTACCTTTGTGCAGTGAGCTAGTCTCTATGCTCGAACACCCCTCTCTATCCCCCACCCAGGCAAGCAAAGGGGCAAGATCAGAGTTCAGTGGAACAATTCAGCCAGACAGAAATGCTCAAGGAGGGTGAAAAACTGGGCAAGGGGGGCTGGGGAAAGTGGGGTAGCTGGGAGGAGTCCCGAGAGAAACTTGGAAGGCCATATCCAGCTCCTGGGTGCCCTAAGGATGCCCACTTCTGCCATATTGCCAACAGATGCACTTTTAAAAAAAAGAGAGAGCCAGACTTTCTGGGGTTAGGAAAGTGGAGCAGAATGAAAGTGTAGGATGAATGACTAATGGGAACATCCTGCAAGCCGAACAGGGGGGAAAACAAAGACCAGACACGGTCTAACCACTGCGTAAGCTTTGTGCAAACAAGTCAGAATGAATGCTCAGAAAGTAGGTTGTCTTGAGGAGTCGTAGGGAAAGCGTAGAGGAAGGTGGAAGTGTTTGGGGGGCTGGTGCTTTCGGCAGGCCTGCCCGCTCCCCCTGGGAGCAAGTGATCTCTCCCTTTCCTGCTCAGCGCCAGAGTGATAAATCCTGACTAGCCTCAGAGGGCCTCCTCTGAGCCATTATAGAAAGTCAGCAGCAGGGGGAGAAATCAATACACCCCGGGGCAGACGAGGCCATTCTGCTGGCTGGTCCTCCAGCCGCAGGGATTAGATGATAAAAGCCAGGAATGCTCTGGATTCTCTGCACGCCTGAAGCCTCCCATGACATCTGTGACGGAATCACCCATCACGTTCGGGGTTCTGTTTTTGTGGCATTCAAAGACCCGCAGCCGAAGACGCGGTGGGTTATTTTGAAGAAATATACAGTGGTACCTCGGGTTACATACGCTTCAGGTTACATACGCTTCAGGTTATAGACTCCGCTAACCCAGAAATAGTGCTTCAGGTTAAAAACTTTGCTTCAGGATGAGAACAGAAATCGTGCTCTGGTGGTGAGGCGGCAGCAGGAGGCCCCATTAGCTAAAGTGGTGCTTCAGGTTAAGAACAGTTTCAGGATAAGAACGGACCTCCGGAATGAATTAAGTACTTAACCAGAGGTACCACTGTACAGACAAAACAAGAATGCTTGGATCCTCGGCTCCCTCTCCTCCAACATGTAACCATAGGAAACTGCTTTATATTGAGTCAGAGCATGGGTCCAGCTAGCTCAGTACTGTTTACACTGACTGGCAGTGTAGATTCAGAGTTTCAGGCAGGAGAAATTTCCAGCCCTGCCTGGGAGATGTGGTCATGGGAGAGACACATGCCCAGTGTAAGCTGTATATTTCATCCCGCTTTAGGGCATGTGGACCACTGGTCTGAAAATAATCCTGCCTGTTTGGTATCACCGCCAAACGATGTGTTTACACACATTAGTTGGCCAAGCTGCATTGTGAAGGGAGACCTAACCACTGGCCACTGTTGACAATATCTATTTTATAAAGTGATCGTCTTAAAGTTGTACGTTCCACTGCAAGGGTACAGCTTTCGTTTTAAAGTTTATAGGCTATGTCGACTTTCTTGACCAGGTAAAGGCCATGTTGTTTGCAAGCGCCTGGTCCTGTGTTGGTTTGGAACAACGTGGTCAGCTCACGGGCCAGCCTACATCCCTGGAGGTGTCTTTCCTTTCTTAAAATGAGGGGGAACTGCCAGGAGTCAAGCTTTGCCCAGATAAGAACATAAGATGAGCTCTCAGTGGCCCATATAGGCTCTCAGTGGCCCATATAGGCTCTCAGTGGCCCATAAGATGAGCTCTCAGTGGCCCATATAGGCTCTCAGTGGCCCATAAGATGAGCTCTCAGTGGCCCATATAGGCTCTCAGTGGCCCATAAGATGAGCTCTCAGTGGCCCATATAGGCTCTCAGTGGCCCATAAGATGAGCTCTCAGTGGCCCATATAGGCTCTCAGTGGCCCATAAGATGAGCTCTCAGTGGCCCATATAGGCTCTCAGTGGCCCATAAGATGAGCTCTCAGTGGCCCATATAGGCTCTCAGTGGCCCATAAGATGAGCTCTCAGTGGCCCATATAGGCTCTCAGTGGCTCATAAGATGAGCTCTCAGTGGCCCATATAGGATCTCAGTGGCCCATAAGATGAGCTCTCAGTGGCCCATATAGGATCTCAGTGGCCCATAAGATGAGCTCTCAGTGGCCCATATAGGCTCTCAGTGGCCCATAAGATGAGCTCTCAGTGGCCCATATAGGCCCTCAGTGGCCCATAAGATGAGCTCTCAGTGGCCCATATAGGCTCTCAGTGGCCCATAAGATGAACTCTCAGTGGCCCATATAGGCTCTCAGTGGCCCATATAGGCTCTCAGTGGCCCATAAGATGAGCTCTCAGTGGCCCATATAGGCTCTCAGTGGCCCATATAGACTCTCAGTGGCCCATAAGATGATCTCTCAGTGGCCCATAAGATGAGCTCTCAGTGGCCCATCTCAGTGGCCCATCCCCAGTCCCGCATCCTGTTATCACAGCAGCCGCCCAGTTGGTTGTAAGAACCGCCCCCAAAAGTACCTGAGCACAAGAGTACTCTCTCCCTTCCTGCAGTCTCCAGCTATTAGTATTCAGAAGCGTGATCACTAGTAGCCATTGCATAGCCTTCCCTTCCAGGATGCTGTAACCTGACAGCCCTACCCCATTTTAAAATAATTGCAATTAATCAATGCATCATAGACATGTAAGGTGTCCTGGTTGCACTTCTCCAGGGGTGATGGGAAGGCCCATTGCTCCCCCGTATCCAGGACGTTCCTGGCACTGACCAATCCGTCCTGATTCCCAGGCTAAGCCCCCCCCCCCCCCGGAGAGCCTTCAGATCGAACCCTCGCTATCTGAAGGGACCTCTCTGCTTCAGTCGGCATCAGCCTCACTTTAGTGGGAGCAGGAAGCTAGGGTGGGAGCGGTCACATGGGCACCTCAGCTGACCCGCAAAGTGAATCACCGGCTTTGTTCTCCCCCAGCCGTTGTTTATGTCCCAGACAAAAGGATTGTTTATCATTTCTGGGGACACAGAAAAGTCCAGCAATGAAAGAGAGCTCTGTGCTTTGCGAGTCCGGTCCCCCGATGAGACGGGCTTGAGTTTTGTTTCCTTGGCTTTTTATACAAAATATTAAACGCCGTGGCGGGGCGCTTCTCCACTCTGCTGCAATGTTTGTGCAATTCGGGTGGGGTGAGAGGAAGTCTTGTTTGCAAGGCTGGTCTGCTGTTTTATACAAATCAATAGGAAACAGAGCTGTTTGCATTCTGTTTGGGCTGGAGGGGGAGAGCAGGTACGTTGACAAGACGCTTTTCATAGTGTTGAGCAAAAGCATCTCAAGCAGTGGATCCCAAACTTTTTTGTCCACCGTCCCCTTGGTCCCCTAGTGCACCCTATCCTATCCTATCCTATCCTATAAATAGCAGTAACTCAGAAAAGCAGTTTTCACGACACACTAAGAATTCCAAACAGTAACCATTAATTGCACACTTATTCCAGATCCAATTAAAACTACTTAGTTTAATCAATTCAGCAAAACAGATGAACTTGATCAAGTGATAGCAGCTTTTTCAAAGTCTGAGGATCATTTAGCAGCAGGAGGCCCCATTAGGTAAAGTGGTGCTTCAGGTTAAGAACAGTTTCAGGTTAAGAACGGACCTCCGGAACGAATCAAGTACCCAAGGTACTTAACCCAAGGTACCACTGTAAGTCCTTTCATGCTTAAACAGTCAGAGAGGCATTTTGGACAAAGCTACAGGCCTCGGCTGGGACAAAGGCACATTCAGCTATCTAGCGAAATGTTGCAGTGCACTTTCCCTGCTCTCTGTGACTGACAGCCATGTGTAATGACAACCATGCAGCCATTGAAGTTTCTTCCACCCTCTTCTTTCCCAAGGTTTCAGGAAGGCAGTGCCGGATTTACATATAAGCTAAACAAGCTATAGCTTAGGGACCCACTCTCTTGGAGGCCCCCCCAAAAAATTAAAGAAAAAAACTGGATGTACATTTGCAAAATATAAGATAAAAAAACAAATAAAATAAAGCCTACATACAGCAACAGTGTTTTGTGTTGTGTAGGCTCCTATGATGTAAGTCATGGGCCCCACCTGCTAGCCTGCTCCCTAAAATATCACTGGTTTGCTCATTTCTGTATCAATTACTTTGATAAAATACACATTTTGTGAAGTGCAAATTGCTTTAGATACCTATGAGGTCCATAAATGACCATATAGCATATATTCAACACAAAAAACAGCGACAATTTGTTGTGATAAAGGACAGCTGGACATATAAAGGGCCCCATTGCCTTCAGTAGCCTGGGGCCTCATCAAACCCAAATCCGGACCTGCAGGCAGGTGACATTCCCAGACCCATCAGGGGATGTTCCGCCCTGAGCGACAAACCCTTTCGCTAAAAGGATGGGCAAGATTCCAGTCCTCATGGTGTTGCATAAAGAGTAGATTTAAGCAGGAACATTTGTTGTTGTTGTTGTTGTTTAGTCGTTTAGTCGTGTCCGCCTCTTCGTGACCCCCTGGACCAGAGCACGCCAGGCCCTCCTGTCTTCCACTGCCTCCCGCAGTTTGGTCAAACTCATGCTGGTAGCTTTGAGAACACTGTCCAATCATTTCGTCCTGTGTTGTCCCCTTCTCCTTGCGCCCTCAATCTTTCCCAACATCAGGGTCTTTTCCAGGGAGTCTTCTCTTCTCATGAGGTGGCCAAAGTATTGGAGCCTCAGCTTCAGGATCTGTCCTTCCAGTGAGCACTCAGGGCTGATTTCCTTCAGAATGGAGAGGTTGGATCTTCTTGCAGTCCATGGGACTCTCAAGAGTCTCCTCCAGCACCAGAATTCAAAAGCATCCATTCTTCAGCAATCAGCCTTCTTTATGGTCCAGCTCTCACTTCCATACATCACTAAAGCAGGAACATAGGAAACTGCATTATACCAAAGCAGGCCATTGAGGTTTGCCTACCCAGCATTGTCTGCACTGACCGGCAGTGCTTCTCCAGGTTTTCAGAATTGGGGGATATTTCTGGAGATACCGGAGATGGAGGGGCCTTCTCTGCTCACAAAGCAGTTTACCCATCAAGTTCACGGGGTGATTTGGGGCCAGTCCCTGTCAGAGCCTCGCATGCTTTACGTTTCTGAGCACAATTCAAAGTGTTGGTGCTGACCTTTCAAGCCCTAAACGGCCTCAGTCCTGTATACCTGAAGGAGCGTCTCCACCCCCATCGTTCTGCCTGGACACTGAGGTCCAGCTCTGAGGGCCTTCTGGCGGTTCCCTCGCTGCGAGAAGCCAAGTTACAGGGAACCAGGCAGAGGTCCTTCTCGGTAGTGGCGCCTGCCCTGTGGAACATCCTCCCACCAGATGTCAAGGCAATAAACAACTGTTTTACTTTTAAAAGACAACTGAAGGCGGCCCTGTTTAGGGAAGTTTTAAATGTCTGAGACTGCATTGTTTTTAATATTGGGTTAGAAGCCACCCAGAGTGGCTGGGGAAACCCAGCCAGATGGGCGGAGTATAAATAATAAATTATTATTATTATTATTATTATTATTATTATTATTATTATTATTATTATCTAAAGGGGTCGTGCATCAGGACGTAGCTGTCTTCCGGTCTCCCTGCTCCAAGCTTAACAACCTGTTGAATTTTCTTGTGCAAAATGACCATTGTCTTTGTACCCGACGGATTTAGAACCATGAGGGCTAGCAGGAGAGCAGAAGGTCTAGATTCTGCCCTCGGCAGCATCTCGAGGTACATCTGGGTCTGTCTGGGAGAAAACAGCTTCCTAACATCAGGAAGGGTGAGCTCAATTCCTCCTCAGGCCTAAAAGCAGGTGGCTTCGTAGGGATATTTACTGTCTCACGGCAAGAGGATGCCACAGTTTTGCCCCCCGATGCTCTGTGTCAGCTCAACAAAGGGAGATTATCATCCCAGCCCGGAATCGAGACAGCCAGTGACTGATGGGGAGATCACGTGAGTTCGCCGGTGGCCACAAGTCACCACAAGGGAAGGAGTGCGATAAAGAGGATAAGTGAAAGGAGATAAACACACGCGAACAGATGGCCGCCCGATACGCGAAGATGCTCAAGGAGGGGGGAAGCGAGGCCTTTCATGGGGGTCGGTGCTGATCTTGTCCCAGCTGTGTGTGGAATCGGACAGCAGTGGGATGGCCTTTCATAAGACCGAATTTGGGGAGGGGGGAGATATTCACACCGGCGCTGATTTGCAGAGAAGCCTCTGTGCTTCATTTTTGCAGCCAAAGCCAGAATTCCTAGCCTGGGGCTCCTGGTTGCGGCCACAGGAATGAGCGGAAACAGCTTTATACTGAGCCGGACACTTAAGAACATCAGGCGTTGCTGGCCGAGACCAAAGGAAATCCATCTTAGCACAGCCTTTCTCAACCATAGCTGTCAACCTTCCCTTTTCTTGCAGGAAATTCCCTTATTCCAGCACCGTTTGCCGCTGCTATCCCGGATTGTTAGATATCCCGTAGACTGTCCTCGGGACAGGTGAGGCGCTGATCCCTTATTTTTGAGGCTGCTGATCCCTTATTTTCAAATATGAAAGTTGACAGCTATGTTTCTCAACCTGTGGGTCCCCAGAAGTTGGACTACAACTCCCATCACCCCTAGCTAGCAAGGCCGGAGCTCAGGGATGATGGGAGTTGTAGTCCAACAACATCTGGGGACCAACAGGTTGAGAACCGCTTCTAGCCCATGAGTAGGCAAACTAAGGCCCAGGGGCCAGATCCGGCCCAATCACTTTCCCAATCCGTCCCGCCGACAGTCCGGGAATCAGCATGTTTTTACATGAGTAGAATGTGTCCTTTTATTTAAAATGCATCTCTGGGTTATTTGTGGGGCAAAGGAATTCGTTCATTTTTATTTTTATTTTTCAAAATATAGTCCGGCCCCCACAAGGTCTGAGGGACAGTGGACTGGCCCCCTGCTGAAAAAGTCTGCTGACCCCTGATCTAGTCTAGCATCCTGTTCCCACAGTGGCCAACCAGATTCCTGTGGATTCAAGCGTGGGAGGAAGCCCTCACCCCTCCTGAAGTTTGCCGCTACTAATATTCAGAAGCGTCACTGCCTCCAGTTGGTTAGCAGCCATCAATAGCCCTCTTCTCCTTGAATGAGTCTCTTGTCCAGCCCATTACCACCTCCAAGCACCTGTTCAGCCCCCGGGCAACCCATGTACACCATTATGCAATTTTACGACATCTAGGGCATCCATTGTATGGGTAAATCCATGCGTCACATCCACACTGCACATTTTAACATCGCATTTAAAGCACATGGCTTTCCCTCGAATAATCTTGGGGATTGCCGAATGCCTCTCACAAAGCATTCCCTGGGGATTATCGAGTTGATTTTTGATTTTTATTGTTATTCATGTTTTTATACTGTATTTTATGCTGCTTTTATAATTAAGTTTTAAATTTGTTGTTAGCCGCCCTGAGCCCGGTTTTTGAACCGGGAAGGGCGGGGTATAAATAAAAATTTATTATTATTTATTATAAAGGCACAATTATACATTATACAGCTTCCAGAGAATGCTGAAGAAAAGGAAACTGGAGGAAAAGGAGAGAAGAGAAGAAAAGAGGGAGTGGAAAAAATAAAAAGGAGTGTCCTGTCAGTTGCGTAAAAGAAATTATTCAAAATATTCTCTCTAGAATGACATCCAGCTGATCTACTTTCTGCTAGACAATGTTTTCCCAATCTTCCAATCCAAATGTCTCAGATTAATTCATTTTCCTTTTTACACAAAAAGTCCCAAAGGAACCACATTTCCCCCCCCCCCCAAAAAAAAGTTTGCTTCTAAGCCCAATGCACCCGTGAATCGCTGGAAGTGCAACAAGCTGGTGTCCACTGCCTTATAAGCAGTGTGTTAATCTGGTCCATAATTGCATTTTGTCGGGATTTTTCCCCCCAGGGAGCCTAGTGTGATTTAAAACGCTTTAATCGTATCAGGAAAGGGCTCGTCGTTTTAATTGCTGCCTTGTTTCCTTGTAAATGTTTCCTTTATAGCATTGTTAGCGACAGGGTTTTCAAATATATGGTCTCAGGGAGACACTCTTTCCTAGCAGCCGTTTGCCATTATGCTGGGGTTGAATCTAGCAGAGCAAGATTCATGCGGCAATTTGCAGCTGATTTACTGAACTAAAACTCTCACACCTGGGGGGAACGAATGTGATATTTTTAGAAGTATGTAAGAAGAGACAGCAGTCACGAAATTAAAAGACGCCTGCTTCTTGGGAGAAAAGCAATGACAAACCTAGACAGCATCTTGAAAAGCAGAGACATCACCTTGCCAACAAAGGTCCGTATAGTAAAAGCTCTGGTTTTCCAGGAGTGATGTGTGGAAGTGAGAGCTGAACCATAAAGAAGGCTGATCGCCGAAGAATGGATGCTTTTGAATTCTGGTGCTGGAGGAGACTCTTGAGAGTCCCATGGACTGCAAGAAGATCCAACCTCTCCATTCTGAAGGAAACCAGCCCTGAGGGCTCACTGGAAGGACAGATCCTGAAGCTGAGGCTCCAATACTTTGGCCACCTCATGAGAAGAGAAGACTCCCTGGAAAAGACCCTGGTGTTGGGAAAGATGGAGGGCACAAAGAGAAGGGGACGACAGAGGACGAGATGGTGGGACAGTGTTCTCGAAGCTACCAGCATGAGTTTGACCAAACTGTGGGAGGCAGTGGAAGACAGGAGTGCCTGGCGTGCTCTGGTCCAGGGGGTCTCGAAGAGTCGGACACGACTAAACGATTAAACAATGAAAGAAGAGTCCTGCTGGGTCAGGCCAGCGGCTCCTCTAGTCAAGCACCCTGTTCTCGCAGCGGCCAACCAGATGCCTGTGGGAAACCCACAGGCGGGATTCGAACACAAGATCCCTCTCCTTTCCTGCGATTTCCAGCAACAGGCATCCAGGGGCGTCACTGCCTCTGACCGTGGAGGCAGAGCACAGCCATTGTGGCAGGGAGTCATTGAAAACCTTTATCCCCCATGAATTTCATAGGATCACAGAATTGGGGCACCCTGAGGGTCATCTAGTCCAACCCTCTGCAAATGCAGGGACATATCGCAGCCATTCCATACAGGGATCAAACCGTCAACCTTGGCGTTACCAGCATCATGCTCTAACCCACTGAACTATCCAGATGGGGGGGCGGGATTATGTCATATATAAAGGTAAAGGGACCCCTGACCATTAGGTCCAGTCGTGACCGATTCTGGGGTTGCGGCACTCATCTCACTTTATTGGCTGATGGAACCGGCGTACAGCTTCCGGGTCATGTGGCCAGCAGGACTAAGCCGCTTCTGGCAAACCAGAGCAGCGCACGGAAATGCCGTTTACCTTCCCGCCGGAGCGGTACCTATTTATCTACTTGCACTTTGACGTGCTTTTGAACTGCTAGGTTGGCAGGAGCAGGGACCGAGCAACGGGCGCTCACCCCATTGCGTTGATTCGAACTGCTGACCTTTTGATCAGCAAGCCCTAGGCTCTGTGGTTTAACCCACAGCACCACCCGCGTCCCACATGTCATATATAGGATAAGGTGAAATAGTGAAATCAGTAGAATGGAAATAAACCTCATAATGGGAAAATAAAAAGAAATTTTATTGGACATTAATGACAATATGAATTAAAACAAAATGCAATTGAGGTAATTAACAGTATTTGTAAATGAATATTGACAGACAAGAAGATTTGTATATACAGAAAGATTTATTTGTATACAGACACCGTATGGACAAAGATGGAAGAAAAACAATATACAAAATGGACAAAGATAATGCGAAAAATTTAGAGGTGACATATAAAAAAGCCAGAAGAAGGAAGGAGGAGCTTTTCAGGATGTTTTAGATACAGTGGTACCTCAGGTTAAGTACTTAATTTCTTCCGGAGGTCCATACTTAACCTGAAACTGTTCTTAACCTGAAGCACCACTTTAGCTAATAGGGCCTCCTGCTGCTGCCGCGCCACTGGAGCCCGATTTCTGTTCTCATCCTGAAGCAAAGTTCTTAACCTGAAGCACTATTTCTGGGTTAGCGGAGTCTGTAACCTGAAGCGTATGTAACCTGAGGTACCACTGTATTTGTCCAGTTCTCTTTCTGACGCTGTCCAAGCTTGCTGGCCGGCAGGGCCTCCTGCAGCAGTGAGTTCCATCGTGGCAGCTTGGGGAAAAAATAAAAATGACAGCTGTGTAAAAACCCAGCAGGACCCAGGAGGGAACTACTGTACTGTGTGCAGTTTGCCCATCGCAAGATAAACAAGAGTTGCTCCAGTGGCACAGGAGGGCAGGATTTATCCATGAAACTATGTAAACCTATAAATAGCGGTGGGGAAGTGAAGGTGGCTTGGGTTTATTGCGCACAAGCGCCTTTATTTCTTTCTTTCTTTTAATTCTGTCTCGCCATGCCAGGAATAGCACCTAATCCCAAAATGTTAGGAGATTAGGCAGTTTCTCGAAGGCAGCATTCAAGCCAAGCAACTTGCCCGCCACCAAGCAGGGGGTTTTGGGGGGAGAGAGACCCCTGTCTGCTCTCAGCCGCTGTTTATTTCTGTGGGGTCACAAGAATGAGGCGTGAGGTTGAGCCCCGGAGACACAAATTGTGTCGCAGAAGGAGCAAGACGTCCCGTCGTGCCCCGGTGACGTCACTTGC
Source organism: Podarcis erhardii (assembly GCF_964252035.2). Lineage (NCBI taxonomy): Eukaryota > Metazoa > Chordata > Lepidosauria > Squamata > Lacertidae > Podarcis > Podarcis erhardii. Next base: position 5,389,914 of record NC_138505.1, on the reverse strand, counting down.
TTATTTTTGGGATCTGCCCAAGGTGGCGTTTAATCCGACGGGGACGTCTGTCTGCAGCTTCAGACATCTTGCGGGGGGGGGGGGGCTAGGAGGACAATGTTAGCTCATGGGTTTAAAAGTTTGCCGTCCTCCCAATCTTAAACAATGCACAATCTCCTCCTGACTATAACTGAGCTTTTTACACCAGGATGAAACTGTTCAGCTCGCAGCGAACTAAGTTCTACTTGGCGTACACCCATTGACATTAATGGACCTAAGTTGCCCGCCGTGGCCATTGATTTCAGTGGTTCTAATATGAGTACCTCTGGAGAGTCCCATGGACTGCAAGAAGATCCAACCTCTCCATTCTGAAGGAAATCAGCCCGGAGTGCTCACTGGAAGGACAGATCCTGAAGCTGAGACTCCAAGACTTTGGCCACCTCATGAGAAGAGAAGACTCCCTGGAAAAGACCCTGATGCTGGGAAAGATGGAGGGCACAAGGAGAAGGGGAGGACAGAGGACGAGATGGTTGGACAATGTTCTCGAAGCTACCAGCATGAGTCTGACCAAACTGCGGGAGGCAGTGGAAGACAGGAGTGCCTGGCGTGCTCTGGTCCAGGGGGTCACAAAGAGTCGGACACGAATAAATGACTAAACAACAACAACACATTCTGCATGGACTGGTTGCAGGGCAACACGTGCAAATGGCTTGAGATACCTATTAGATCCATAAATTACCATATAGCATATATTCTGCACAAAAAAACAGGACAATTTGTTGTTGACAAAGGATAGCTGTACTTAATTTCCGTCCGTAAGGAGGTAAGGATCAGGCCCAAAGTGGGCTCATCTAGTCCCCGCATCCTGTCCTCACAGCGGTCAACCAAACGCCCCCATGGGCAGGATCCGAACCCAAGACCCAAGTCTCCTCTCCTGGTGTTTCCAGCGAGCGGCATTCAGATGCATTGCTGAGCATAGCACATCGTTCCAAGCAAAAATTAGAAAGGAAAGCAAACTCGCTCAGCGACTCCTCCGGTCTGAAAGCGCCCCCTCTCGGCGCGCTGCGGAAACACCGAATGAGATTTGCTCCTTTGCAAACCCAGCCTTTGCAATGTCAGCCCGGGAGGCGCGGAGGCTTCTGGGAGATGTAGTCTCCCACTGCTTGCAGCTGCAACCGAGTCAGCTGGAGAACTACAGCTCCCAGGGTTGCAAGAGCCAAGAGAGAGAGAGAGAGAGAGAGAGGAAGAGAAATTGGGTAGCTCTTCCAGGCTTGGTGCAAGGAAGGAAAAAAGAAAAGGGAAAAAGGGGGATCCTGTTTAGTTGCATTTCTTTGCAAAAAAAATTAAGGGGTTTGCACCGGGAGGGAAAATGAACGTGGTCTTTGCAGTCAAGCAGTACATCGCCAAGATGATCGAGGAAAGCGGGACAGGCATGAAGGTGCTTCTGATGGACAAAGAGACGGTGAGCTCGGAAAGGGGGAGGGAGGAACGGAGGAACGCTCCATCCAGGCCAGTGTTGCCAGCACGGGCTGGCAGCAGCAGCAGCTCTCCAGGGGTTTCAGGGCAGGGGTAATTCCCAGGCCTTCAAGGATTGAGCCGGGGATATTTTGCATGCCAAACAGGGGCTCTCTGGCACTCAGATCCAGCCCGTCCCCTAAAACTGAAATCAAGATTCCAGTCCTCATGGGGGTTCTAAATGGACTGATTTGAACAGGTGGGCAGGTGGAGGTGGCGTGTACTGAGATCATTGGCCCATGGGGGCTCAGTAATGTCTACAGTATACCTGAAGGAGTGTCTCCACCCCCATCATTCTGTCCGGACACTGAGGTCCAGCTCCGAGGGCCTTCTGGCAGTTCCCTCATTGCGAGAAGCAAAGTTACAGGGAACCAGACAGAGGGCCTTCTCGGTGGTGGCCCCCGCCCTGTGGAACGCCCTCCCACCAGATGTCAAAGAGATAAACAACTACCTGACATTCAGAAGACATCTGAAGGCAGCCCTGTTCAGGGAAGTTTTTAATGTGTGACATCTTAGTGTATTTTTGGTCTTTGTGGAAGCCGCCCAGAGTGGCTGAGGAAACCCAGCCAGATGGGCGGGGTACAAATAATAAATTATTATTATTATTATTATTATTATTATTATTATTATTATTATTTAGCTGATTTCCAGCTCTGAACTCTTGTGTTTCCTCATTTCAATTGGTCACAGTGTGGGGGGGATCTTTCTTTCTCCTGAATGCAGGGCGTTGGACTTGATGGCATTTGCGGGGAGTACCTTGTAACTCCGCAGTTTTGTGATTCGAAGACTCCCTGCTCTAATGGACCGCACCCCTGACACGGTGGGAGTTCGAGTCCTGCAACATCAGAGTCCTTCAGTGGAAGACCTTCTCTTAATAAATAATAATAATAATAATTTATTATTTTACCCCACCCATCTGGCTGGATTTCCCCAGCCACTCTGGGTGGCTTCCAACAAAATATTAAAATGCAATAATTCACTAAATATTAAAAGCTTCCCTAATCAGGGCTGCCTTCAGATGTCTTCTAAAAGTCTGGTAGTTGTCGTTCTCTTTGACATCTGGTAGGAGGGCGTTCCACAGGGCGGGTGCCACTACCAAGAAGACCCTCTGCCTGGTTCCCTGTAACTTTGCTTCTTGCAGTGAGGGAGCCGCCAGAAGGCCCTCAGCGTTGGACCTTAGTGTCCGGGCTGAACGATGGGGGTGGGGACGTTCCTTCAATCCCACCACCCTCCCAGACCCACTAGGTGGGGACAAGGGAGAGGGCCTTCTCGGTGGTGGCTCCCCCCCAGACAACTTTGGTGCTCCCTCCCTGGAGAAGCCAGACTGGCTCCCTCCTTGCTGTTCTTTGACCAGCAGGTAAAGACTGTTCTGTATTGGGAAATAATCCATAAGGAATTGAAAAAAAAATCCAATTTAAATTTTAAAAATCCGATTTTTTAATTATTATTTTTAAAAAATCATTGATTTTTATCCACCCTTCTCGCAGACCAGTATCGTGAGCATGGTGTACACGCAGTCGGAGATCCTGCAGAAGGAGGTGTACCTCTTTGAGCGCATCGATTCAGCCAATCGGGAGAACATGAAGCACCTGAAAGCCATCTGCTTCTTGCGGCCCACCAAGGTGAGACAGGGCAGAAGGGAGCCTCTGCCAGAGGTGGGGAAACATCTGGGAGAGCCATCCAGATGTTTGGGGCTCACTTCTCCCCATTAGCCTTCAGGTCCCTGGAACTTGCATGTTTATTGATTTCAAACCAGAGTGGATTTGGTTTAAACCACTAGTCAGTAAGACTTGATTTAGATCATTATTTATTTTTTTTTACAGAAAGACTCATTCTTGCAGGTATAATCTTAATATCCACAACCAGATGAAGGTTTCGTTTTTTGAATAATAAATTTTCAGAGTAGTTTTTACGGTTATATCAGAACTCACTGACTTGGTTATGCTATTAGAAATACATTGACAGATAATTATGAAATTATTGTGAGGTTTAATAAGTGAACTGTTTATATTGGGACAACTTTCCTGTTGTACTTTATTGGAAGAAGAAAAATAATCACTTCCTTAATAAGAATTTATTTAACTAAAGCAATAACGTTATAGCATATGTGTCCATGTTTGTTAACTGATGTGGTTAAACGATTAAAACAAACTTGGATTGAGTTTTAGCATACATGAAAAACTTAAACCCTCATTTCCTGTTGAATAGCCTTTGGACTATAATGTAACTTAAATAGAAAACTATCTTTAGAAAGATTTTTTTCTCCAAAAGCATTTTATTTAAAAATCCAGTTTAAATCCCAAAAAATCTGATTTTTTGATATATATATATATTAAAAAACATTGATTTTTTTACCCACCCTGTTTCAAACCCTAAAGGTGGGCGACGACAACCAAATATATAGCTATATAAAACAACTTGAAAATTACCAGGAGTGAGATGAAATACTTTGCTTTCTGTAACTGGTTTAAGGACTTGATTTCTCGCCTCACTGGTTTCTGGATGGGTTGTCCTTTCAGGAAAACGTGGATTACCTCATCCAGGAGCTGCGACGTCCAAAATACAGCACCTATTTTATTTGTAAGTACGGAAAGCCTCTCGGTATGTTGCATTTTCCTGGCAGCACGGCGTAGTGGTTGGAGCATCACCCTGAGCTGCTTGGAGAAGAAGGTGTCCTAGAAATGCAAAAAATAAAAAATAAATTCTCTCCTGACATGTTTCTTCATCATCATCATCATCATCATCATCATCATCATAATTATTTTTACCCCGCCCATCTGGCTGAGTTTCCCCAGCCACTCTGGGCGGCTTCCAGCAGAATATTAAAATACAGCGGTACCTCGGGTTACATACGCTTCAGGTTACAGGCTCCGCTAACCCAGAAATAGTGCTTCAGGTTCACAACTTTGCTTCAGGATCAGAACAGAAATCGTTCTCCGGTGGTGTGGCGGCAGCGGGAGGCCCCATTAGCTAAAGTGGTGCTTCAGGTTAAGAACAGTTTCAGGTTAAGTACGGACCTCCGGAACGAATTAAGTACTTAACCCGAGGTTTTTGTTGTTGTTTAGTTGTTTCGTCATGTCCGACTCTTCGTGACCCCCTGGACCAGAGCACGCCAGGCACTCCTGTCTTCCACTGCCTCCCGCAGTTTGGTCAAACTCATGCTGGTAGCTTCACGAACACTGTCCAACCATCTCGTCCTCTGCCGTCCCCTTCTCCTTGTGCCCTCCATCTTCCCCAACATCAGGGTCTTTTCCAGGGAGTCTTCTCTTCTCATGAGGTTGCCCAAGTATTGGAGCTTCAGCTTCAGGATCTGTCCTTCCAGTGAGCACTCAGGGCTGATTTCCTTCAGAATGGAGAGGTTTGATCTTCTTGCAGTCCATGGGACTCTCCAGAGTCTCCTCCAGCACCAGAATTCAAAAGCATCCATTCTTCGGCGATCAGCCTTCTTTATGGTCCAGCTCTCACTTCCATACATCACTACTGGGAAAACCAGAGCTTTAAGGATACGGACCTTTGTTGGCAAGGTGATGTCAGGTTAAGAATAGTTTCAGGTTAAGTACAGACCTCTGGAACAAATTAAGTACTTAACCCGAGGTACCACTGTACAATGATTCACCAAGTGCTTCTTTTTTATGCATGTGTTTGCTGCCTTGGACCTCTCCTTTGAGAGAACGGCACATCTTTTAAGAATAAGCGGTTCTCATTGATAGCTGCATTAATCACAAACCTTCGGTTATTTGGGGATGGCGTGAGCTGACCCAAACAGGCCTCTAGAGGTCGTCCTCGGCTTACGCAATCGCCCCGATGGAGCAGAACAGCTGCTTTGGTTTGCAGCCTGCTCCTGGAAGACTTTGATGGGGAGAAAGTCAAGAGTGGATAGGGCCCATGGACTATATGGAACTTGCCGAACTGACTGGGAGACTCCGAGACCAGAGAGAAGAGACGGTGGAAGAAGGTTGGAAGAAGTTTAAAGAATATCTGGAAAAAAAATGTTAATATTTAAATCTTAGAATAGCTTTGGAAGTGGATACAGGATGTGGGGTTAGAAGTAGAAGACAGTGTATTTTAAAATAGTATTATTTGTAAAGGATAATATGTGAAGATTGTTATGGTAAAAGTAAGTGTGTTAAAAATGGTTAAGAATTATGATATATGTAAACTGCTAAAGATGAGGTAAAATGAAAATCAGATAGGGGGGGACTTGGGGAAGCTCACCTAACAATGTTTAGGGAAAAAACGGATAAGACAAGAATTTGTTTGTACAGTGGTACCTCAGGTTAAGTACTTAATTCGTTCCGGAGGTCCATACTTAACCTGAAACTGTTCTTAACCTGAAGCACCACTTTAGCTAATGGGGCCTCCTGCTGCCACTGCGCAATTTCTGTTCTCATCCTGAAGCAAAGTTCTTAACCCGAGGTACTATTTCTGGGTCAGCAGAGTCTGTAACCTCTGCTGACCCAGCGTATGTAACCCGAGGTACCACTGTATTGTTTGTTTTTCTGTTTGTGTTGTTTATTTGCGTTATAAAATGAATTAAAAAAATTGGGGGGATGGAGTGGTTAGGGCCCACCGTGGAACAGACCCACATCCCACCCAGCAACCACTTTTTCCCCCTTCTGTCTCTCGCTTATCCTGCTTCCTTTCTCTCCCTGCCTCCTTCCAGATTTCAGCAATGTCATCAGCAAGAGCAACGTCAAGTCTCTGGCCGAGGCGGACGAGCAGGAAGTTGTGGCAGAAGTCCAGGTATGTCTACGGTCAACGAGCCACAAGTCCAGGAAGTCTCTTGGTTCCTTTTTTAAAAAATATATATATTTCTACTTTTCAGGTTTATACATTCCACTAATTTTAGAATCATATTGACATTTCTAAACTTGGCTTCCTTCCCCTTCTTTCTGCGGCTCCTTAAATTTATTTTTAACATCTTCTGCATATCCACATTAACTTAATTTAGTCATTTATTCATCTTCTTTAAATATATACAGTCGGACCTTGGGTCCCGAACGCCTTGCGAGTCGAACGTTTTGGCTCCCAAACATTGCAGAATCAGAAGTGTGTGTTCTGGTTTGCAAACATTCTTTTGGAACCTGAATGTCCGATGCAGTTTAGGTGGCTTCTGATTGGCTGCAGGAGCTTCCTGCAGCCAATCAGAATCCGCACCTTGGTTTCCTAAAGTTTCGGAAGTCAAACGGACTTCCGGAACGGATTCCGTTTGACTTTCGAGGTGCTACTGTACTCTTATGAAATTGCATGTTATTACAATAATATTGTCAATGATCTTATCTGTTTACAATTTAACTGTAAATAATTCCATAAACTGTTTCCATTTTTTTACAAAAAAAAGTTATGTTGATTTCTTATTCTTCCAGTAAGTTTCATCGTTTCTGCATATTCCATCAGTTTTTGTATCTCTGGGCTTCCTTTTTGAGGAAAGGCTCCCTGCTGAATGAGGGAATTAAATTTACGGCCTGTAGTGCATTAAAAGAAAATACTATGAAAATGATGTATAGGTGGTATTTAACACCAACTAAATTGGCTAAAATGTGTAAGATGAAAAAAAAGGAATGTTGGAAATGTAAAGAAAAAGAAGGAAATTTCTATCATGTGCTGGACTTGTAGCAAAGTAAAAAACTTCTGGGATTTGATTAGTAATGAATTAAAGAAAATGTACAAAAGTACATTTGTTAAAAAACCAGAAGCATTTTTACTGGGTATAGTAGGGGAGAGAGAAACCAAAAATGGAAAAAAACAGGAACTACCAACAATTGAAGAGTGGCAGATGAAGAAGATGGAATATGCAGAACTGGCGAAGCTGACCGGGGAAATCCGAAACCTGTGTGATCAAGCTTTCCAAAAAGACTGGGGTAAATTTATGCAGTATTTAAAGGACAATTGCAAACGATCAACAACACTAGCAGGATTGAATGAAGACGACTTGTAATGTTGATGACCCTACCTATTTACATTTTCTTTAAAAACGGACAATGGGAATTGTATAATGTAAAGAGGAAGAAGTATAAATGCGAGGACATTATAAACAATTATGGTAACCATGAGACTTGGGTGGGGGGTGGGAGTCGAGTACCTCATATGAGCAAAAATAGGGTGAAAAATGAGGAAGTGCTTATAAACTGTAAAATGGAAAACTTAATAAAATATTATAAAAAAAAGAAAGTATCCCTGCTGCTTTGGAGACGTAGAGGCGGACTGGTGCTGTTGCAGTATAATCTAATGCAGCCCCCCAGGCCCTTAAGCCTCTCCCCTTGCCCAACTCTTCATGATGCACCAAATATAATAATAATAATAATAATAATAATAATAATAATAATAATTTATTATTTATCCCCCGCCCATCTGGCTGAGTTTCCCCAGCCACTCTAGGCGGCTTTCGACAAAATATTAAAATACAGTAATACATCAAACATTAAAAGCTTCCCTTCAGATGTCTTCTAAAAGTCTGGTAGTTGTTCTTCTCTCTGACATCTGGTGGGAGGGTGTTCCACAGGGTGGGTGCCACTACCGAGAAGGCCCTCTGCCTGGTTCCCTGTAACTTGGCTTCTCTCAGTGAGGGAACCGCCAGAAGGCCCTCGGTGCTGGACCTCAGTGTCCGGGCAGAATGATGGGGGTGGAGACGCTCCTTCAAGTATATAGGACCGAAGCCGTTTAGGGCTTTAAAGGTCGGCACCAACACTTTGAATTGTGCTCGGAAACGTCCTGGGAGCCAGTGTAGGTCTCTCAAGATTGGTGGCCGCTCCCATTCACCAGTTTAGCTGCCGCAGTGACAAACCCTGCCCCTGCTTTATACCCAACCTCGCTTTGCCACATGTTGACACCGGGTCTGGTCACTGGAGTTGAATAGCTTCTTGGGCATTGCTATGACACCGAGTCTCTCCTGTTTCTCGCCTGGCAGGAATTCTACGGAGACTACATCGCCGTGAACCCGCATGTGTTCTCTCTCAACATCTCTGCCTGCTGTCAGGTAGGTGGCGTGAGAGGAATCCCGGTAAATTCCAGGCCGCCTCACAACTCTCAGCACCAGTTCCCAGGATTCTTCAGGGGAAGCAGTGGCCGTCCAAAGGGGTGTGATAACCGCGTCAAATGTCTGGAGGCTTCAACAGTCACCTAGCAGCAGACTAAGCAAGATGTTTTGTCATAGGAGAGCCGTCTTGTCATGGGTTCATCACGGGGTTGGACCAGATGACCCCTTCCGACGCAGGTGGCGCTGTGGTCTAAACCACTGAGCCTCTTGGGCTTGCCGATCAGAAGGTCGGCGGTTTGAATCACCATGACGGTGGTGAGCTCCTGTTGCTCTGTCCCAGCTCCTGCCAACCTAGCAGTTTGAAAGCACACCAGTGCAAGTAGATAAATAGGTACCACTGCGGCGGGAAGGTAAACGGCGTTTCTGTGTACTCTGGTTTCTGTCATGGTGTCCCGTTGCGCCAGAAGCGGTTTAGTCATGCTGGTCACATGACCCAGAAAAGCTGTCTGCGGACAAACACTGGCTCCCTCAGCCTGAAAGCGAGATGAGTGCCGCAACCCCATAGTCACCTTTGACTGGACTGAACTGTCCAGGGGTCCTTTAACCTTTACCTCTACGATTCTGTAGCTGCTCCCGGGGCATCACCTAAGCAGGCTGCTGGCTGCTTTCTTTGCGTATTTTTATGTCATATTTTTATGTCGTGAACTTCCCCTGTTAACGGAGAAATCTGAGGGCTCCCTTGGACAAAAAACAAGGACACCAGCCAGGAATACCGGAGCAAAACATCAGCCTTTAGGCTTGGTCTTTATTGAAGACTGTCGCGACAGGACTCCCACCTGCCAGAAGGTGGAACAAGATGGAAGCCCCAAATAAAGAGCCCCAAACTTTTATTAGCTGTTAATCCCCATGTAAGGGACGTGGGTGGCGCTGTGGGTTAAACCACAGAGCCTAGGACTTGCCGATCACAAGGTCGGCGGTTCGAATCCCCGCGATGGGGTGAGCTCCCGTTGCTCGGTCCCTGCTCCTGCCTACCTAGCAGTTCGAAAGCACGTCAAGTGCAAGTAGATAAATAGGTACCACTCCGGCGGGAAGGTAAACGGCGTTTCCGTGCACTGCTCTGGTTCGCCAGAAGCGGCTTAGTCCTGCTGGCCACATGACCCGGAAGCTGTACACTGGCTCCCTCAGCCAATAAAACGAGATGAGCGCCGCAACCCCAGAGTCGGCCATGACTGGACCTAATCCCCATGTTACACCCCCGCAAACTACATCATGAAGATCACGGGGTGTTAATGGAACATCAGGTGGCAGTGTGCAAATGTAATAAATGAAATAAAACCAAACAGGCCTTGCTCGGCTCTCATTGATCTTTTCACCATATTTCTTTAGGGGCACAGCTGGGACCAGGCTCAGCTCTCCAGGACCACCCAAGGCTTGACCGCTCTGCTCCTGTCGCTGAAGAAATGCCCCATGATCCGCTACCAGCTCTCTTCTGAACCAGCCAAGAGGCTGGCAGAGTGCGTCAAGGTTCGTTCTTATTTAGTAAAAGTATTTGTATGACACTGCCTAGTGAATTATTATTTTTTAAAGAGAACACCAGGGCAGTGCTCAACAAAGTGCATGTGATAAATCGTAAAGCACCCTTTGCCTCTTCCACAAGTCTCTCAAGAAATTAGGGATAAGTAACATCTAATTTGGGACACGGGTGGCGCTGTGGGTCAAACCACAGAGCCTAGGGCTTGCCGATCAGAAGGTCAGCGGTTCGAATCCCCGCGATGGGTGAGCTCCTCTTTCTTGGTCCCTGCTTCTGCCAACCTAGCAGTTTGAAATCATGCCAGTGCAAGTAGATAAATAGGTACCACTCCGGCGGGAAGGTAAACGGCATTTCCGTGCGCTGCTCTGGTTCTCCAGAAGCGGCTTAGTAATGCAGGCCACATGACCCGGAAGCTGTACACCGGCTCCCTCGGCCAATAAAGCGAGATGAGCACCACAACCCCAGAGTCATCCGTGACTGAACCTAATGGTCAGGGGTCCCTTCACCTTTACCTTTACCATCTAATTCAGAGCTTTCCAAACTGTGTGTCGTGACATGTTTTGTGTGTCGGAAGCAGTGGGGAGGGGTGTTGTCTCACACAAACGCTCCCAGCCCTCCTCCCGGGGCTAGAAAGGGGTAAGTTTAACCTCTGGTTTGCTAGTAAAACTGAATTACCGTGTCAAGAAGTGATGCGTGTCTAAAAAGTGTGTCGTCAACATGAAAAGTTTGGAAAGCCCTGATCTAACTGGTTGGAAATGTTTCTTGATGTAAGACAGAGCTTTTTATTCTCAGCAGTCCTTGTTCCTCTGGAGGTCTCTCAGCTGTTGTGTTTCTCTAGACCTTGCAAGTCACGAGCGCCACACTTTTTGCTCTCTCGTTTCTTAGGACGGCACCTTGAACTTACCTGTCTTACTGGAAATATCTGGATAACCAGCTATATCATTTCTTCTCTTGACTATATGATCCCGTGCCAACCTTGGTTCAGTTCGGTTTCGTTTTTATGCTCTTGTCTCATAAGGTTCTATTTTGTTATTTGGGTTATATATTAAAACGAAAACACTTTTATTTGAATTTGGGGCCCATCTAGCTTAGTATTGCCTACACTGGCTGGCAGCAGTAGCTCTCTAGATTTCAGGCAGGGGCCTAACTGGAGATGCCCCTGGAGACTGAACCAGCAAGACAAGCAATTGCTCTCCCACTGAGCCAAAAAAGTCACAGGCCAGTCTTTTTTGCCTTCCAGTGCCAGGGTAGAAAAACTAAGTTTGCAATCCCTGTGCAGAGGACCTTTTCAGACCTTAACTACCTGGCTTGCCTATTCCTTTCCTCCCCTCCAAACAGCAAGTGATCACGAAAGAGTATGAGCTTTTTGACTTCCGTCGCACCGAAGTCCCTCCGTTGCTGCTGCTCCTGGACCGCTCGGATGACGCCATCACTCCACTCCTGAACCAGGTGAGAGCCTCGTTCCTCTCTGTCGCCTTGAAGCTGTCTTTAAATGGGAATCTGTGGATCTGCCTTCTACCTGGGAGGAGGAGGAGGTGTCGGAAGCCAGAGATCTTAGCGAGCAGAGAGTCTGTGGCAGAGAGCAGTCCGGAGGAGGGAGGCCAAGAGGCAGAGATGAGAGGCACAGGTGTCTCCCCCTCTTGCTGCAGCAAGCTCCCCTCCCTCCTGGCCTCCCAGGACCAGGAGAGGCATGAAACGGGAGGAGCAAAGGCAGGTGTGATGGCATAGCCTCAGATTGCTTCAGAAAACGTCCAGAGAGGATGGAACTTAGTCCCCACAACTGCCTCATAGGCAGGGCCATCTTTTATATATATATTTTTATTGAACAGTTTTAACAAACAAATTATCAATCAATATAACCATTTACATTTCCCTCCCTTTTTATCCCCTCTCCCCAGGACTTCCCTCAGCTTCTCTCTCCGGTTTCTTTGCACATATTATCCTCTGCATATTGTAAAATTGTACATATCATTGCCTTATTTATCATATAGGCAGGGCCGTCTTTACCCAGGGGTGTAAGGTGTGTGGGGCACCCAGGCGCTGAATTCTGGGGGGCACCTGCTGCCCACCACTGAAGCCGCCGAAGCTCTTATCTACCTGTTAGGAAATAAATAATTTTGATCAAGCTAGAAAAACAAAATACATATATACCTAGATATTACCGAAATATATACCTACTGTTTCACTAAAGGACTTTCGACTTTGTGCACTTATTTACCAAAGACACGCTGCGCCAGCGGCGATGGTCATTCACAACGGTGGCACTTCGCAGACTCAACATTGGCGCTTGTCATTCTCAACTGTGCCATGCATGCAAAATTAACTAAATTTGGGGACGCTGGGCGGATCTTTGCACCCTGGCAGCACAAATGGTACTTGCTCATAGGGGCAACACCGACTGCTTATTGGCCTGGCACTCCTGAGCACACCTTGTTTTTTCTGATAAAGAGTTTGCCTACTCGGTGTGATTTATTGCTAGCCCGCCCCAACACTAAACCAAGCGCCACTGGTCCATCTAGGTCAGCATTGCCTACACTGGCTGGCAGTGTCATGGTCCGGTTCATGGGCGATCAAAGTCCTGGCTGGGGACGTCAGGACTATGGGGAAGATGGCGGGGTGGGAGCAGGAACGGGGGTCCAGAAGCCAGGAGTCAGGAAGCCAAGAGTCCGAGGGTCAGAGAGCTGGGAGTCAAGAAGTCAAGGGTCCGAGGATCAAGAAGCAAGGAGTCACGAAGTCAGGGGTCCGAGGAACACGAAGCAAGGAGTCAAACGCAGCAAGGCAGGGAATGTGTTGCTGTGGCAAAGAGTCGAAGGGAAATGCTGACTTATATCCCTTCCCAGCTCTTGCCACCAGGTGCAGTAAGTTACCAATTGGCCTCACCTGTGCGGCCTCACCTTGCCTCTTCAGAACAAACTTAGGAAGGCCCCAGTCTTGGTCACAGGGTCTGGCTTCTGCACACATACCCGACAGGCAGTGGCTCCCTGGGGTTTCAGATGGAGATGTTTAGAGATGCCTGATGATCCGTTTCCTAAGTTTTGGAGCTTTCCTTCCTTCTGCCTACTCTGCTAACTCTCTTTTCCTCTCTGCGTAGTGGACATATCAGGCAATGGTCCATGAGCTGCTTGGGATTAACAACAACCGCATCGATCTCTCGCGAGTCCCGGGCATAAGTAAGGACCTCCGGGAGGTGGTCTTGTCGGCCGAGAATGACGAGTTTTACGCCAACGTAAGTCTTTTGGAAGGTACCTTTTATCACATGTGGTGGTCATGTAGGGTAATAAAGGCTTTCTGGGAAATGATATATAATGAACTGAAAAAAACGTTTTAAATAACTTTTGTTAAAAAACAACAACAACCCAGAAGCCTTTTTGTTAGGAATTATAGGTACAGTGGTACCTCGGGTTAAGTACTTAATTCGTTCTGGAGGTCCGTTCTTAACCTGAAACTGTTCTTAACCTGAAGCACCACTTTAGCTAATGCCGCGCCGCTGGAGCATGATTTCTGTTCTCATCCTGAAACCAAGTTCTTAACCCAAGGTAACCTGAAGCGTATGTAACCTGAAGCATATGTAACCCAAGGTACCACTGTACTGATATCCCAAAGGAACAGAAAAGACTCTTTATGTATGTGACAACAGCAGCATAAATGCTATTAGCCCAGAGATGGGAAGAAGAAAGAAAGAGGAATGGCAAACCAAGCTGTTAGGACTACGCCGAAATGGCAAAACTGACCGGAAAGTTCAGGAACCAAGAAGACAAGAAATTCAATAAAAAATGGGGAAAAAATTATAATTTATTTAGGAGACCACTGTAAGCAGATGAAAACATTAGCAGGATTTTAATCTCACTTGTAATGGATCAAATACTATGGACAATATGGATACAGTGGTACTTTGGTTCTCAAACTCCTTGGTACTCAAACACTGCAAACCCGTAAGTAAGTGTTCCACTTTGCGAGCTTTTTTCAGAAGCCAAACGTGCTCCGTTTTGAGTGCCACACTTCCGTTTTCAGTGTCACGCTGAGGTCTGCCTGTTTTTGCTATTTATTTTGCGTTTTTGTTTTCGCGGCTCTTCTTGTTTTTGTGACTGTGTGCAATCCAGTACAGCTACTGATTGATTGACTGTGTGACTACAGTACATTGTCTATTGCTTTCATTTTATGACTCAGCGGTTTCGTTAGATAGTAAAATTCATGTTAAATTGCTTCTTTGGGGTTTGTTTTTAAAAGTCTGGAACGGATTAGCCCACTTTGCATTACTTTCTATGGGAAAGCGCGCCTTGGTTTTGGAACGCTTTGGTTTTGGAACGGACTTCCGGAATGGATTAATTTTGAGGACCGAGGTACCACTGTAGACATAAAATACAGATTATGAAATAATATGCAGTTGAAAATATTGACAATAGAATCCATGGAGGTGATGGGGGAGAAGTCCCGAGATTCAGAGTAGTCTCTTAATATGGATGTGTATTTGGTACGGTTATAAATTTATATTTGTAAAATCAAATACAAACCATTTAAAAAAAAAAAAAGTCTTTGGGGAACGCTCTGTACGATGCTGGACGAGATGCTGGGGACCCCTTTGGCTTCTTCTAGCAATATCCAGACCCCCCTGACATTTCCTTCAATCCGCTGCTTTTTCTCGTTTGCAGAACATGTACCTAAACTTTGCAGAAATCGGAAGCAACATCAAGAACCTGATGGAAGACTTCCAGCGGAGGAAGCCTAAGGAGCAGCAGAAGCTGGAATCCATCGCAGACATGAAGGTAGCTTGGAATAATAATAATAATAATAATAATAATAATAATAATAATAATAATAATTTTATTTATATCCCGCCCTCCCCAGCCGAAGCTGGGCTCAGAGCAGCTAACAACAATAAAATACAGTGGTGCCTCGCAAGACGAAATTAATCCGTTCCGCGAGGCTCTTCGTCTAGCGGTTTTTTCGTCTTGCGAAGCAAGCCCATTGACGGCTTAGCGGATTAGCGCTATTAGCGGCTTTTAGCGGCTTAGCGGATCAACTGATAAGCGGCTTAGCGGCTTAGAAAAAGGGGGGGAAGGGGGAAAAAACCGCAGGAACTCGCAAGACATTTTCGTCTTGCGAAGCAAGCCCATAGGGAAATTCGTTTTGCGAAGCGCCTCCAAAACGGAAAACCCTTTCGTCTAGCGGGTTTTCCGTCTTGCGAGGCGTTCGTCTTGCGGGGCACCCCTGTAATAGAGCATTCTAGGGAAAGGCCATCAGCAAGCGCTTGCCCAGGAGCAGGGAGCTTGCAAGACTTTTGGACCTGGGGGAATGGCAGACCAAGTTAATGGAATATGCAGAAATGGCGAGACGGACGGGAAAGATCAGAAACCAGGAAGCTCAAGTATTCTTAGAAGATTGGAGTAACTTTTTATAATATACTTAAAAGACCACTGTAGGCATTTGAAATCATTGGCAGGGATACAATGACACTTGGCAATGTGAACTGAACTTTGGTAACTAAGATCATATAACAGATGGAGAACGGTAAAAAACGCAGAAAAAAGAAAAGAGTATTTTTATTTTTTGGAAATGGAATCCACGAAGGGAGAGGAGGAAGTCCAAAGGTTTCAAAAGAACCTTTTTATTTGTATGTTTTGGAATGATTAAAATTATTGCGTATAAATTCATGCAAAATCAATAAAAAATTAATTAAAAAAACAAACAGTTTTGGACTGGGACCTGGAGGAGACCTGGGTTCAAATCCCCATGCAGCTGTGAAGCTTGACTTGGGGCCAATCATTGCCTTTTAGCGTGGGTAGGCAAACTAAGGCCCGGGGGCAGGATCCTGCCCAATCGGCTTTTAAATCCAGCCCGCAGACGATCTGGGAATCAGCATGTTTTTACATGAGTAGAATGTGTCCTTTTATTTAAAATTCATCTCTGGGGCATAGGAATTAGTTCATTTTTATTTTTTCTCAAAATATAGTCTGGCCCCCCACAAGGTCTGAGGGACAGTGGACCGGCCCCTGCTGAAAAGTTTGCTGATCCTGCCTTTTAGCCTGATCATGGTGCTGTGGGTTAAACCACTGAGCCTCTTGGGTTTGCTGATCGGAAGGTCGGCGGGTCGAATCCCCGCGACGGGGTGAGCTCCCGTTGCTTGGTCCCTGCTCCTGCCAACCTAGCAGTTCGAAAGCACCTCAAACTGCAAGTAGATAAATAGGTACCACTCCGGCGGGAAGGTAAACAGCATTTCTGTGCGCTGCTCTGGTTCGCCAGAAGCGGCTTAGTCATGCTGGACACATGACCCGGAAGCTGTACGCCGGCTCCCTCAGCCAATAAAACGAGATGAGTGCCGCGACCCCAGAGTCGGTCACGACTGGACCTAATGGTCAGGGGTCCCTTTACGTTTACCTTTACCTCGCAGGGTTCTTAGCAGGATAAAACAGGGAGAACTTTGGGTGCCGCCTTGAGCTGCGTTGAGGGAACTTGATTCAGCAGCCGGGCTCTGAGGTCTCCTCTTCCCTTCCCTTCCTTTCCATCCTTCAGGCCTTTGTGGAGAACTACCCTCAGTTCAAGAAGATGTCCGGCACTGTTTCCAAGCACGTCACGGTGGTGGGGGAGTTGTCCCGGCTGGTGAGCGAGAGGAACTTGCTGGAGGCATCGGAAGTGGAGCAGGAGCTCGCCTGCCAGAACGATCACTCCAGCGCTTTGCAGGTAGCCCAAGCCCTGAGCCTGGAGCCTTCTCCAAAACCCTAAATAAATAAATCCCCTCTTGGTGCGCTGTCATGGAAGTAGAAGCATTAGAAGGCATGCAATCAAAGGGCCCAAAGCATATTTTCCCAGCCTGGCTCAGGGATGTTAACATCATACTACTACTACTAATAATAATTTATTATTTGTACCCCACCCATCTGGCTGGGTTTCCCCAGCCACTCTAGGCGGCTTCCAACAAAGATTAAAAATACATTAAATGTCACACATTAAAAGCTTCCCTGAACAGGGCTGCCTTCAGATGCCTTCTAAATGTCAGGTAGTTGTTTATCTCTTTGACATCTGGTGGGAGGGCGTTCCACAGGGCGGGCACCACCACCGAGAAGGCCCTCTGCCTGGTTCTCTGTAGCTTTGCTTCTCGCAGGGAGGGAACCACCAGATGGCCCTTGACGCTGGACCTCAGCATCCAGGCAGAATGATTGGGGTGGAGATGCTCCTTCAGGTATACTGGGCCGAGGCCGTTTAGGGCTTTAAAGGTCAACACCAACACTTTGAATTCTGCTCGGAAATGTACTGGGAGCCAATGTAGGTCTTTCAAGACTGGTGTTATGTGGTCTCGGCGGCTGCTCCCAGTCCCCAGTCTAGCTGCTGCATTCTGGATTAGTTGTAGTTTCCGGGTCACCTTCAAAGGTAGCCCCACGTAGAGCGCATTGCAGTAGTCCAAGCGGGAGATAACTAGACCAGCAACAGATTTGGTTTGGTTCGTAGGCCCAAAACCAAACCCTGACTTCGGATCATGGCTTGTTGGCAGAAAGCAAACTACAGTTCTAGGCTCGCTTCACAATTCCAAACAAAACAAACCACGGTTTAGTGTTCCGTGTGAACCAGACATGTTCGTGTGTTTCTGTTTACGTCTAAATCTTCCAGTCTTTCAGCCTCCAATAATGTTGGAAGTGCTTTTGGGGATATCTAACCTGCTTTTCAGTTGACGGGTGCGTTCTCAGCTTTCAAAAGCTCAGAAATGACCAGGACTAAAAAGTGAAAAGAAGAAATTATTGGGGTTCCGTTCTGCGTTCTTAAAGGTTCTCCTTCTCTGAATCCTACGCTCCACCCTCTACTCTAAATCCTGGGATCTTTCAGAAAGATGCTGCTTTTATATAAAGAATTTCTTTGGGGCAGTGGAGATACTTTCTAATTTTATTTCGGGGGGAAAGCTTCACAAGGAATCCTCTGTCTGCCTCCGGAGCTTAGATGGGACGTCTGTTTCCTCCGTAACCCATAGAATTCATAGACTGACCCCACCAGCTGACACCACATCAGTGGGGATGGATTAGGCTTGTCGGCTGTTAACAATGCAGCCCTTTTTATGAGGGATCTTCCGGCGCCTCGGGGGGCCTAGATGGGCAGGGAGGTCAAAGGTCAAAATGGGTGGGTTTAGATGATGTCAGGGCAGAAACTTCTGTGTGGATCTCAGCTTCCGACCACAGGGAAACTCTCTTTTCTGAATTTTAAGCCGCAATTCTCAAGCTGCTTTGGGGCTCAGAAATGCCTCCGTAGATAAGACGGGGGAATGTCCTTGGCAGTGGGAAAAAAAGTGCATTCTGCACGAACTCAGAGGCAGCCTTCTGCAAGAAGGCTCCCAAGCCAGTCCTCCTGATTCAGCTGGAGATCTTTGCGTTGTGAAAAGGCTTGGACTTAAGAGTACCCTGAGCCTGTGATGTTGTTGTTGTTTAGTCGTTTAGTCGTGTCCGCCTCTTCATGACCCCCTCGACCAGAGCACACCAGGCTCTCCTGTCTTCCACTGCCTCCCGCAGTTTGGTCAAACTCATTCTGGTAGATTCGAGAACACTGTCCCACCATCTCGTCCTCTGTCGTCCCCTTCTCCTTGTGCCCTCCATCTTTCCCAACATCAGGGTCTTTTCCAGGGAGTCTTCTCTTCTCATGAGGTGGCCAGAGTATTGGAGTCTCAGCTTCAGGATCTGTCCTTCCAGTGAGCACTCAGGGCTGATTTCCTTCAGAATGGATCGGTTGGATCTTCTTGCAGTCCATGGGACTCTCCAGAGTCTCCTCCAGCACCATAATTCAAAAGCATCCATTCTTCGGCGATCAGCCTTCTTTATGGTCCAGCTCTCACTTCCATACATCACTACTGGGAAAACCATAGCTTTGACTATACGGACCTTTGTAGGCAAGGTGATATCTCTGCTTTTTAAGATGCTGTCTAGGCCTGTCATTGCCCTTCTCCCAAGAAGCAGGCGTCTTTTAATTTCGTGACTGCTGTAACCATCTGCAGTGATCATGGAGCCCAAGAAAGTAAAATCTCTCACTGCCTCCATTTCTTCCCCTTCTGTTTGCCAGGAGGTGATGGGACCAGTCGCCATGATCTTAGCTTTTTTTAACTTTGAGTTTCTGACCATATTTTGCACTCTCCTCCACCCCCCAAATCTGCAGATGGAAGGCGGTATACAAATTTAATAAAATAATAATAAATACGGAATTCAGATTGTGATGCAAGCAAAGATGCAAGGCAGGAAATGAAACAAGCAATGAAATTACAGTTAAAAATCCAGTCCGTTGCGGCTGCTACAAGAGTTGCTCTCCCAAGTGGCCCGCTGTTCACCGAGACTTGCTGATTTTCAGGCCATCTCTGTGGCTGAAAACGTTTGAGAAACAAGGCCTTTGATGGCTTTGAAAGGGGAGGAAGCCACCCCATTTATGTGGAGCATTTAAGTCGGCCTTTCCCAACCAAGGCATCTTCCTGACGTTAGATCTAAGCCCATTCATTTCCATGCTTAAACTCTGAGCAGAGCTAACACTGGGTTTCATCCACGTGTTATCTAGACACAAATCTGCAGCATAATAATCGTAATTTATTATTTATACCCCGCCCATCTGGCTGGGTTTCCCCAGCCACTCTGGGCGGCTTCCAACAAAAGATTAAAAATACATTAAAACATCAGTCCTTACTTCCCTAAACAGGGCTGCCTTCAGATGTTTTCTAAAAGTCAGATAGTTGTTTATTTCATTGGCATCTGGTGGAAGGGCGTTCCATAGGGTGGGTGCCACCACCGAAAAGGCCCTCTGCCTGGTTCCCTGTGACTTGGCTTCTCGCAGTGAGGGAACCACCAGAAGGCCCTCAGAGCTGGACCTCAGTGTCCAGGCAGAATGATGCGGGTGGAGACGCTCCTTCAGGTATACTGGGCCGAGGCCGTTTAGGGCTTTAAAGGTCAGCACCAACACTTTGAATTGTGCTTGGAAACGTCCTGGGAGCCAATGTAGGTCTTTCAAGACCAGTGTTATATGGTCTCGGCAGCCGCTCCCAGTCCCCAGTCTAGCTGCCGCATTCTGGATTAGTTGCAGTTTCCGAGTCCCCTTCAAAGGTAGACCTACGTAGAGCGCATTGCAGTACAGTGGTACCTCGGGTTAAGAACTTAATCCATTCCGGATTAACCTGAAACTGTTCTTAACCTGAATTTAGCTAATGGGGCATCCCACTGCCGCCACGTGATTTCTGTTCTCATCCTGAAGCAAAGTTCTTAACCCGAGATACTATTTCTGGGTTAGCAGAGTCTGTAAACTGAAGCATCTGTAACCCGAGGTACCACTGTAGTCCAAGCAAGAGATAACCAGAGCATGCACCACTCTGGCGAGACAGTCTGTGGGCAGGTAGGGTCTCAGCCTGCGTACCAGATGGAGCTGGTAGACAGGATGCCCCTCCGTCGTCCCCCGCCCTAAAAGCCTCGTCTCTCCTGCTGCAGAACATCCGCCGGCTCTTGCAGAACCCCAAAGTGAGCGAGCTGGATGCCACCCGCCTGGTGATGCTGTATGCCCTTCACTACGAGAGACACAGCAGCAACAGCCTCCCGGGACTCATGACGGAGCTGAGGAACCGAGGGGTCTCCGAGAAGCACCGGAAGGTGGGTGGGGGTTCTGAGCCCTCCAGGGGGCAGGGAGAAACTGTCCTTAAGGAGCAAAGGCTGTGGAGTGGGTCCATACATTGCTACGATACCACTACAAACATGCGTTATCGCTTTGTTTTCGTTTCATTGTTTTGCATTCTAGTTTGGTTTTTATTATTTTGTACTGACTTCGGTTTTATTTATTTTTATTCTTGTTTTGTATTTTCTGTTGCCAACCGCCCTGGAATCCTTCTGATGAAGGGTGGTGTACAAACTTGATTAATAATAATAATAATAATAGTAAGCATTTGAATTATTTCTGTGTGGGATAACAGGTTAAAAGTACATTAAAACATCAGTCGTTAAAAACTTCCCTAAACAGGGCTGCCTTTAGATGTCTTCTAAAACGTCAGATAGTTGTTTATCTCTTTGACATCTGATGGGAGGGCGTTCCACTGATAATAATATTTCTCTTCCGGCTCAGCTGGTGTCGGCCGTCGTAGAATATGGAGGCAAGCGCGTTCGTGGGAGCGACCTCTTCAACTCCAAAGATGCTGTCGCCATCACCAAGCAGTTCCTCAAAGGACTAAAGGTGGGGGCCGTTCTTCCAGATAACCATGGTTTTTAATTTCTGCAGCCTTGCTGAGCCCGGAGAGAGCATTCGCTTTTCCCTCTTGTGTTTCCTTCTTCAAACAGGGCGTCGAAAACGTCTACACCCAACACCAGCCGTTGCTGCACGAGACTCTCGACCAGCTCATCAAGGGGAGACTAAAAGACAACCAGTACCCCTACCTTGGCCCCAGCACCCTCCGCGACAGGTAAGGGTGGCAGACGTGATCTCTCCTAGCTGGGGATGCCTTTAGGGGCTGGATCTGGGACCATGCAGAAGCCAGGTGATCTACCTAGCAACCGCTGAGTTGCTAAAAAATAAAGTAAGATTGCAGTCCTGAGGTCCAGCTCCGAGGGCCTTCTGGTGGTTCCCTCGCTGTGAGAAGCCAAGTTACAGGGAACCAGGCAGAGGGCCTTCTCGGTAGTGGCCCCCGCCCTCTGGAACGCCCTCCCATCAGATGTCAAAGAAATAAACAACTCTCTGACTTTTAGAAGACATCTGAAGGCAGCCCTGTTTAGGGAAGCTTTTAATGACAATTGTATTTTAAGGGATGCAGGTGGCACTGTGCGTTAAACCACAGAGCCTAGAGCTTGCCGATCAGAAGGTCGGCGGTTTGAATCCCTGCGATGGGGTGAGCTCCTGTTGCTCGGTCCCTGCTCCTGCCCACCTAGCAGTTCGAAAGCACGTCAAAGTGCAAGAAGATAAATAGGTACCGCTCCGGCGGGAAGGTAAACGGCATTTCTGTGCGCTGCTCTGGTTCGCCAGAAGTGGCTTAGTCATGCTGGCCACATGACCCAGAAGCTGTACGCCGGCTCCATCAGCCAATAAAGCGAGATGAGCGCCACAACCCCAGAGTCGTCCGCGACTGGACCTAATGGTCAGGGGTCCCTGTATCCTTTACCTTATTGTATTTTAATATTTTGTTGGAAGCCACCCAGAGTGGCTGGGTAAACCCTACCATAGGGACGGGGTATAAATAATATATATTTATTTATTTATTTATTTATTTATTTATTTATTGTCATCATCCTCACAGTTCTGAACAAAGGCCTGGTTCAGATAGGGACCAAGGAAGCTGGCTTATACTGAATCAGGGCACGGTTCCCTCTAGCTTAGTATGGCCAGCATTGACCGGCAGCATCTCTTTCTAACTCAGGCATCTCTCCCACACCTAAAGATGCTGCCTGCGGGGCTGGAGCCCTTCTCCTGAGCCCTGCCGCTCCCTAAATCGTTCCGTAACCGTCACAAGACAAGGGCTGAAATAAGCACCTCGACAGTATAAATTTTGTGGCGAACGCCTCCCTACGGCCGAAAGCTTTCCATATCTCCGATTGAATTGCTGCCTTAAATTCCCTGCTCCCCTGAGCAGCTGGCTTACAAACCGACTTGGCGCTGGTTTTCCTCGTTTGCGACCTGCGCTGTAGTTTTTTCGTTTTGTTTTCTGTACTCTCCACAAACTGCGATCCCCGTCAGAGTTCAAACGTAATGGGGGCGGAAGGCTGCTAGGATTTGCATTTGTTTATTTGCATGAGCCTCGTAAAACTAGCCTCCCCATCAAATTTTCAAAGCAGAGGGTCTGCCTGTCTTTTTTCATTCTGCTTCTCCTAAGCGCCCATAAGGCACCACCTTCCCTGGCAAGTTGTCACTGTGCAACCTTATTTCTTTTATTTCCACATTCTTCCCTTTATATCCTGCCTTCCTTCCATCATAGAACCCAAGGCTTCGAGTCGGTCGGCACAGCTGAGATATCACCAACTTTGGGCTCTTAGGCCATCCCAGTTGTTCATCATTTTGTTTCTTTAGATAAGTAACTTAAGAGTGAACCCACTGGGTTCTCTTCTCTCTTTTTCACTGGGTTCTCTCTCTTTTTATATAAACTTTTATTAGCTTTACATAAAAGTTATACACCATAAACATAACATTTTCACACACTGAAAAAAAAAGAAAAAGGTTATTTCGAACCTTGCGACCTCCTTCCTTCCCTCTATGGGTTTCCAATTCTAAATTTTATTCCTGCATCTTTTCCTGTAATCTATCGGCTATATAATCATAGCATCCACAAGCCACATTACAAGTGTCATTGTATTCCTGCCAGTGATTTCAACTGTTTACAGTGATCTCTCAAATATGTTAGAAAGTTATTCCAGTCTTTTAAAAATACTTGGTCTTTCTGAAGGAAGAGCTCAGCATTCTCTGTTCACTAGTGCAAGGGCTTTCTCATATATATATATATATAATTTTTATTTATTTTCCATTTAATAATATAGACTCACATCATTACATTCCACTTTACGTCTCTGGCTCTGTCAACTTCCTGCCCTCCCACCTCATGGCTCTCAGAATTAACCTTTATATCATTGCGTTTTGTACATTTTCCCATTCTAATTACACACATTATGAAATAACTCAAAATTTAAATAAATATACAAAGGTAAAGAACTTTTCATTATAAGTCTTCAAACAACCCTGCTGGTGATGTTAATTGCTTACAGTAATCTTTCAAATATCGTATGAATTTACTCCAGTCCTTTTGGAATACTTGATCCTTCTGGTTTCGGATTTTTCCTGTCAGCTTTGCCAGTTCTGCAAAGTCCCTCATCTTCACCTGCTCCCCTTCTTTCGTCAGTACTTCTTGTTTCCATTTTTGGGCTAAAATAATTCTTGCGGCAGTTGTTGCACACACTAGTGTGATGATACACTAGTGCGAGGGCCTTTGCACCAGCAGGCAGGTGAGTTTTACTGCTGCGCAACGAAGGAATCCATTGCCGCAGTTGCGCCAGCGTAAACTCGCCATGTGACCGATCACGCGGTTGTGTCATGCAGCGAAGTTGCCAGGGACCTGCTCTTGCGAGTTCTGCTGCGTAGCAAGTTGCCGCGAGTGCAAAAACATTTCACCAGTAGAACAAGGATACCGCTTTGTTGTTTAGTCGTGTCCGCCTCTTCGTGACCCCCTGGACCAGAGCACGCCAGGCACTCCTGTCTTCCACTGCCTCCCGCAGTTTGGTCAAACTCATGCTGGTAGCTTCGAGAACACTGTCCCACCATCTCGTCCTCTGTCGTCCCCTTCTCCTTGTGCCCTCCAACTTTCCCAACATCAGGGTCTTTTCCAGGGAGCCTTCTCTTCTCATGAGGTGGCCAAAGTCTTGGAGCCTCAGCTTCAGGATCTGTCCTTCCAGTGAGCACTCAGGGCTGATTTCCTTCAGAATGGAGAGGTTGGATCTTCTTGCAGTCCATGGGACTCTCCAGAGTCTCCTCCAGCACCAGAATTCAAAAGCATCAATTCTTCGGCGATCAGCCTTCTTTATGGTCCAGCTCTCACTTCCATACATCACTACAGTGGGATCTCGGGTTAAGTACTTAATTCGTTCTGGAGGTCCGTTCTTAACCTGAAACTGTTCTTAACCTGAAGCATCACCTTAGCTAATGGGGCCTCCTGGTGCTGCCGCACCGCTGGAGCACAATTTCTGTTCTCATCCTGAAGCAAAGTTCTTAACCTGAAGCACTATTTCTGGGTTAGCGGAGTCTGTAACTTGAAGCGTATGTAACCCGAGGTACCACTGTACTGGGAAAATCACAGCTTTAGCTATACGGACCTTTGTCGGCAAGGTGATGTCTCTGCTTTTTAAGATAAGGATACCGCTAAGGGACTTTAACTTGGTCTCAGACCCTCTGTGATCTAGCGACTTCCTCTGCATGCGAAGACAGGCTCTGGCGGATCGAGCGGACGAGACCAAGAGCGGGTCCGACAGTCAAGAAGGCTGTTTCTGCACATGCAGAAGATATAGAAGCACGCGTAGTCGCACCAACAGGGTAAAGAACAGCTTCTATCCGTGGGATGTTAGGCTGCGGAATTAAAAGAATCATGGAATCATAGAGTTGGAAGAGACCACAAGGGCCATCGAGTCCAACCCCAACAACAGGGCAACTGAGTTTCGGGTTTGGTGGGTGTGCGTCAGTAAACAAAAAGGAATTACGACTAAGAGAGCTGAGTGGGGGGTGCTCGTGTAATCTCACTGTATAGTAGTAGTAGTAGTAGTTTGGATTTGATACCCCGCCTTTCACTCCCCTTCAGGAGTCTCAAAGCGGCTAACATTCTCCTTTCCCTTCCTCCCCCACAACAAACACTCTGTGAGGTGAGTGGGGCTGAGAGACTTCAGAGAAGCGTGGCTGGCCCAAGGTCACCCAGCAGTTGCATGTGGAGGAGCGGAGACACGAACCCGGTTCCCCAGATTACGAGGCTACCACTCTTAACCACTACACCACAGTGACAATAAAGTATTTCAGTTTCAGTGCTGCAGAGGGAAGGGAGGGTCAGAAGGGAGGGTCAGATGGGGCTCGGAAGGCAGCCCACCTAGGAGAAGGAAAACTGGTCCTAAATCTCCACTGTCTTGCGGGGATATATTCGGGAGATGCAAAAGCTTGAGAGTAAACGCTACACAAATCTGGAGCGGAGTCCCTAAGACTGTTGGGTGGGGCCTTGAACTCCTCCTTCTGGCAAGCTGGTGCCAAGCGCCTTTCTCTGCTGTCCTTTGGACCACAGCAGCGAGCCTGGGGGGCGGGGTCTTGTTCTCTGGGCAGCCCAGGACCTCCAGACACCCTGCCCAGGCTTGCGCCCCAGGGGAGTCACTTTGGGGCTGCCAGCATCGCGGTTTGGCTGCATCCCCGGAGGCGCACTCCATCGTCTCTCGAGACAGACGGAAGCCAGTGCCAAAAACTTTGGAGACAGCCCCTAGGCCTGGCTCACTTTGATCGGTTAATTTCAGCGGTGGCGTTTCCTCTATCTGTTGAGCCGTGCCTCCAATTCTGGAGAACGCAGAGCTTGGGGAAGGCTTCCCCGATGGGATACAGAATGCTGCAAGCGTGTTTACTTTTAAAAGTGCCCCTTTCCCCCCCAAGAGTGGGGTTGTGCTGTTGTTTTTCCAGCATTCCTCGTAGCAGAGCTTAAGCTGCTGATGGGGTCATTGGTTGTGTCTGTCATCGGCTGCCCTTGTGGTTTTTACCCCCGGGGGGGGGGCAGGTGCATTGATCGGATCTCGGCACTTACGCAAAAGCAACAGCGTGTGTTTGTGCGGTTTCGCATCTGGCTCTGTCCCGCTGTCCTCGTGGAGATAACTGACAACAGGAAGGGTGTGAGAGACTTTTTTCCACCACAGACATCGGGTCACGCTGGGAAATAATTCCCATCCCTTCTCTCAGCTTGCTTGGAGCGATCTCCGGTCCAAGCAGGATCGGCAGGGAGAGAGGAACACACAGATGGATCCCTCCTCCTCCTTGGGTTTCATAAGATCGTAAAGTTAGAAGGGCCCCCAGGATCAGTCAGTCAGTTTTATTGTACATAGCCAAAGGCTGCCGCAATGTACACAGAATCATTCAACAATTAAAAGAAAATATACTGGATTGATACAAAAAACTTAAAACATTTATATTATCAAGACATTACCTACTCTAAACAGAGCTATAAAAGTACCTTAAGACATTAAACAAAAAAATTTATAAGTTCAAATTATCACATGGCCACTAATATGATAATTAATACAATGTGCATTTATATTCAGAGTTTGGTGATAAAGATAGAATATAACTTAATGTAGATAGGGTCAAATAAATTCATCTCCTTTACAGTTGGTGGCTACCCTGGCTATATAATTTGCTCGAATTTTCCTAGCGGCAGTTGCAAAGAGTGCTACACGCCAGGTCACACATACTTATCTGTGTCTGCGAGGAGATAGAAAATCATGTCAGAGGGGGTCTGGCCGAGGGTCACGTAGTCCAACACCCCTGAAACGCAGGATTTGCAGCTAAATAATCCACAACGGGTAGCCATTTAACCTCTGCTTAAAATCCTTCCATGAATGAGAGTCCACCACCTTCTAAGTTAAAACGAGATGAGCCCTGTGGGCCTCATACAGCAGCGAGACTCTAACAACAACAACAACAACAACAATAATAATAATTTATTATTTATATCCCGCCCATCTGGCTGAGTTTCCCCAGCCACTCTGGGCGGCTTGCAATCAGGTTTAAAACATTGTTTGAAACAATACAGCATTAAATATTAAAAACCTTCCCTAAACAGGATTGCCTCCAGATGTCTTTTAAAAAGAAGATAGCTGCTTATTTCCTTCACATCTGAAGGGAGGGCATTCCACAGGGCGGGCGCCACTACCGAGAAGGACCTCTGCCTGGTTCCCTGTAACACCGCTTCTCACAATGGGGGAACTGCCAGAAGGCGTCCTCGCTGGATCTCAGTGTCCGGGCTGAACAATGGGGGTGGAGACGCTCCTTCAGGTATACTGGACTGAGGCCATTTAGGGCTTTCAAGGTCAGCACCAACACTTTGAATTGTGCTCAGAAATGTACTGGGAGCCAATGTAGGTCTTTCAAGACTGGTGTTATGTGGTCCCGGTGGCCGCTCCCAGTCACAGTCTAGCTGCCACATTCTGGATTAACTGCAGTTTCCGGGTCACCTTCAAAGGTAGCCCCACGTAGAGCATGATGTTTTTAGGTGAAAAAGGAGATTGCTGTTGGTTGACCCAAAATTCTGTCCTCTCTGTGGCCTTGAGGGTCTCCGTTAGCTGGGCTACTACAGCCGTACCTTGGTTCTCGAATTTAATCCGTTCCGGGAGTCCATTCAACTTCCGAAACGGTTTAAAAAGCAAGACACGGCTTCCGATTGGCTGCACTTCCGAGTTTGCGACATTCAGGAGTCGGTTTGTTCGTCAACCAAAGTGTTCGACTACCAGGGTACCACTGTATTGGGATTTTAAAAAGGGAAAATAAAGCCGGATATTTAGTTGGACAGGAAAGAAATTCACCAGTTTTATAGAATTGTATAGTTGGAAGGGATCCTGAGCGTCATTTAGTTCACCCCCCTGCTGTGGAAGAATCACAAATAAAGCATACATGACAGATGGCCAGCCAGCCTCTCACGTTCTGCTACAAGAACAATAGAATTGCCAGCAAAACACCTATATTGTGAAGTGTCCTGTCTGCCCCAGACATTTGATGGGGTATCGCAACCCACGGTTTCTCCCAAAGTAACAGACAGGGAACTGCTGTCTGTTAAACTTTTGTTGTTGTTGAAGAATCTCTTTTTAAAAACCATATTTTATTGCGCTTTACTTGTCAAATTTAAACATCTGCATCATATAGGATTCCTTGAATCCTTTTGACTCCCCTCCACCCTTCCATGGTTACCATTTTCAAACTTTTCCCACTGCTTCACTTATTTTCTCTGTTTTTCTTATATAATCCCATTTTCCCTTCATTTTAATACATTACAAACGTTATTCGAATCCTGCCAAAGTTTTTAGTTGTTTACAGTGTTCTCTTAGAGACATTATAATTCTTTCTCATTCTTTTTAAACTTCATCACTTCCTAGTTTCTGATTTTCCCGATCATTTTTGCCATTACGGCGTAGTCCAGAGGTCAGCAAACCTTTTCAGCAGAGGGCCGGTCCACTGTCCCTCAGACCTTGTGGGGGGCCGGACTATATTTTTTGGGGGGGAATGAACGAATTCCTATGCCCCACAAATAACCCAGAGGTGCATTTTAATTAAAAGAACACATTCTACTCATGTAAAAACACGCTGATTCCCGGACCGTCTGCAGGCCGGATTTAGAAGGCGATTGGGCCGGATCCGGCCCCTGGGCCTTAGTTTGCCTACCCATGGCGTAGGCCATCATCTTCACCAGTCATTCGTCTTTGGTCGGGACTTTATCTTCTTTCCATCTCTGGACCACCCTTCGCCCGTACATAAAATGAACAATATAATAACACATTAAATACGTACTAAAATTAAGGGTGCCGAGAGTTGCTGGGAGGGTGGAAAGTTACTGAAACTGAGGTTTGAAGGCGGGGATGGGGGGGGGGGGAATGAATCAATTTGGATTCCAGACAGGTCTGATAAAGGAAAGGATCCCCGCGGATTAGCCGTGTTTCTCGCTCTGGGAAAAAGCCGGCCTGTCTCAAAATTTACGACGCTGTCCTTTTCTTATCTGTCAGACAAACTTGCAGAAAGGGACCTTTTTGTCTGGCTCGGAAGGAGCTGAAACCCTCCATTAATATTTTTCCGGAGGGGCGCTGTGTGTGACCACCCGCCTCCCCTTCCCCACCCAAAGATAATTCGAGAATGTTTCCAAAACGATCCGTAGTTTGCCTCTTGTGAGCTCATAACTCCTTTTCCTTGTTGGTAACTGGAGTGACGAATGGGCCATGAAGCTGTCAGCGGGGCTGCGAAGCGTGGACACCATTCGTGACAAAATGCTCCACCTTCCCCGGGGAAATTTTTTATTTTTATTAAAACGCTCATCAGATGCATCGGAGTTCTGTACTACAGAAGCGCAGGCCCTTCTCCCCTTATCCTGAACCTCATTTTGAGGGTGGGGGGAGCTGTGTTCTTTTCAAACTATGGATAAGGAATCCCAATTTAAGGTTTTCCCCCAGCCACATGTTTTGCAGGCTCCCTCCCATAGTCCTTCAGCTTTCACAATGCTTCTCGTCTGCCCGGATCGTAGAATTAAACAAGTCGTAAGGGAACACGAGAGCCATCTGGCCCAACCTCTTCGCAATGCTGGAATCTCCCCCCTCCCCCCCAAAAAAATTGTATTCATTTTCCAGAAAAAAATTAAGACAAACAAACAAACATAGATACTAATTGTAATTAAACCAATCTTAATAACATTATTAAGTGACTTCCTCAAATCCCCCGGTTGAATTTCATTGTATATCATTTTAACAGTTTTCCAAAATCAATCTTCTCAAAAAATTAATTTTGTCACTTAGCATCTTTCAATCTTTCTAATCTAGCTTTAAACACCTTATTTCCTATCCTTACATATTTAAATCCTAAGCCTATGTAATATTTGCAAGCTTTTCCAATTAAGTTATCTTAACATATTTAGCTAAATAGTCTTTAAATTTTATCCATTCTTCCTGGTACTCCTCCTCCTTCTGGTCGCGGACTCTTCCAGTCAGGTCGGCTAGCTCCGAAAAATCCATCATCTTCATCTGCCAATCTTCCACTGTTGGTGCTTCTTGTTTTTTCTGCAATGCAGGAATCTTTTGCCCAACGTAGGACTCAAAACCAAAGCCCTGAGATGAAGAATCTCACGCTCTACCAACTGCGAGCTCTCGGGACAGAGAGGGGTGTGTGTGTGTGTGTGTGTGTGTGTGTGTGTAGGAAGCCCGCTTGACACAAAGGTTAAGATCTCTGGTGCAGCCCCACCTGTTAGCATTCCACTCCTCCGTTGCTGGTTATGTGATTGTTACTTCACATGTCTGTGTTTACTTTCTATATAAACACACAAGACGTAACCAGCTGTACTTTTGATAATAAATCAACAGCAGCAACAAATTATTTTTATATGATGATAAGAAAATATTATTATCATTGGCTAATTAATGGAATTGGAGTACAAATTTCACTTCAGAAATTGGCTCCTCCTCACAATTTCTTTTTTTTTTTTAATCAAAATTTTTATTGATTTTCCAAAGTTTATAAACAACTAACCAGTTGTACTTTTGAATAAATGAGGTACAGTGGTACCTCGGGTTACATACGCTTCAGGTTACATACGCTTCAAGTTACAGACTCCGCTAACCCAGAAATAGTGCTTCAGGTTAAGAACTTTGCTTCAGGATGAGAACAGAAATTGTGCTCCAGCGGTGCGGCGGCAGCAGGAGGCCCCATTAGCTAAAGTGGTGCTTCAGGTTAAGAACAGTTTCAGGTTAAGAACGGACCTCCGGAACGAATTAAGTACTTAACCTCAGGTACCACTGTATAATATTCATTGTGTCAAATTGTAGATTTCAATGGAAGTCTCATAAAGTTCAACGAAAAAAGCAGAAGACCCAGTGGATCAGTTCATTTTCTAGTCAGTTCATTCATAAGGTCCATACATGTATAAATATCTATTCCACCTGTCTGTTCATAGAGTCCAATAATCCACATGAAGGGTTGTTACAGTTCCACAGAGTCTAAGATAAAGATTTCCGGAATATTAGCCTTGTTTAGCCACCCTAGGCTTCATCAGTAGAACAGACTCACATGTAATATTACAGGATAGTGGATCTTGCAATCACCATTCTGTAAAATCCACATATGAGCTTGTTCTACTGCTGAAGCCTAGGATGGCAAAACAAAGCTAATATTCCGGTGCTTTTCGACACCCATGTAAGCATCTCCTCTGCCGTGAGAAACTGGGAATGTCCTAGTTACATTGCATTTTATTCTTAAAGTAGCGCCTTAGGAGATTCACAGCCGCCTTTTTGTATTGTTTCCATTGCCGACCTTGGGCCAGAACAGCCTGTCCGTTCATTGCGGGACTTCTTAATCTTCCGTGGGCGGGGAGGGAAAGAGGAACCATCTGATCCTGGGTTGGTCTCAGTGACTGGTTTACGGCGAGTCTCTGGCAACTGCCCAGGAACCAGTGTTCGATAGCTCTGTGCGCTGGGGACCCTCTGCTTTTAAAAAGGGGTTTTCAAAGCCTGCCGTGAAACGGAACCCGCATTCTGCGAACTGTGTGCATTATTATTGTCTTTGTTGTTGCTTACTCAGTTTGCATCCCGCCCTTAAACTGCGGAACTCACTGCCACAAGAGGCAGCGATGGCCACCCGCTTGAACTGCTTTAAAAGCAGCTAGGGTAAATTTGCAAGGGACGAGAAAGCTCCAAACCAAAATGGGCATCTGGAGAACTGAGCCGGGAGATGTGTGGTTCAGATGTGGGCATTGAGGAAGGACTCGCGACGTTCAAATTCGGAATTTGCATCTCTCCCTATATCAAGTGATCTTTGCAAACGTCGCTTGCGATTCAGGGCTCTGGGCCTGAATATTTGAATGGGCTGAAGTTGCTAACCTGTGTGGAACGGGAGCACGAAAGAGGTGGGGGCGTTTTTCGGGGGAGGTTCATGTGTGGATTTCATGCTCCCTGCATCCTCCTGGTCCCCAGTGAGTATGCATTATTGTGATATGAGCTGTAACAAAACCCTGCTCATTGTGTGTGTGTGTGTGTGTGTTTAGGGGGTGCGGACCCATATTGCAGTGGAGGGGTGCCAGGTCTGACCATCTGATCAATCTCTCTCATCCCTTGAAAGCTGGTGGACTTCATCAGTTACAAGAGACAGCTTGGGGGACGGGTTTTTCCTTTTAATTATTAAACAACAAAAAACCAAGCATCTGTCCATCTCTGTCACTGGATCCGGTTGCCCCAGTTCTTGGGGATCTGGGCAGGCCCAGAGCAATAGCACTCTCATCTGTGTTTCCAGGGGAGCGGAGGGAGGGGATAAAGTATCTGACACCTTCTTCTTCCCTTTCTAAGGGACACGGTTGGCGCTGTGGGTTAAACCAGAGCCTAGGGCTTGCCGATCAGAACGTCGACGGTTCGAATCCCCGTGACGGGATGAGCTCCCGTTGCTCAGTCGCTGCTCCTGCCAACCTAGCAGTTCGAAAGCACACCAGTGCAAGTAGATAAATAGGTACCGCTCCGGCGGGAAGGTAAACGGCGTTTCTGTGCGCTGCTCTGGTTCGCCAGAAGCGGCTCAGTCATGCTGGCCACATAACCCGGAAGCTGTACGCTGGCTCCCTCGGCCAATAAAGTGAGATGAGCACCGCAACCCCAGAGTCGACCACGACTGGACCTTCCCTTTCTGGGACAAGGAAGCCCCTATTTGCAGGGGGAAGATGTCAGACTCTTCCATCACGCCGTGGGTTGCCTCCAGCGCTAGCCTTGCTCAGATTAAAAAGTGGAGACATACCGTATTTTTTGCTCCATAAGGCACATCTGACCATAAGACGCACCTAGTTTTTAGAGGAGGAAAACAGGGGGGAAATATTCTGAATCAAATGTTGTACTAAACTATTTAATAAACTACCGGTATATCAGAATGAGAGTGAGGGACAGGAGTTGTATGTTTCTTTAGTGTGCGCGCTCAAGGAGCGATGAGCGGGGAGGCAGCACACCCCTGGACGGACCCGACACAGGAACCCCAGCAGCCTCCTCTTGTGTAAGCGGCTCATCTCCCGCTTTGCTGCTTTAAAGCGAGCCACGGAGGAGGGAAGGGGCGCCATGGATCCTCCGCTCGCGACTGCAGTGGGATCCCACTGCCGTCCATAGGCATTCACTCCCTAAGACGCACAGACATTTCCCCCTACTTTTTAGGAGGAAAAAAGTGCATCTTAAGGAGCGAAAAATACGGTAGCTGCGATGCTGGGAAACTGGGGGAGGCAAGAGGGCAAGGCGGGGGGCGCAGACCAGACACACCCACTCTGCATTTTTAGCCAGTTCGGGCTGCAACTCAGTGGCAAAGCACCTGCTTGGCACACCTGGAGACCCCAAATTCAGTCCCCAGGGGCATAGGATCCTGGAGTTGAAAGGGACATCGGGGGGTCATCTAGCCCAACCTGCTGCGATACATCTCCAGGTCAGGCTACGCAAGCCCCCCTACCTGAAGTGTAGTCAGTACTGAGATAGATGGACCCAATGGTCCCATATAATGAGAGGCACAAATACAAGATGGGTGACACCTGGCTTGAGAGCAGTACATGTGAAAAGGATCTAGGAGTCTTGGTTGACCACAAACTTGACATGAGCCAACAGTGTGACGCGGCAGCTAAAAAAGCCAATGCAATTCTGGGCTGCATCAATAGGAGTATAGCATCTAGATCAAGGGAAGTAATAGTGCCACTGTATTCTGCTCTGGTCAGACCTCACCTGGAGTACTGTGTCCAGTTCTGGGCACCGCAGTTCAAGAAGGACACTGACAAACTGGAACGTGTCCAGAGGAGGGCAACCAAAATGGTCAAAGGCCTGGAAACGATGCCTTATGAGGAACGGCTAAGGGAGCTGGGCATGTTTAGCCTGGAGAAGAGGAGGTTAAGGGGTGATATGATAGCCATGTTCAAATATATAAAAGGATGTCACATAGAGGAGGGAGAAAGGTTGTTTTCTGCTGCTCCAAAGAAGCGGACACGGAGCAATGGATCCAAACTACAAGAAAGAAGATTCTACCTAAACATCAGGAAGAACTTCCTGACAGTAAGAGCTGTTCGACAGTGGAATTTGCTGCCAAGGAGTGTGGTCGAGTCTCCTTCTTTGGAGGTCTTTAAGCAGAGGCTTGACAACCATATGTCAGGAGTGCTCTGATGGTGTTTCCTGCTTGGCAGGGGGTTGGACTCGATGGCCCTTGTGGTCTCTTCCAACTCTAGGATTCTATGATTCTATATAAGAGTGGCTGGGGAAACCCAGCCAGATGGGCAGATGGTTGTTGTTGTTGTTGTTGTCGTTGTTATCATTGTTGTTGTTATGGCAGCTTTTTGTGTTCCTGTTTTGGGTGGGAGGGATCCCACAGCTAATTCTCCCCTGGTCTCCTCGCTGGCCCAAATAGGACTAATTTAGCCAGCTGGCCCTGGTGATCATCTAATATTTATTGGATGGATTCCCCCCCCCCAAAAAAAATTGATTTTTGAATTCTGAATTTATTGTTATTCACGTTTTATACTGTATTTTATGCTGTTTTTTGTTGCATCAATTAAGTGTTTTGTTGTTAGCCGTCCTGAGCCTGGTTTTCTGAACTAGGAAGGGCGGAGTATAAATAAAAAAATATTATTATTATTATTATTATTATTTGTCTGTGTGAACTTCTGACCACTTGCCGATCACTTTGCTGTTTCCAAATATCTCCGCCTTTCTGCTTCCTCTTACCTACACAAATGCTCTCACCCCTGCTCCTTTCACATCCTGTTTTGATCATACTGTTGTAGAGTTGTAAGGGGCCCTGGGGGGTCATCCAGTCCACCCCGCTGCTATGCAGGAATCTCAACTAACGTATCCAATGCGTCACCTGCAAAATATACCCAAATTGCCAAACTAAGTTGAAACGACCGGATGTAAACTCAAAAGCAACACTAGTTTCTTTCCCCCAAATAATCTTCACTTTCTCCAGAAGCTGGGGTGCATATTCGTTTGCCTGTATAACAACTAAGCCTTGGTTTATCAAGTGATGATTTGTCAAACCGTGGTTGGCTTGATTGGCCAAATCCTACCCAGTGGCTTAACAGTGGTTTGTTTAACTGGCAGCAAGCTGCCACCTGAAACCATGGTTTGCTGTTGGCCTACAAAACCTTGGTTTGCTTTATTGATTCATGAGATACAGTATACGATCTCAGGGCAGTTCACAAGGTAAGAATCCCACGCAAAAGCACAAACAAATAGTTAAAATAAAAACAACCAAATAATACCCCCCAAACACAATTATAATATTAATCAGCCAAAGGTTTGTTTGTACGGCTTGGTGTTTCGTATAACCCTGACACTCTTCACTGTGGTTTGTTTGACCACCCTGTTTCTGACACCTGCCAAGCTTTCCAAGGGTCTTGTCTTCAGAAAAACAAACCATGGTGTGTTTGATCAT
Organism: Podarcis erhardii; assembly: GCF_964252035.2. NCBI lineage: Eukaryota > Metazoa > Chordata > Lepidosauria > Squamata > Lacertidae > Podarcis > Podarcis erhardii. Next base: position 5,354,317 of record NC_138505.1, on the reverse strand, counting down.
CTGTGGAATTGCTCTCCGTTAGCTTGCTGTTTCTTGAGCAAACCACGGTTTATCATTGCAGGTCAGACAATGGTCTCCCCGCTTAATGGGAGTTGGGCAGGCTAGTCTGGCCCCAAAAGGTATTCTGGGCCCCAAAGGCCATTTCAGGCAGGTTTCCTCCACCTGGTACCCTTTGGGCCAGGGTTTCCCCAAGACTACAACTCCCATCATCCATAGCAAGCAGGAAGAGTGGATGATGGGATTTGTAGTCCAAAAGCAGCTGGAGACCCAAGTTTTGTGAAACCCTGATCTAGACGTTGCTGGACTCCAACTGAACTCTTCCTTCCGGATTTTTCGGTCCTTAAAACGTTAAAATTAGCGCTCTGAATTGCCTCCAGAAACGACTCTCTCTCTTCCTCTCTCTGTCACAGGCCCCAAGACATCATTGTGTTCATGATTGGAGGAGCCACGTACGAGGAGGCGCTGACTGTTTACAACTTGAACCGCACCACCCCCGGGGTCCGGATTGTGCTGGGTGGGACCACTATCCACAACACAAAGAGGTGAGCAGTACCCCCAGCCCCCCCCCCGGGTGGGCAGCAGTTCCTGGCGGGTGACGGGCACACAGCATTCAACTGGGTCTTGCTCAGACTAGACCTATGGAAATGAATGGGCCTTGCTTAGTCCTCCCCATTTTCTTCAGCTAACAGCCTTACACACCATCGCGGCACTGAGAAGGCCAACTTTGTTTCTTGCTCTTGAGATAATAATAATAATAATAATAATAATAATAATAATAATAATAATAATAATTTTTATTCATACCCTGCCCTTCCCCGTGCAAAAACTCAAGGCGGCTAACAGCAAATTTAAAACACTCAATTATAAAAAGCAGCATAAAATACAGTATAAAAACATGAATAACAATAAAATTCAAAAATCAATTCAGGGGAATCCCCAGGGTTAGCTGGCTGAATTGGTCCTACTTGGGCCAGCGAGGAGGCCAGGGGAGAATTAGCTGTGGGGCCTCAGAGCGGGTGATCTTCATAAAAGGGGAGGGAAGGGAAATAAAAGATCAGGCTGAATTCAAATTAAAGGCCAGGCGGAATAGCTCTGACTTACAGGCCCGACGGAAGGAGGTTAAATCCTAAAGGGCCCTGGTCTCATGGGACAGAGCATTCCACCAGGTCGGGGCCATCACTGAAAAGGCCCTGGCCCTGGTGGAGGATCGTCTGGCTTCCTTAGGGCCCGGGACCTCTAAACTATGGTTATTCATGGACCGTAAGGTCCTCTGCGGGGCAGACCAGGAGAGGCGGTCCCGAAAATACGAGGGCCCAAACCACAAAGAAGAAGCTTTGCCGCCTTCCAGGCGTGGGGGCAGGAGAGTTTTCCTCTCGAGCGAGACACCCGCTGCAGAGACAGCCCTCTGACCGGACCCCAGACTTAAATATCTCCCCGAAAGTGGGTTACAAAGGCAAGTCTGTATTAACCCATATTTTGCTCTGCCAAATCCTGATGAAATTAGCTGGGGTGCCCCTCCACCCTCCACCCACCATCTCCAGATCTTTTATTTATCTCACACACACACACACACACCCCACTCCACAAATTATTAAGTTGACTTGTTTAGCTCGGGAGTAGTGGTTGGGGGTGCAGTCTAGAGCCCCCGCCCCAGAAATGGTCAGACCTGCTCTCAGCAGCCAGCAATGGCCAGCAGACATGAAGGAGGATGGGAATCGAGAGACTGACAACTTCCGGACCCTGCGCCCCACCTCCCAGGCAAGATGGGACCCATGGTTTGACCCCACGGGAGGCAGCTTCCTGTGTTTCCAAATTGTCCCGAGACCCATCGAGCCAAGTACCCATAATGCTGTTATACAAACCGATGGTTTCGGCTGCGCGTGGAATACCGTGTGCCGTTCTGGTCGCCCCACCTGAAAAGGGAGGTTGAAAAGCTGGGAAAAGTTCGGAGAAAGGGAACCAGAACGATGGAAGAGAGGGAGCCACGCTCCTGCAAGGAGAGATGGCAGCGTTTGGGGCGTTTCAGTTTGGAGAAGAGGTGAGGAAGATTTGACAAGATATAACCCATTTATAAAATGATGCAGGGCATGGAGAAAGCGAAGGGAGAAAGGGCTTTTTGTTTCCTTTTTGCTAAAACCAGAACTTGTGGGGACACAGTGAAGCTGAATGTTGGGAGATTGAGGATACATAAAAGGAAGTCCTCCTTCCTGAAACAGAGTTAAACTGTGGAACTCCTTGCCACAGGAGGCATAAACTTGGATGGCTTTATTAAAAAAAGAGGATTGGGCAAATTCGTGGAGGAGGAGGAGGCTACTAGCCACAATAACTGTACTCCACAGTTATGCTTAGAGGAGACCTGCTGGAGCAGGTGGCCCAAGTCATGTCCATTAATGTCAATGGGACTACTCTTGAGTAGGACTAGCAACAGAGTCAAGACTATCCCATTTAAGCTAAAGGAAAAACCAGGGAGGTTTTCTTATTTGTATACAAATGAAGCACTGCAGGAAAATGACTGTAAGGAGAAAATTGGGGGAGAGAGTTAAAATGTCAGGAGAGGGGCCCGTCTATTAAATGCCACAGATATTTCACTATAATGGACTTTGAGCATGCCCAAGCGATTTGCAAATATTTTATGCAAAGCAATGGATAAATAAGACTAAGATCCCCAACCATAAACTACGCTCCCCGTGAGAGTGAGCAATAGAGATGATCAACGGCTGCAAGGGAAATTTTATTTAGAAAATGAGTCGCTGGGGTTTTTTTATAAGATACAGATTCCAGGGTATCTAAATGTACTTAGCTCTGTACAGAGCCTTGCACCTGTAGAACTCAGCAAAGAGGAGGAGGAGGACGAGGAAAATGGGGGCAAATCTAGAATGAGTTGGCTGCGCCTCTCGTTGACATTGACTTCTCTCGTTGCCTCTGGCTCCGCCTCTCATTGCCTGTGGCCCCTCCTCTTGTTGCTTCTGGCTCCGCCTCTCGTTGCCTCTGGCTCCTCATCTCATTGCCTCTAGCTCCTCCTTTCGTTGTCTCTGGCTCCTCCTCTTGTTGCCTCTGGCTCCACCTCTCATTGCCTCTGACTCCTCCTCTCGTTGCCTGTGGCTCCTCCTCTCGTTGCCTGTGGCTCCTCCTCTTCTTGCCTCTGGCTCCACCTCTCATTGCCTGTGGCTCCTCCTCTTGTTGCTTCTGGCTCCGCCTCTCGTTGCCTGTGGCTCCTCCTCTCGTTGCCTCTAGCTCCACCTCCTGTCAGCCTCCCTCCCTCCTGCCTCATCTGTCCCATTGACTTGCCAGCCGCTGCCCCTGCTCCTCACATAACTTGGGGAGGGGGTGGGAGAGAAGGGAGACCCCCACCCACATGTGCCCGCTTAATGATGGACTCACATCGAGGATTAGGTTCGTTTGGGGAGAAAATGAGCCCATTTCTAAAGGGATTCCATCTGGTTCTTTTCTGCAGCATAATGAGCAGTAATGACAGGCAGGGTATTAATGGGAGATTCTGCGAGCGTTTAAGATATAATTACAGTCCTTCCCTTTCTCTCTCTCTCCCCCACCGGTCAGATCTAATTCTATTTACTGCACAAACACGACTCTCTCCTTGGAAGATTTTCCTCTCCTCCCCACAGTTTTCTAGGGAAGCCACAGCTGCCTGCCTCCTTTTCGCCTGGCAGAAAAGGATCTTGCGAGGGGGGCTTGTGCTGTTTTATTTTATTACCATTATACCCTACCGTTCAGGATATAAATCCAGTTTTACAGAGGACAGCCTTCTCGCTGAAGGCGCCCTCTGCTTAAAAGCACGATCAAACATTCCTGTCTAAATCGAAACAATGAGGACTAGCGGCTTCCTCTTTTTTAAAAAAGGGCAGAGCTGTAGCTCAGTAGCAGAACACCTGCTTGGCACGCAGAAGGTTCTGGGTTCAATCCCCAAAGGCAGACATCTCCCTCCTTCATGGGAGATTTTTAATTAGAGCTTGGGCAGTCACTGGCCAGGGATTATTTGGCTGTGATTCCTGCATTGCAGCGGGTTGGACTGGATGACCTTTGGGGGTCCCGTTCCAATTCTGCAATTCCATGAGTCTTTTTATAGCTTCGAGGCTGGAGAGGAGGCCAGGCAAATCTCCGAGAGAGGTCCCGTTTGCTTACTGTTTTCCCGTGTAGAGGAAGAGCCAGCCGTAGAGGGAGGGCGGTTTTTAGGGTGAGCCAGAGTCTGCAGCAACTAATCTGGGGGTTGACCCACTTACCCAGTTAGAGGGATAAAACCCACTTCCTTTCCCAGCTAGCAACCATCCCCCCCCCCATTCTCCCAAGTGCTTTTTAAATACCAATTGACTAAAAACGCCGACTGATGGGTCCAGCAATGGTGGACAAAATACTTTGTGCTTCATATAGCAATGTATTTATTTAAATGCGTGTGTGTGTGTGTGTGTGTGTGTGTGTGTGTGTGCCCGTCCCCTGCTGAATATTGCAAACAGATCTCTTAATCAGCATACAGTCCAGCAAACAAACATACAGTGGACGCTCGGGTTGCAAACGGGATCCGTGCGGGGTGCACGTTCGCAACCTACAGCGTTCGCAACTCACATCTGCGCGCACACAGGTTACGATTTGGTGCTTCTGCGCAAAGCGTGATTTAGTGCTTCTGCGAATGCGCGACCGCCAAAACCCGGAAGTAACCCGTTCCAGTACTTCCAGGTTTCAGCACTCCGTAACCTGAAAAAACGCAACCTGAGGCGGCTGTATCCCGAGGTAGGACTGTATTTCAACCTAAACCAGTAGAAGAAAAATCTAAAAACATACCCAGGGCTACTAGCCACAGTGGCTATCGTCTGCTTCCACTGTCTGGTGCATGAAATACCTCTGAACAATCCCAGTTTCTGGGGAGAGTTTCTGTGGCGCTCACTTCCTGATGGTGGGCTTCACTTTTGGGGTATCTGATCGGCCCCTGTGATGACAAGAGGCTGGACTTTGGCCTGGAGTCCCTTTGGCTTGATCCAGCCAGCAGGGCTCCTCTTAATGTTCGTACGGAGCCTCCAGTTCCAGACACAGTCTACCTTGATTGCCAGGTTTTGGGGGGCATTTGGCCACAGTGAGAACAGGAGGCTAGACTATATGGGCCCCCCTTTGGCCTGCTCCGTTTAGCAGGGATCTACTTGTGGGTGGCGCTGTGGGTTAAACCACAGAGCATAGGGCTTGCCGATCGGAGGGTCGCTGGTTCGAATCCCCGTGACGAGGTGAGCTCCCGTTGCTCGGTCCCTGCTCCTGCCCACCTAGCAGTTCAAAAGCATGAAGTGCAAGTAGATAAATAGGTACCGCTCCAGCGGGAAGGTAAACAGCATTTCCGTGCGCTGCTCTGGTTCGCCAGAAGCGGCTTAGTCATGCTGGCCACATGACCAGGAAGCTGTACGCCGGCTCCCTTGGCCAGTAAAGCGAGATGAGTGCCACAACCCCAGAGTCGTTTGCGACTGGACTTAACTGTCAGGGGTCCTTTACCTTTTTTTAGACTTGCTGTGTGGTGTTTTTTTTTTTTTTTTAGTTTGTTGCTTTTAAAAAAAGTGGGGGGTTTTTTTTAAGTTAAAAAAATGATTTTAAAAAAGTTGTTTTCATTGCTTTTTCCAATACTTTTATCGTGTTCTTTTGGTAGCCTGCTTTGGGGGCTGTTGGCTTTTGTTTCTCAAGCGGTATATAAATACTATGTTTTTACACTCAGGCGGTATAACAAACTCTGAAATATACGAAGCAAAAGAAGTAATTATGTAATTGATTTGTTTTGGATGTTTGTATGTGATGCCAATAAAAGGTTTGATGATGATGAGAAAATAAATAACAGGGCAGAGCCCCTGGCCTCTGCAACAACACGAGATAACTTGCAGACCAGGTGATCTTTAATTCTCCCTCTTACCCTGCAAACCTCAGCAGGTGAGTCTGGACTTTTTAGGATCCATTACAGGGTTGGGTGTCCCCCTCCTTCTCCTCCTCCTTCCCTTGCGTCTTGCAACATCGCCTCTGCCGTTCAATCCCTGGCCGATATGCTGCTTGGGGGGTCGGATCCATCAGCCCTGTAGCACTTGCAAGGGATGAGTCATTTTGGCAGAGAATAACTCCGTGTAACCACACTGTTTCAGTAAGCATCCGTGGAGGCGCATATGTTAGCAGCTTCTGTGTCTGTATATGTGTGTGTGTGTGTTTCTGTTTGTGTATGTATAGTTTCGCGACCTACAAGAGACAAGATGGCCCCGCTTTCAGGTCTGATTCAGCAGGGATCTTCTTCTGCTCTGATGGAACCTCCAGGGCCAGAGGCAGTCTATCGCAATTCTTAGTGTATTTTTGTTTTGTTTTTTGTTTTTTTAAAATAATATTTATTAAAAATTTTAAGGGTTACAAAAAGCAAAAGTAAAAGTAATAACACCATATTAAACAAAAACAAAACAACACATCACAATAAGAAAACAAAGAAGAAGAAAAAAAACAAACACAGCTAATCTTCCCATAGCTTATCTTTCATTTGCTTGTTTCCTTGACCTCCTCACACCTCCCTTTTTTGTATTCTAATTCGGTTAACTATTTCAGCAAATCCTTTCCATCTTTTCCAATTTTTGTTCTGTAGTTTATCTCAATATAATGTAACTTTACTTTCCCTCCTTTCACCAATTAACAGTCTATTTTTTCCTAAACCCTTATAACATTTCTGCTAAAACCACATAACTTCATTCCAACATCCTTCTAACATCGCAATTCTTAGTGCATTTTTGGTCTTTGTTGGAAGCCACCCAGATGGGCAGGGTACAAATAAATAATAATAATAATAATAATAATAATAATAATAATAATAATAATAACTTCTACTACTACTACTAGGCTCTCAGGGGTATTTAGCCACTGGGAGAACAGGAGGCTGGACTGGATAGGCTTCGTTTGGCCTGATACCTCCAGATTCAGAGACAGCCTATCTAACACCATCTAACACCAGTCTTGAAGGACCTACATTGGTTCCCAGTACATTTCCAGGCACAATTCAAAGAGCTGGTGCTGACCTTTAAAGCCCTAAATAGCCTCGGTCCAGTATACCTGAAGGAGCATCTCCACCCCCGTCGTTCTGCCTGGACACTGAGGTCCAGCTCCCTCCCCGAGAGAAATGAGGTTGCAGGGAACCAGGCAGAGGGTCTTCTCGGTGGTGGCACCCGCCCTGTGGAACACCCTCCCGTCAGATGTCAAGCAGATAAATAACTACTCAACTGACATCCGAAGGCAGCCCTGTTCAGGGAAATTTTTAATGCTTGACTTTTTATTACATTTTTTATATGTGCTAGAAGCCTCCCAGAGTGGCTGGGAAAACACAGCCAGATGGGTGGGTTAATAATAATAGTAATAATAATAATAATAATAATAGCTATTAAGGTTATTTGGTAGACCAGGAGGCTTGGCTAGACAGACCCCTTTGGACCTGACCCACGTCATTACATTCAGAAGCAAATTTTTGGAGGAGGAGGGAGTATAATACATGCCACTAAATTCTTATTGAGGGCGGGAGCAAGTTAAGCCTGAACAGTTCAGGCCTCTCAACCCCATAACCCGAGACCATTCCTTGTCCATCCTTAACCGTTTGCTCACTTTTAAACCAAAAGCCCTTTCAGAAGAAGATTGGAGACCCTGATTCTTCCTTAAGCACAAAATGTGGAATTTTAAAAGCCTCTGATGGGCATGAAACGCTTCGGATATGCCGCGATTTCTAGCCCGCCCTAGAGGAGACTGTTGTTGCTACGGCGCAAGGAGGTCAGCCTGTTTGGGCACCACTGCGGACAGAAGCGCATCTTGAATTGCTGGCGTCCAGGTTGTGTGAAACGGCACCGCAGCCCCCTTTTCAAGGCCAAATTCCTTCTGGTGCCACAATCCTGTCCTGGGCACTGGGCGTCAGTGAAAAAGCCGGCTGTTTTCCTCCTGCCCTGGGTCAAGCGTCCGAGGCTTGTTGTGACAGGCTGGAGGCCAGACGAGCGCGGGGGCTTTCCTTCTCCTGGGGCCAAAGGTTGTGGCCCCCGCGTCATCTCGTGACGCATCTCAAGCACGGGAGGACTTTCCCCGACCAGCTCAGTGGAAACGGGAGGGCAAAAGGCGTTTCCTGGCTTTGTGACTGAGAGAGAAGGGGAGTCAGAAGAGGATGCCCAGCTGGTGAGTGGCAGCCCTGGAAAAGGCGAATCCCAGGACAGAAATGGAAGTGGGAATAAAAAGATGTTAGATTATTTTTTGGTTACAGATAGGTAGCTGTGTTGGTCTGCCATAGTCAAAACAAAAAATTCCTTCCAGTAGCACCTTAAAGACCAACTAAGTTAGTTCTAGGTATGAGCTTTCGTGTGCAGGCACACTTCTTCAGATACCTGAAGAACTGAAGAATCTGATGGACCGCAGATACTTCTTCAGGTATCTGAAGAAGTGTGCATGCACACGAAAGCTCATACCTAGAACTAACTTAGTTGGTCTTTAAGGTGCTACTGGAAGGAATTTTTTGTTTAGATTATTTTTTGTATGCCACTACAGCAGGAAAAGTCAATAAGAAAATATATGAAAAGTCAATAAGAAAATATATGAAGATAGTTAATTGAAGGAGTAAATTGTAGTAGACAGATGATTTTGGAGAATTGTTACAAGGTGATACAATGAAATTCAGTTAGGGGGGATTCAAGGAAGTCAGTTAATGGAATTTAAAATGAACTTCCGAAGGAGTATGTGTTTTATTTTTGTTTTTTGTTTTCTTTTGCTTTTTTCTCTTAGTATTGTAATGTTCTCTCTTTTGTATGTTTTATATGTTATATCTGTTAAAATCAATTAAAAAGTTTTGAAAAAAAGAAGGAAATGGAAATAAAACTGCCAATATCGTTAATGCCGTTATCCAAATCGGAGGCGCGACTTTACAGTTTAGAGGAAAGGCGAGTCAAAGGGGACATGACAGATGTTTATAAAACTATGCATGGTTTGGCGAAAGCAGACAGAGAAAATTCCCCCTCTCCTAACACTGGAACTCTAGCGAAGCTGAACGTTGGGTGGTTTCGGACAGATTTTTAAATAGTCCGTAGTTAAACTGTGGAACTCACTGCCACTGGAATCCCTTGGATCCCGCTTGCGGGTTTCACACTGGGGCATCTGGGCGGCCCCTAGGAGAAAAGGATGCTGGACTAGATGCCCCCCCCCCTTTGGCCTGATCCTGCAGCCAGGCTCTTCTGACGTTCCTATGGAGCCTCCAGCTCCAGAGGCAGTCTATCGAGATCCTCAGTTTCGGGGGGGGGGCACTGTGAGAACAGAGTGCTGGACCAGATGGGGCCATTGGCATGTTTTAGCGGGTGGTTCTTGCGATTTTAGGAAACGCACCTTTTATGTTTGTGGGATAGGATGCCGGGAGAAACGACACTCCTTTTCACCAGAAGGGGAAAGTGTGAGTGCTTTGTGGGAGAAGGAGCAGCTTTGATCCTGTGGTGTGTTTGAGTTCCCCCGGTATTTTGGTATTTCAGCGCCTTCTCCGTACGTGGGCAGCTCACAAAAACACAGCCAGCCGCTTTGCTGTGTGACAAGGATTAATTAAATCGACGTGGGATGCTCGGAGGATGTGTCGTTCTGGAGAGATGCTGAAGGGGGGGGTTGGCGGGGGGGGGTGGAGACACCACAGAGCAACCCGTGAGACCTGACAGAGTTGCCTCACTTCAGGGCGATTCAGCCCTCCTCCATCTTTCAGGGTGGCTGCCAAGCGATTATTAGAGATTTAGGTGCTGTGGACTGAGACGTTTTGCTTGCCCAAAGTGGGGGGGGGCAAGGTTGCTTCTCTCCCCCCCCCTCCAAAAGAGAGAGAATGGAAGAATCTGCGATCAGAAAGAAGAGGAACACCAAGAACAATGGAAGAAAATTAAAGATTATTTAATTAAATATTGTAACATAAGACAAGTAGAAGCTACTTGAATTTACCAGTTTGGCTTCAGAATAGAACATGATTAAACTGTAAAACATTATGGGAGAAATTATGAAAAGGAGCTCAGAAAGTAATTTGAAAAAGTAAATTTTGTTAGAAAGAAGAGATTGGAGAACTGTTACGAGGGGATACAATGGAATTCAGTTAGGGGGGATTTGAGGAAGTTAGTTAACAATGAAAAGCAAATTGGATTTTAGAAAGGTTGTGTGTTTATTTGTATGTTTTTTTTTCTTTATTTTTATTTTTCTTTTCTTTTTTCTTATTTGTATGTCATATCTGTTATAAACTTGGAAAATTAATTTTTTAAAAATGGGGGGGAAAGAGAGAGATAAGATGCACATCCAAGCTCAGCCAAGTTATTCTGGCATGGAGAAAACCCCACGAGTTCCATCATCATCATCATCATCATCATTTTTAATTTGTTTACCGTCTTTCTATCTTACAATACTCAAGGTGGTTTACAAGCTGAAGAAACAAAAAACGTACATCTTACAACAATCTAATGCAATACAAAAACGTGATAATAAAACATAACTTTAAAATAGGCAACCTACATCAAACAAGTAACTTTCAACAATCATTAGAATAGTATAAAATAGTAATATCAACATATAAAAGTTAAACAGAAATCCAGTTACGATAAATAATATCTAAACTATAATCAATAAAACGGCAAGCCACAGTACATAAAACATTACAGAGCTGGGAAACCTTTCTGCGCTTTCTTGTTGACCGCAATCGCCAACTCATTGGGACGCCCTCCTTTAACTCCCTGCCGCTGTTTCCCTCTTCTCTTCCCAGCTTCCTAGAAGAGGTCTCGGCTTCCGGTTTCCGCGGACGAGGCGCAGACAGCTCCCAGGGGCCGGCAAGGGCAACGTCCAGGAGGCTGAATTGATGGCCCCTTTTTCGTCATTTCCGACTGACTGTTCCAGGCTACTCAGCATCTGTTGCCCGTTGACACCCACAAACTCACCCACCTGGCGTTTGAAACTTCAGAAAAGCACTTTAGCAGACAATACTTACCTGTTGCCGAAAAGTATGGGGCAGGTACGCTCTCTCCTTAAAGGACCAAACCATGGGGTCCTTTTCTCCCCATCCCAAAAGGCTTGATCGAGATCTTAAGGTGAAAGGAAAGGACCGTCCCTCTTGTCACCTTCGTTCTCTTTCCACCCCCCCCCCAGCTCTCACATTGCATGAGAGTTGTTTGCCTCTTTTCCAAACTCATTTACCTCCCCCCCCCCGCTGTGCCCCGGGATAACCCACCCCCAGAGAAAAATGGCCCCAATAAAAGGAAGTTGCGATTCTTCTAGCAGAGAGTGTTGCTGGTTTTTTTCTTGCTTTCGACAGAAGAGTAGATAAGATCTTAGAATCACAGTTGGGACCCCAGGGATCAACTAGTCCAGCAATTTTTTTCAGCAGGGGGCCGGTCCACTGTCCCTCAGACCTTGTGGGAGGGCTGGACTATATTTTTAAGGGGGGGAGAACAAATTCCTATGCCCCACAAATAACCCAGAGGTGCATTTTAAATAAAAGGGCACATTCTACTCATGTGAAAACACCAGGCAGGTCCCACAAATAACCCAGAGGTGCATTTTAAATAAAAGGACACATTCTACTCATGTAAAAACATGCTGATTCCCGGACCGTCCGCAGGCCAGATTTAGAAGGCGATTGGGCCGGATCCGGGCCCCCGGGCCTTAGTTTGCCTACCCATAATCTAGTCCACCCCCCTGCGATTATGGAATGTGTAGCTGTTCCAAATGGGAACCGAACCTGCAACCCTGGCTTTACCAGCACCAAGCTTGCAGGGAAGGGGGGGGTCTGGTGTTTTAGAGAGGACGAGGACGCCCTTTGGGGGTCCTCCAGGTGTTTCCGGACTCCTATCCCATCGTTCTCCCTGACCATTGACCGTGACAGTTGCTGGGGCTGATGGGAGTTGGAATCAGGCCCACCCAGGCCAGCACCCTGTTCCCACGGCGGCCCCCCCAGATGTCCCGTCAGGAAGACCCCCCCCCCAAGCAGGACCTGAGTGCGAGAGCATCCCTCCTGTCGTTCCCGGCTATGGGTCTTATTCAGAGGCGGAGTTGCTTCCCTGGGTGTCTCATCTGGCCAGGCCAGGTCAAAGGTTGGGGCTTTCCATTGTCCTTGGTGACCGCAGTCATCGATAGCTGTGGCCCTGCTTTCGAATCTGCCTTATCAAGGAGCCTTGGGCGAAGATACAGCGGGCGTCCCCTGCGTAGCTGCTTATTTCGTTTGCTTTCATCTAAGAAGGGAGGGGTAGTCGGAGCCGAGGCCATTTGCTTGAGTGCGGTCATAGCACTAGAGCGGGTGGACGGGATAGAAAACAGAAAGTCCTCCTTTACGCTACACAGAGTTAAACTGTGGAACTCTCTGCCACAGGAGGCAGCAATGGCTGCCAGCTTAACAAGGCTCTAAAAGAGGATTAGGCAAATTTGTGGAGGGGGAAAGAGCTATCAATGGTTGTTATTATTATTATTATTATTATTATTATTATTATTATTATTATTATTTGAATTTATACACCGCCCTATACCTGAGGGGGTCTAGGGCAACTCTCAGAACAAAAAACCCCACATTTTTAAAGGGCATAGTATGTATATTGGATCAAAGGCCTGGTTAAAAAGGAATGTTTTTGTCTGGCGCCTAAAGGTGCATAATGAAGGTGCCAGGCAAACTTCCCTGGGGAAAGCATTCCACAGAGGGGGAGCCACTGCAGAGAAGGCCCCGTTCTCGTGTTGCCACCCTCCGGACCTCTTAAGGAGGAGGCACACAAAGGAGGGCCTCAGGTGATCTCAGGGTCCAGGTAGGTTCATACGGAAAGAGGCGGTCCTTGAGGTATTGCGGTTCTGAGCCATTTAAGGCTTTGTAGGTCAGAACCAGCACTTTGAATTGGGCCCAGAAACTAATTGGTAGCCAGTGCAGTCGGACCAGGATTGAATTCTGCACTAGCTGAAGTTTCCAAACCGTCTTCAGAGGTAGCCCTACGCAAAACACATTGTAGTAATCTAACCTTGAGGTTACCAGAGCATAGACAACAATAGTTAGGCTATCTCCAGATAGGGACGTAGCTGGGCCACCAGCTGAAGCTGATGGAAGGCACTCTGGGCCACTGAGGCCACTTGAGCCTCGAGCGACAGCGAAGGAGGACCCCCCTAGATGCGAACCTGTTCCTTCAGAGGAAGTGTAACCCTCCACAAAAGACTCCTGGGAACTGCAGTTCACCCCTGTGGCACTAAAGTTCCCAGCAACCCTAACCAACTACAGGCTACAGGATTCTTTGAGGGGAAGTCATTTGCTATCATAGAGTTGTAGAATCGGAAGGGACCGTCAAGCCCCCTGCAATGCAGGAACCACGGCTAAGGGAAAAGGGAGGAATTGTTCTGTGCTTGCTTACGGACCCTCGTGGTTGCGCCCGCTGGTTGTGCAATGGTGAGCTCATTGCTCCTGGGATTTGGTCCCATTTCGGACACCGAGGAAGAAGAATTTTCCAGAGAACCTACTCAGCGATAATTGGAACTTTATTTGGGGAAATAATGGGTCAAATCAAATTAACCAGCTCATAATCCCCTCCGGTTAATTTGATTAATTAACCAGCTCATAATCCCCTCTGGTAGGCACATGGGTGGCGCTGTGGGTTAAACCACAGAGCCTAGGACTTGGCGATCAGAAGGTCGGCAGTTTGAATCTCCGTGACGGGCTGAACTCCCCTTGCTCGGTCCCTGATCCTGCCCACCTAGCAGTTTGAAAGCATGTCAGAGTGCAAGTAGATAAATAGGTACCACTCTGGCAGGAAGGTAAACGGCGTTTCCGTGCGCTGCTCTGGTTCACCAGAAGCGGCTTAGTCCTGCTGGCCACATGACCTGGAAGCTGTACGCTGGCTCCCTCGGCCAATAAAGCGAGATGAGCACTGCAACCCCAGAATCGGTCACGACTGGACCTAATGGTCAGGGGTCCCTTTACCTTTAATCCCCTCTGGTAATTTAATTTTTTATTATATTTCGAATCCCGCCCCCCTCCTTGGTTTCCTCTGTGCAAGAAATGGATCCATTCGTATGGGAAGCCCAATGACATTGCAAGATCACCAGTAAGGTTTAGAACTGGGTGACTGGGGGTGGGGGTGGGGCAGCATGAGAGCAAGAGAGAAATTGGACGGCTTTGCAGGGCTTTTAAATATGAAATCCCTCCCCCTTTTACCATGTTTGTCCGGAATTAAACTTCCTAAAGCCCACCCATGACTTCCAGCTGGTCTTGACACTGTGGGATTCTACTTAGCAGGAGGGATGAAAACTGGGGTGCCACAACTCCCTTTCCACTGGCGCCTGGATTTACAACAGGCTCCTCCGGCCTTAGGTGCTGGATGTGGCCCTGCAAGGCTCTCAACGTGGCCCTCGAGACTCTTCGCCTATCCTGCCCCTCGCCTCCCCGGCTTCACAGGCCCTCCTTGAACGTGTTTGCCCCAGAAAGTCAGCCTGGATCATGAATAGGGGGGATGAGAATGGGAGATACAATTCCACCATATCTAGGGGTGGGGAATTGTTGTTGTTTAGTCACTTAGTCATGTCCGACTCTTCGTGACCCCCTGGACCAGAGCACGCCAGGCACTCTTGTCTTCCACTGCCTCCCAGAGTTTGGTCAAACTCATGCTGGTAGCTTCAAGAACACTGTTCAGCCATCTCATCCTCTGTTGTCCCCTTCTCCTTGTGCCCTCTATCTTTCCCAGCATCAGGGTCTTTTCCAGGGAGTCTTCTCTTCTCCTGAGGTGACCAAAGTCTTGGAGCCTCAGCTTCAGGATCTGTCCTTCCAGTGAGCACTCAGGACTGCTTTCCTTCAGAATGGAGAGGTTGGATCTTCTTGCAGTCCATGGGACTCTCCAGAGTCTCCTCCAGCACCAGAATTCAAAAGCATCCATTCTTCGGCGATCAGCCTTCTTTATGGTCCAGCTCTCACTTCCATTCATCACTACTGGGAAAACCATAGTTTTAACTATATGGACCTTTGTTGGCAAAGTGATGTCTCTGCTTTTTAAGATGCTGTCTAGGGGGTGGAGAATAGCCTACCCTATTGAGATGTGCCTGCTTCCATCATTATTGATTTTCGGAGGAGGATTTGGAAACGCTCCTGTTTAACCCAGGCATTGGGGGACTCAGCTACACCGTCCCTCGGTTTCCAGAAACTGGGATTTAAGAAGCACGAGCATGGAGGAATCGTGTCGCCATCGCGGCTGGAAGTAGCCATTGAAAGCCGCCTTCTCCATGAATTTCTCCCGTGAAGCTGGGGGCTTTCTTGGTACTCCCCAAAGGTCTAATGACCCCCCAGACCAAGATCTTATGCTTCGAGCAGGACCCATATCCAATGGCCTAAATTCGACCTCTTTGCCCAAGCAATCTTGAGCACCAAGGACCGGGAGCGGGGAGGTAAATGGAACAGTTACCAGGATGCCCCTATTAAAATCCTTTTTATTTTGTCTGCGAGTTTTGTGGGGGTGGGAAGAAGCAGGGTGTCAAGATATAGATGCGAGGAGATGATAGCGCCAGCGACATTTGCAACCCCGCAGGCCAGCAGGGAGAGAGAAAGAGAGAGACTGGCTTGACTTGAGCAAAAGATATTTTGGTAACCGTTGATTATCCGGAGAATCGGAGAACGAAACTGCAACATGGGGACACAGCGTGTGTGAATAGGATGTTCCAGGACAGAAGAACAGAGGCAGATAATAACGGCTTTAGATAGGGAACATCTCTCTCTGCCTTCCATTCTCGATGCAACACACCCACCAGGCATTTCAAGGTCGCTTTTTGCAGCCTGCCTCTGTGGATTTAGTGAGACTTCCTTGGTGTGTAGCAAAATGCAAACAAGACTCCTTGCTTTGCTGTTTATTTTCCCTCCTGTTCATTGTTCCGTGGCCCCTCGGAGAGGGAACGTTCCCAGGCCGGGTCCAAGGCTGCGAGATTTTGCCACACACACAATATGCAACTTCGTGAGACGCTTGGTCTTGTTTTGTTGTTGAAAGAACCAGATAATTCTGGTCATATCTGGGGCTTTGCATGTTCTGTGACAGTGCAAAAAAGAACAGCTGTTGGGGGTTTGGGTGGGCGATAGCATCCTGAGAACCTCCACTTTTGTTAGTTGGGAAAGGAACCAAGTTTCTAGTCCCTGGGAGTGTGGAAGTTAGTGAAATAAATAATCAAGGTCTTATATATATAATAAATGTTCATAAATATACCAAGCAAACACGTACATAAATATATAAACCACATGTCTGAAGCAGCACAGGAAAAGAGCCCTGGAACCATTTTTGACTGACCAAATGTTTTTTCTGCAAAGTCAAAGGAAAATGGAAAAGCCTCCCCATTGCCTTTTCCTTCAAAAATCCTGTCTTAAGGGTATGTCTGTGTATGAATAGGGTGAGCCCGTGACCTGGCTCAGGAACTAAGTATTTATCATTATAAAAGACTGGCCAGGCTCCCCAGGGTATCAAATCAAGTACAGTGGTACCTCAGGTTAAGTACTTAATTCGTTCCAGAGGTCTGTACTTAACCTGAAACTGTTCTTAACCTGAAGCACCACTTTAGCTAATGGGGCCTCCTGCTGCCGCCGCGCCGCCGGAGCACAATTTCTGTTCTCATCCTGAAGCAAAGTTCTTAACCCAAGGTACTATTTCTGGGTTAGCGGAGTCTGTAACCTGAAGCGTATGTAACCTGAGGTACCACTGTAAGCATTAACAGGTAACTTGCCAGACAGGAAGTAAACAACCCACTCAAATTTCTGCTGTAGACAGCCCTTTCTGTGATGTACGTATGATGTTTCTGGGGGTGGTCTTGGACTCCGAGGCGGGCAATTTAAAATGTCTATATAAGGGCTCACACACCTGGGTTCTGGGTCCTCCTCCGTTCCTGCGTGTGAAGGGGGCACCCTGTTGCAACAGTTCAATAAAGATCAGGCTTACGAGCTGCTTTGCTTCTCAGTATTCTTTGGTTGGCCTCTGTTCTTTTGTCCAACCAATGGAGAACCTAGAAAGGACTCTTTAAGGGCTTTTGTGTCCCCCATAATGGAATAAGGGCAGATTTCCATTTATTACATAAGCTTCAGGTTGCAGCGGCAATGCTTGCCGAAACCTCAAGTCAGATGCTAAAGGAGCAGAATTTGGACAGAGCGATACGCCATAACTCAGCAAGGGAGCATCTCATTTGCACACAGAAGGTCTTGGGTTCAATCGCCAGCATCTCCCAAGCAGAAAAGAGTCCCTGCCTTGGAGAGCCACTGCCAGTCAGTGCAGGCAACATTGGCCCAAAGGGAGCAATGGGCAGCTGACTCTGTAGAAGGCAGCTTCCTCTTTGAACCAGCCCTTTAATTCGGAACCATGAGGACTAGAATCCTGCTTAATTTGGGGGGCCGCATAGCTCAGTGGGAAAAGCACCTGCCTCTGCCTGCGAAACAGCCCCAGGCTCAATCCCATAAGGCAACTCCGGGTAGGACTGGGAAGGCCCCACCTGAACCCCCGAAATCTGCTGCCAGCCAGTGTAGACAACACTGAGTTTGGTGGATCAAGCCTCTGACTTGGCAAGAGGCAAGTCCTATGTTGGTGTGTCTTGCACTCAGCCCCTGCATCAGGGCAGGAGCAGGATCGGGACCTGCCCTCTGCCTCTGAGCATCTTCCATTGGGCTCAGAATGCATCAGGTTTTTAAATGATCCCCCCCTCCTGTCTTCGTTACATCTCTTTCCTTTTCTTTCTTTATATAAAATTTTATTAGTTTTTAAACATATCATTTTCAACAGTAATTAAACATACTTTTCCATCTTATTCAATTTTTTTGACTTCCATCAGTCCTGTCTGAAAATTTTCCAGTCTAATCTCTTAGTAAAAGGTAAAGGGACCCCTGACCATTAGGTCCAGTCTTGACTGACTCTGGGGTTGCAGCACTCATCTTGCTCTATAGGCCGAGGGAGCCGGCATTTGTCCACAGACAGCTTCCGGGTCATGTGGCCAGCATGAGTAAGCCACTTCTGGCGAATCAGAGCAGCGCACGGAAACGCCGTTTACCTTCCCGCTGGAGTGGTACCTATTTATCTACTTGCACTTTGTGCTTTCGAACTGCTAGGTTGGCAGGAGCCGGGACCGAGCAACGGGAGCTCACCCCGTCGCAGGGATTCGAACTGCCGACCTTCTGATCAGCAAGTCCTAGGCTCTGTGGTTTAACCCACAGTGCCACCTGCATCCCAATCTCTTAGTATGCATTTCTTATTTCCCCTATTACATTTCAAACTCATAACCAACATCTCTCTCTTTTCCGACTTTGTAACACTTCGTATATTCCTCCTTACAAAACTTCTTGTGGTCCTACTAGCGTGATTTGTTGATTCTAGTTGCTCTTCAAATAATCCATAGACTTCTTCCAATCTTCTGTAAATCTCTGGTCCCGCAGGTTTCGAATCCTTCCTGTCATTTTGTCCAATTCTGCATAGTCCATTAATTTCGTCTGCTATTCTTTCCATCACTCCCCTTTCACCCTTATAGGGTCCTGACTCGGCTTTGAGGTTGTCCGAATTGCCTGCTGATAAAAAGCTGGTTAGTTTTATCAATGGTGGTTACAATGGGACTTTTGCAGATAATTTATTAGTATTGGGGGGGGGGGGAGAGAGATTCGGATGACTGAAGCCTCTCCAGGAGTGACCATTGATCATTGAGTGTTGTTAGCCGCCCTGAGCCCAGCTTCGGCTGGGGAGAGCGGGATATAAATAAAATTTATTATTATTATTGACTTGGTACACAGAGAGTTACCGCTCTCTCTCTCTCTCTCTCTCTCTCTCTCTCTCTCTCTCTCTGTGTGTGTGTGTGTGTGTGTGTAGATATAGGGACTGGTGTGGGTCGTCCGTCCCTCCAGTGTATTTTGAAACATGCCATTGATACAATAATTGCATGTTTCTGGTGAATTTACGCACGGCTCGTAGAATCGTGGAGTCGCAAGGGGTCCCCTGTGGTCATCTAGTCCAACCCCTGCAATGCAAGAATCTTTGCTAGATCAAACATGGCAGATGACCGTCCAGCCTCTGCTTAAAAACCTCCAAGGAAGAAGAGACCACAACTTCTCCTGGGAGTCTGTTCCAATCAGACCGCCAGAAAGCTCTTCCTGCTGTCGTCCACATCATTAAGAACCTAGGAAGAGCCTTCTTTTTAATATATATATATATATATATTTAATCATTTTTTTCGATACAGACAACAACCATAAAAGACACTACAACAAAAAACATAATAACAATAACACAATTTGACAATTCAGATTTACATACACTGATATACCTATGACTGAACCTTTTTAACAATATTTTCCCACCTCTCTCTCTTCCCACCACTGTCCGCCTTAACGCTTAAATATTCATTCCAGATTTCTTCATATTTATCCATTCTTAATTTGTGTTGACATGCAATTTGTTCGTATGTAGCTAATCTGTCCATATTATCAATCCATGTGCTCAATGGAATCTTTTTGCGGCTCTTCCAATTCATCAAAACAAGTTTTTTTTTTTGCTTCTTATATAGCACGGTACATCCATATATATTTTTTTACCCCTCGAAATCTCCCACGTTTCCGGAATATAATTTAGAATTAAATTCCCCTAAATGACAATTTCTTTTTATTACTTTTACTATAAATATCCACACCTTGCACCAAAATGATCTTATCATCGGGCAGCTAATCATCATATGTACGACGTTCGCCTTTTTACTCCCACATCTCCAGCAGTTGTCTGCACTTGTGATTTTCTTCTGGTATAGTTTTGCTGGAGTCCAGAGCCCTCTCCCTTCTTGTGCTTTCTTGCAACTGGTGTTGAGAAGCATTCTTGCCCCATCGAAGGAGGCAGAACAGAACTGCCATGACTAATAGTAACTGATATAGCCCAAACAAAACAAATTCCTTCCAGTAGCACCTTAAAGACCAACTAAGTCAGTTCTTGGTATGAGCTTTCGTGTGCATGCACACTTCTTCAGATACCTAAAAATTATAATGTCTGGGTTGTTTCTGAGATTATCTATGGCTCTCCTTTCAGCATGGTTTAGATTTTGTTGTAAGCGATGGTGTTTTCTGGTCACATCTGTTTGGATTCTGTGGCGGAAGCAGTCAATGTACAAGTCCAGTGTGGTATTGCGTCCATCAGGAGGGGTCCATGTGGAGTCCCTTTTTGTGTAACACTTTTTCGGTGGTAGTTGGTGATCAGTGTTCTGTTGGGAGGGTGGTTGTTGTTCTCCAGTGGGTTGAGAGGTGTTGTGTTGTGAAGTTGTTGCTTGTTCTGCTTTGTCTTGTTGTTGTGTGTGTTGAAAATACTCCTTCAGGCGTAAACGGCGGAAAAATGCTTCCAAGTCCCTGCAGAACTGGATCATGTGTGGGGATTTGGCAGGGCAGAATGACAGTCCACGTGAAAGGACTGATTCCTCAGGTGGGCTGAGTGCTTGCTGTGAGAGATTGACAATATTGTTGATCTTGTTTTGATTTGTAGCCTGTAGGTTGGAAAGGTTAGAGAGTTTCTTGTTTTTCTGTTTTTTCAGTAGCTCCAGTTGAGAGTGGTAAATGTTTTGTTTTTCCTTTTGGAACTCTTGCCAAGCTTGGTGGTTCCTGATAGAGTTGTCCAATACAAGGAGTTCCTCCTTTATTAGCTTCTGTTTAGAGTAGAGAACGCTGATCAGATGTTTGAGCAGCTTCTTAGAGAAAGTGTTGCATAGTTTTCTTGCATATTCAGTGGGATACGTGGATTGTAGAGGGTTCTTAATTCTAAGACCCTTGGGTATAATGTCCAGGTTCTTGCATTTAGTAAGAAAGAAGATATCAGTCTGTACCTGTGCAAGTTTCTTGGTGAGGTTGATGGACTTCCATTTCATGCGGCTCAATGTGGTGCCTTCCATAGTTCCAGTTACAGATAGGTAGCCGTGTTGGTCTGCCATAGTCAAAACAAAACAAATTCCTTCCAGTAGCACCTTAAAGACCAACTAAGTCAGTTCTTGGTATGAGCTTTCGTGTGCATGCACACTTCTTCAGATACCTCTGTGCATGCACACGAAAGCTCATACCAAGAACTGACTTAGTTGGTCTTTAAGGTGCTACTGGAAGGAATTTGTTTTGTTTTGACTATGGCAGACCAACACGGCTACCTATCTGTAACTGACATAGCCCACTCTTCCTCCCTGAATTTGTCCAGTCCATCCAGATTGCCACCCGCCACTGTTTCCTGTGGCAAGGAGTTCCACAGTTTAACTCGGCGCTGTGTGAAGAAGGACCGTATTTTATGTGTCCCGAATCTTCCATTCTGCTTCATTGGTTGTTCTGAGATGCTTCTCCACCCCTCTATAATAACCGCATTATTGCCATCTGAAAGAGCACTCTTGTGCTATGGAGCAACAAAAGTAGGACAAAAATGTTTTTAAAAAACCATTTGTGGTATGAAAAGTTGCAGGAGGGCAGCAGGAAATTCTGGGGAATGCCCCAATGGCAGACGCCACAGAGTCCTTGTCTTTGCAGGTGCAAGCAAAGATCGAAATTTGGGACGACGTATAATGGCCCACAACAATTATAACGCTACAATTCCCAGCTTCAGTTGGGCTCGCTCTCAGTCATGAGTGCAAATATTCCTGAATGCACAATTAAAAGAGCTGTTATTTAAATGTGCCAAGAATTGGTTTTATTTATTTAAGGAGTGGTGGCGGCAAGTAGGGCATTTTCCAAAGTTTTGTTGTTGTTTTTTTAAAAAAAGAAAGAGCACGATAGGCGGGAGAGAGAGCAGGTCCCTGCCCTCTAGGAACCTACAATCTAAACTCCTGGAAAAGAGAGTTTCAACAGAGGGCAAGAAAGGAAAACAGGACGAAACTGGGCCAAAAGTCGTTTAGCTTAGAATGGAATCAGCAGGCTGAAATGTTCAAGGGAAAGATGGGGCTTGAAGGAGGAACTGAAGGAGGAAAGGTTAGAGTGCCCTATAAGTGTTCTAAGAGGGAATCTAGAACAGACATGGGAGACACCCTAGAGGTCATCCATCTCAACCCCCCTTTTGCTCAGGGTCGGGATCTTGAAACCTGACCTTCCCAGCCTGTGCTTTTACATTCTTCTGGCAAAAAGCAAAGCCACTGACCCCAGAGGCAGTCTCTGCTCCACCAGTGATCAGCTCTCACCTTTAGGGAGTCTCTCCTAGTGGTTATAGCCAAAATCTGCTTCCCCGCAGTTGCCACCCATTTCTTGGGTTCCCTGAGCCTTTGGCCGTGAAGGAGGAGGGAGAGGGAGGCCTGTCAGTGCGCAGACTTTGGTGCCAAGGTGACCCTTTAAGGCTGCCGCCTGCATTAATCATGCAGATTGGGCAGCTGTGCATAATTTCCCTGACTTTGCATAATTTATTCTGTTTCCGCCATTGGTGAGGAGGGGCAACCAAGTTCTCAAGTCCCAAACGCAGGAGATCTTACTCAACAACTTCTCCAGCTCCTGCGATTCCACCAGGTGTTCGCTGTGCATATTTAAGCACATATTTGAGATGATGAGAACTAGACACTTGGGGCGTTAACATTAAAAAAAGAAAGAAACCGGATATCCTCAGTAACTCTTAAATATCTCATTCAGCCATGGCATTTCACATTTGCAGTTTCTTGGACCAGTCCTCTTAATGCAATACTTATTATTCTTATCATCATCATCACTCCCTGGTATTTGACATTTGCAATTCTTTGGACGGTCCTGTTAATACAACACATTTTACAATTATTATCATTAAGTTTATTTATCTATAAAATACTTGTGTGGAAATAAAGGCAGCCTTCAGGCAATGCAATCACAAACAATAAATTATTCTTACAATTCCCTTATATTTGACACTGGTGATTCAGGTCCTGTCAGTGCAACATTTTGTTTATTATTATTACTACCGGCAGTGCTTTTTTTCTTAAAAAAATGTTTAGGGGTACTCTCCTTTTGACTCAAGAAAATCACCATTTTAGAGTTCAAATAGGGGGAAAGAAATACAGTCAATGGACAAAAGTACAAAAATTCACACAATGTTTAGGGGTATGCGTGTCCATGCGTCCCCCCAGGGAAAAAAGCACTAGCTATTGGTATCAACTCATTTTGACTCAAGAGTAGCCCTATTGAAAACAACAGAGCCGCCGGTTCCCTCTGTCCGGTTTCCATTTTATTGTTTGAATGTTTTGAAAAAGTTCCTTTCGCTGACCATTTTTTTGCAAACCGCTTGGTGCTTGGCTGGGTTTTTTGTTGGCTTGCTTGTTTTCAAAATACGCACCATGTCACGAAGCAAATCAATCTCCCCCGGGGAGGTCTACTCTGAGCAGGAGTTCCTACTCGCGTCGGGTGCCGCTCGCGACCCCCTGCAGCCCCTTCTCCTGGGGGGCTGAGCCCCTTCTCTCTCTCCCTCCCCCGTCCATCTCCGCCCCCCACATCCCATCCCACGCTCCTCCTGGAACAAAGGACGCCTCGCCTCGCCTCGCCTCTTGGCACCGTGGCGCGCGTCTAGCTATAGATGGGGCTGTGGAGCCCCGACTCACCCCTTTCTCCTAGCGCCTGCCCACAGGAGAGAAAGGGGGGAGGAGGAGGGAGGAGGAAGGAAGGAGCAGGCGAGGCAAAGAGGGAGGGAGAGAGGGAGGGGGCGCCCCTCTCTCTCTCTCTCTCAGTAGGGATGTGCGCGCATCGCAAAGAGGTCCATGCCACCGGAGGTCTCTTGCGCTCCCTCTGAGAAAAAAGAGGAGCAGGAGGGAGGAAGGAGGAAGGCAACGAGGAAATAAAGAGGGAGGGAGGGAGGAAAAAAAGGGGGGAGCCATTTATTTTTTCCCCTCCTGCCTTTTTTCCCAAGCCTTCAGCTGCTTGCTCGTCTCCAGGAGACCAGCTTCGATTCAGATTTTTCCTCTCTCCCTCTCCTTTCTTTCTTTCTTCTCCTCCCCCCACCCCTCTTCCTCTCACCCACCCCCGTCCTCCCCCCACCCCCTTTTTCCTGACGGCCACCCCACCGAGGAATGATGAAAAAAACCAATTCTACCAAGCGGGTGAGTTTGCAGCCCGCTTTCTGAAGACCCCCCAAAAGCAGAAGGGTCATTGTCCAGTTTCTGTGAGATTGGAGGGGCGCGCGGTGGGGAGGAGGGGAAGCTGGGGTGTCAGAGCCTGCGTTTTTTCTGGATTATTGATTATTTGGTTGCTGTTGTTGTAAATATCGTTTCGATGCCCTTCGATTCGGCCCCCTTCCTCCAACAACTCAATTGCCTACTATCTCTCCCCAGTAGCCCCCAATAGCTGGGTCCTTTAAACTGGTACAGAAGCTGGATTGTCAAGTGTTTATTATTAAAATTGGGGGTGGGTGGGTGGTGTTTTGTTTTCGTTTGGTTTTTTGCATTAATTCTGGGAGTATTCGAAACAACAGGGAAACCCACCATCCTTACAGAAACAACGCAGGTTGCCTATTCTCCAGATTTAAGACTGTTTACCGTGGTTAGAAAGGCGGAGGGGGAGATCCATCTGAAAACATCCAATTCTGTAGCCCCACATTTGCTCTTAGAAACGGGGCCTCGTGCGAATATTATCATTATTAGGACCGCTAATATTATGTTGTTATGCTGCGCGTTTTCAAAGGGTGAGAAAGCAGGGAAAACACGAAAGTTGTGATGATTATTTTTTAAGGAAAAAAGGTGAAACGCAGAGTGGGCAGGAGAACAGATTGACACAGTCTGTTTCCTTACATAATGGATGTGGAGGCGGTGTGGGGTGGTGGTGGGGTGCCAGAGGTTTTTTTAAAAAAATTGTTTATTGATTTGTGCATCATCATCCTCATAATCTCTCTCACACACAGAGAGAGAGGGACCGTTAGAATTGGGATTGTTTTGTTAGTTAGTTTAATAATAATAATAATAACTGCACACTTTCAAGGGAGGACGGCGGCTCAGAAAAGATTGCCAGCGGACTCTGCAGCGATAGAGGGGCCCTATCCTGCAGTCTCCGGGAAGGAAGGATGCAGGTTGGAGAGGCTTGAAATAAAAGACATTCCATCAGTTTCCAATTCTCTCTTTTTCTCTCTCTCTCTGGCTTCTCTTTCTAGGGTCACCAGGATGGGAACCAGCAGCCCACTCTGCTGGAGAAGGTGGGCTGGGTCCGGAAATTCTGTGGCAGAGGCATTTTCCGGGAGATCTGGAAAAACCGCTACGTGGTTCTGAAAGGGGACCAGCTGTACATCTCGGAGAAGGAGGTAGGATCTCTCTCTCTTGGAATCTCCTTGGAGGGCAGCCCTGCTCCCCCACCCAAAGAGAGATGGCAACCGTTTCCCACGCCCCCCACCCTCAGAGCCGGAGCTCCAAAACAGGAAATTGGGGGGGAGGAGGGAGGAGAGACCACTGGCCTTGCCCGAGACCTAGATTTTGCAAGCTGAAAAGGGGCAGCAATTTTTGAAGTCTGTGGAAGCGCGGCAGGCGCTATAGGGCTGCCCCCAAAGGACACAGGCCCAGGGCCCTTGTGGGAATGTGGCGGCTCATTCCCAGGATGTGGGGTCAAAGGTGATTAATGTTGAGAGGGGTCAGTTGCTTGCCAGCAGCAGCAAGCAAGCAAAGGAGCCAACTCCTAGGGGCTGAGATCCCTTTGCCCCCCAATAAATATTTGAGGGGGCTGCCCCCTAAGTGGATGGGAATTGCCATTCAAATGGTGTGCATGTAATGTGTCTTGGAATTGATTATGTGGGGCTTACCTGGCCCCCCAATGATCTATTCAGGTTGGCACCCCTGGCGGCAGGGAAAGGGGTTCAAAAGCCCTTTGGTGTCTTCACAGCTGTTGGGGAGTGGGGACGGGTGGCCTCCTGGCCAAGGGACCTAGCACCTGCTTTTCATGCAGAAGGTCCCGGGTTCATTCCCGGCATCTCCCGGTCAGGCTGGGAAGGTCCGGAACCTGGGAGAGGTGCTGCCTGTCAGTGCAGACAATACTTAGCTTAATGGACACAGGTGGTGAGCGTAAGACAGCTTAGAGAGGGCCGCAGCTGAGGCCGGGAACATGTGCCCTCCATGCAGAAAGTCGCAGGTTCAATCTCCAGGTAGACCCCCATCTCAAAACCCTGGAGCTGCCAGTCAGAGTAGACAATACTGAGATAGAGAGACCAATGGCCTCACTTGTAGTAAGATGGCTTTTTAGGTTCTTCCATTAACCGGCCCTTTATTCAGATTCATGAGGACTAGCGCCTTGCTTTCTTCTCAGAGAAGAAATGAAGGAGGTCCCAGACTCAGTGCCCAGGAAGAGAGCAGCTGCCTGTCAGTGTGGGCAGTACTGAGCTAGATTGACTGACGGCCTGACTTCTGGAATGGCAAGTTCCTGCCTTCTTATTCGCTAGTCCTTCCTTTGTGTTCTTGAGGACTGGAATCTTGCTTTGATTTAAAGGGAAGGCCGGTGGCTCTGCAGCTCAGCACTTGCTGTGCATTCCTGTGTTGGTGCTTCCCTGGCTACTTGGCCAGAGCAATGGGCACCATTATGGGTTTTCCATCCCAGGTATCGGGAACATTGTTTGCCAGAGTTCGGTGTCAAAGGCTCTAGGTTCAGTCCCTGCTGGCAGCATCTTTGGGTAGGGATGGGAGAGACCCTGAGGCCCTGGAGAGTTGCTGGCAGTCAGTGCAGACAATACTGAACCAGATGGACCAGAGGTCTGAGAGCTTCCTGTATTTCTGTAGAGTTCTGCATTGTCAGCCATCCTTTCCTGAAAATTTGCATCTCGATTTCGAGGCTTGCTTCCTCCTGCGACATCCTTTCCTGCTTGCCGGGCCGGCTGTGAGACAAAGGGCAGGTTAAATGCAAAGTCGTGTGACACATCAAATGCAAAGTCGTGTGACACATCGCAGGCCCCCTAAGTGGAAATCTCTCCCTTAGCCTTGTTAAAACCTTCATCCTTTGCGGACGATTAACCTGAGCGAGTATTAACTTGGCTGCATTGCCGTCGATGTGCCTGACGCTTTTACCTGTGCCCTCTTATTTCCACCATCGCCGTGACCCGTTTGGAAAATAAAAAAGTCCTGGGGCTAAAGAAATTATTTCATAAAATTTATGCACCGCTCGATTGCGGGGGGAAACAAATCTCACAGGCTGTCGAGAAGAACTAGCAACAGTTTAAGACTTTTGAAAAGTTAAAATAGCAGTAAAGTAAAAACAGGATTAAAACTCACACCGGCCGGATATTGCTTTAGATTCTTTGTCTAATAAAAAATGCTTTCAGCAGGTGTGTGCAAAAAAAGACCTGCTATCAATAGGCAGGGAGTTCCACAGTGCATGTCTTTATTTATTATTTCCAAAGAAATTGCTTGGAAGTTGCACCCGAGTTCTTAATTTTCAGGTGGACAGGAAACGGCCCCAATTTCTCAGTGGTAAGAGACAAAAAAAAGCACTTTGCATGCAGCTGGAGACTACGAGGGTCTCGTTTCTAATAAGAGGTGATGTGGTTTAAACCTATTTTGCACATCCGGCCTTCTGGCCTGACTCTTCATTTGTAATAGCAGGAGGAAGCCTAACTTTTATGCATTTGTTCTTCCTTCTTTTTTCACTTTGAGGTGTGTGTGGGGTTTTTTTTTTTTTTTGTAGCATCATGCAGGGCAGATGGTGCTTTTGTCACTTGTGCGAAAAGGTCGGGTCCCTGCCCCCATCAGCTTGCATTCAGAATTAAGAGGTCGGGGTTAGGGTGTGCAGGATAGCAGTGAGAGAAGAACCTGGGGAGGGGGGAAGGGGGCCGCGAATGGATGTAAACAGACACCGGGTCACCTGGAGGGGGGGGGTGACACCTTAAAGCAGAGAGAGTTCCTAGTCCCCATGACTGGAGAGAGATTTCTGCAGAAAGATTTCTGCAGTCCACATGGATTGCAAAGTTTTGAAATTAGTCCTGTATGAGGACCTGTTTTTGTAAATCTGCTTTCCCCACCCTTGTGGTCAGATAGGATTTGTTCCTCAGGATCCCTGGGAACCTGGAATGTTTGGGGTAAGTGGGGAGCTAATGGGACACCCCATTGCACCATCCCACCAATGTCTATCGTATTCCTGGCTTTACACAATCTTGGGAAGGGAAGAGCGAGTTGGGGTTTCCATGTCCTCAGTTCCTGAGACAAACAGAACAGTGGACTGCTCCTAAGGCAGGGCTGAGGAATCAAGCAACCTTCATGATAATAATAATAATTTATTATTTGTGCCGCGCCCATCTGGCTGGGTTTCCCCAGCCACTCTGGGCGGCTTCCACAGAGACCAAAAATACACGAAAATGTCACACATTAAAAACTTCCTTAAACAGGGCTGCCTTAAGATGTCTTATGAATGTCAGGTAGTTGTTTATTTCCTTGACATCTGATGGGAGCGCGTTCCACAGGGCGGGTGCCACCACTGAGAAGGCCCTCTGTCTGGTTCCCTGTAGCTTTGCTTCTTGCAATAAGGGAACCGCCAGAAGGCCCTTGGAGCTGGACCTCAGTGTCCGGGCAGAACAATGGGGGTGGAGACGCTCCTTCAGGTATACTGGACCGAGGCTGTTTATAGAGACTCATAGAGTCGGAAAGAACCCTTGCAATGCAATTCAGATCTTTCTGGACCCTGACTCCTGTCCATTTGTTGTGCTGGGAGATGGAGCCCAGCAACGATTCCCTTCCAGCCACTGGTATTCAGAATCATCACCACCTTCAGTTGTGGGGGCAGAGCGTAGCCACTGATAGAGCCTTCCCTTCCTCCACGAATCTTCCTCTTTTAAAGCCATCCAAGTTGGTGTCCATCACTGCATCCTGTGGCAGTGAGTTCCACATAACACCGGTCCTGAAAGACCTACATTGGCTCCCAGTACGTTTCCGAGCACAATTCAAAGTGTTGGTGCTGACCTTCAAAGCCCTAAATGGCCTCGGTCAAGTATACCTGAAGGAGCGTCTCCACCCCCATCGTTCAGCCCGGACACTGAGATCCAGCTCCGAGGGCCTTCTGGCAGTTCCCCCACTGCAAAAAGCCAAGTTATAGGGAAACAGGCAGAGGGCCTTCTCGGTGGTGGCGCCCACCCTGTGGAACTCCCTCCCATCAGATGTCAAAGAGATAAACAACTACCAGACTTTTAGAAGACATCTGAAGGCAGCCCTGTTTAGGGAAGCTTTTAAAGTTTGATGTATTACAGTATTTACAGTATTTTAATATTTGAAATATTACAGTATTTTAATATATTTTAATATTTGAAATATTTGTGGGACGCGGGTGGCGCTGTGGGTAAATCCTCAGCGCCTAGGGCTTGCTGATCGCATGGTCGGCAGTTCGAATCCCCGCGGCGGGGTGAGCTCCCGTCTACGGTCCCAGCTCCTGCCCACCTAGCATTCGAAAGCACCCCTAAAGTGCAAGTAGATAAATAGGTACCGCTTTCTAGCGGGAAGGTAAATGGCATTTCCGTGTGCTGCGCTGGTGCTGGCTCGCCAGAGGAACTTCGTCACGCTGGCCACGTGACCCGGAAGTGTCTCCGGACAGCGCTGGCCCCCGGCCTCTAGAGTGAGATGGGCGCACAACCCTAGAGTCTGTCAAGACTGGCCCGTACGGGCAGGGGTACCTTTACCTTTACCTTAATATTTTTTTGGAAGCCGCCCGGAGTGGCTGGGGAAGCTATTATTATTATTATTATTATTATTATTATTATTATTATTATTATTATTATTATACAGTTCAACTGAAGAAGGACTTGGTTTTGCCTGTCCTGAATCATCCTCGTCAACACCCCCCCCCCCAAATTCCAGCATTATGGGAGAGGGAAGGGAAACTTTTCTCAGCATAACTTGGTCAACTTCTTTCACGTCTCCGCTTACTAACTTTTCCAGTAAACTGAAAAGACGCCCCCCCCCCCAAGTCTTTTCGCAAGAAGAGGGTTCTCAGAAACAGGCTTTCGGAAGAGCGGGCGTTTTAATTACCATGAAACTGACCGGGCGCTTTGGTGGCAGGAAACTAAGGCATTAGAAATGCAGAGAGGTGATTAGGCAGAAAGGCAGAGAATGGGGTGATCCGGTTACGGAGACACCCGATCTCCAGGGTGGGTGGGTGGGTGGCTCGCTTGATAGGTAGGCGGGTGCAGGTGGGGGCAAAGGGCTTGGAGGAAGGGGCTCGTTCGGGATCCGCCGTGCCTTAAGGCTGCGTTGCACGCTGTGCAATTTAAAGGCACCCGCCGCGGCGCCACCAAAGACTCATGGGAACTGTAGTCCACCCCTCATGGAGCTACAGTTCCCAGCAACCTTCACAAACTGCAGCTGCCAGGATTCTTTGCAGAGGGGAATCATTTGCTATCCTAGAATTGGAAGGGACCGCCAAGGATCAACTAGATCAGCCTTTCTCAACCTGTGGGACCCGAGATGCTGTTGAACTACAACTCCCATCACCCCTAGCTAGCAAGGCCAGAGCTCAGGGATGATGGGAGTTGTAGTCCAACATCATCTGGGGACCCACAGGTCGAGAACCGCGGATCTAGATCAACCCCCTGCAATGCCCTCAAGCAGACGGGCATCCAAATTCTGCTTATAAATCTCCCATGAAGGAGAGTCCATTGCCTTCTGAGGGGGTCCGTTCCACCCTCGAACAGCTCTTGCCATCAGAAGCAGTTACCTAATGTGTTTTGTTGGGCTCTCCTTTCTTGTAATTTGAATCGGTTGGTTCGGGTTCTACCCTCCAGAGCAGGAGAAAACAAGCTTGCTCCATCCTCTGGGTGTCAGCTTTGATATTTGAAGACAGCCGTCATATCTCCTCTCAGTCTCCTATTATCTGAGCTAAACATTCCCAACTCCCTCATCCATCCATCCCTCATCTGGCTTGGTTAATAATAATAATAATAATAATACAGTTATACCTTGGGGGTTACAGACACTTTGGGTTTTGTGATTTCGGGATTCGCACCGCGCCGAACCTGGAAGTACCGGAACAGGTTACTTTTGGGTTTCGGCGCTTGCACATGCGCATAAGCGCTAAATTGCACTTTGCGCATGTGCAGAAGCATCGAATCATGACCCACACATGCACAGACATGGCACTGCGGGTTGCAGAACCTGCGGGTTACGAATGTGCTTCCCACACAGATCACGTTCACAACCAGAGCGTCCAGCGTCAATAATAATAATAATAATAATAATAGTAATAATTTTTATTGGCTCAGGGCAGCTACCACCAAATATACAATACATTAAAAACACAAAATCAAACAATTACTTTAAAATACAATTCGAATCACATTTGAAATAAAATTAAGTGGGAACCCACGAATCATAACCGTAGCGGTAAGGAATTAAAAGTGCACCAGGCCCGGCCACTCATGCTGGTCCCATATGGGTCAGTAGAAATAGCCAGAGAGGCCACTTACATACAGTGACCCATAGAAAGAAGGGGGTCAGACTGAACCCCGACCAAAGGCCTGGCGGAACAGCTCTGTCTTGCAGGCCCTGCAGAAAGATGTCAATTCCTGCAGGGCCCTGGTTTCTCGTGACAGAGCGTTCCACCAGACCGGGGCCAGGGCTGAAAAGGCCCTGGCCCTGGTCGAGGCCAGTCTAACCTCCTTGAGGACCTCCAAAGTATTATTGTTTGTGGACCGTAAGGTTCTCCACGGGGCGTACCAGGAGAGGCGGTCCCGTAAGGCGGTTAAGAGTTATGGAAGTCAAGTTTTGTGGTGCCAGTAGGCAGGGCAACCGATGTTCTCTTCCAGTCAACTGAGCTGCCATCTTTTACACCTGATGTTATTTTGGGGGCATCTCTAAGAGCCTTCTTGTACAGAATGCAACACCACTGGTCCATCAAGCTTAGTACTGCGTACACTGGCTGGCAGCAATCGCTCTCCCAAGGTTTCAGGAAGGATGTATCTCCCAGCCTTTCAGGAACTGAAGTTGGGACCTTCTGCGTGCAAAGCCGGTTTTCTGTTTCCATGACGAGTGGCATGTTTTTGAAATCATACCTTAAATCGAAATCCCTAAGGTGTTTGTGTGTTCTTGATGGACTGGTCTGAGCCGAAGGATCCAGACTGAGCTGGGAGGATGTTCCCCTTCTATCGATGGCGGAATATTGAGCCCTGAAGTTCTTTCAGGAGGACTTGGCTGGGAGGGACCTAGCCAACCAGGGTTTGCGAGATAACCTCGGGTTAGGCGTCCCTTGCTGCCTTGGCCTCAATGTTGTAGCGGGTTGGACTAGATGACCCTCTGGGTCCCTTCCAACTCTAAAAAAGTCAACGATTCTCTGGCCTTCTCTCTTTGTCGCTGGCCCTCCAAGTGCAGTCATGGTGTGCAGCCTCCTTTGCTGATTCTGAACTTCCTCTCATCCTCTCAGGATGCAGGCTTGTAAACAACGCTGGGTGTTCTCCATGCTAAAAATATTTCCGAAATTATTTGCCCAGGCAACCCAAATCCTTGCACTAAGCAAAGCTGGATCTGTGACCCCGCGTGAGTCACACACACGAAGCAACTTCACGTGGTTGGTGATTTTTTTGCTTAATTCCTTCTGCTACAAAACTCTCTTCCTGGTTGGCTCAGTCCGTAGAGCCTCTGAATCACTGGGTTGTGGGTTTGAGCCCCAAGTAGGGCAAAAAGATTCCTGCAGTCCTACTGGGTTGGACTAGATGAGCCTTTGAGGTCCTCCCAGCCCTGTGATTCTTTGTCTTCTGAGATTATGCTAGGCACTGCCAGAATATTGCAAAAGTCTACCTTTGAACCCCTAAGGGTTAGAAATCTACTCTTTTTATTCCTGACCTCTCCCACTTAAAAGAATGGAAGGAAAGGAAAATGGAAGAACATAAGAGCCCTGTTGGATCAGATAAAATATTTCTCCAGTCCAGCATCAACGGGTGTAAATGGGGAAGGGAACGAAGGCAACAGAGGTAGACTGCCCCTGAACTTGGAGTTCCATTTAGACAGCAGGGCTAATAGCCATTGTTAGGTCTCATTCCCTGCCAATAATAATAATAATAATAATAATATTTTATTCATATCCTGCCTCCCCGGCCAGAGCCTGGCTCAGGGCGGCTAACACCAGTAAAATTACAGTAAAAACATAATAGGGGGGGAAAAACCACAATTTAAAATACAGGTTAAAATGGAATTTAAAATGCAGCCTCGTTTTAAAAGTAGCCCATAGATCAAAACCATAAGGGGAGGGATACGTAAGGGTCAGAGTGAGTCCAAACCAAAGACTAGGCGGAACAGCTCTGTCTTGCAGGCCCTGCGGAAAGATGTCAAGTCCCGCAGGGCCCTGGTCTCTTGTGACAGAGCGGTCCTTCAAGTCGGGGCCAGTATTGAAAAGGCCTTAGTTGAGACCAATCTAACCTCCTTGCGACTTGGGATCTCCAAGGTGTTGTCATTTGTGAACCTTCAGGTCCTCCACAGGGCATACCCGGAGAGGCGGTCCTGTAGGTACGTGGGTCCTAGGCCACACAGGGCTTTAAAGGTCAAAACCAGCACCTTAAACTTGACCCTGTACTCCGCCGGGAGCCAGTGCAGTTGGTAAAGCAATGAATTTGTCTAATCTGACTTAAGAGCCATTTAAGCCAGCGGCCAATTGCAATACGGCAAATTCTGTCCGGTTTGCAGGATGGTGAATTCCATTTATTTACGTATAGGTAAAGGTAAAGGTACCCCTGCCCTTTGGGCCACTCTTGACAGACTCATCTCACTCTAGAGGCCGGGAGCCAGCGCTGTCCGCAGACACTTCCGGGTCACGTGGCCAGCGTGACAAGCTGCATCTGGCGAGCCAGCGCAGCACACGGAACACCATTTACCTTCCCGCTGGTAAGCGGTCCCTATTTATCCACTTGCACCCGGGGGTGCTTTTGAACTGCTAGGTTGGCAGGCGCTGGGACCGAGCGACGGGAGCGCACCCCACCGCGGGGATTCGAACCGCCGACCTTTCGATCGGCAAGTCCTAGGCGCTGAGGCTTTTACCCACAGCGCCACCCGCGTCCCTCTTATTTACGTATAGGTGATTGCAATTCTACCTTTTTTTCCTCTAGGGAGCTCAAGGTGTCAGGCATAGTTCTCTCTATGCCTATTCCCACAACAACCTTGTGAGGGAGGCTAGACTGAGAAGGAGGGACTGGTCCCCAAGTTGGTCTCTCCCAGGTCCTAGTCTGACACTCCAACCACTACACAACACTGCCCCTATATACCCACCACCACCTTCTAGTTGCTGGGGGGTGGCGGATTGCCACATAATCCACTTTATCCAAGACCCTAGACTTGAGAGACAGGCTGTTTCTGTTTTCCCTTTGGTCCTAAAAGCCCCCACCCCCACCCAACCCCAAAATCTAGACCTCAGCTTCACATGTCCTCAAAATGCTGCTTATTGTTTTCTGGGGGGGGGTTGGAGAGCGTTGATCCTTGCCCGCCACCCGACTTCACCTCTTGTAATTAATTCCGATAGCGTGCTAAAATGCATTTGATACGAGCCTTGGAGAAGGTGCGCAGATCGATGCCCCTGGAGAGCGAAAGTCTGTGTTTATTGATGTGTGTGAAAAAGAGCGGGGGGGGGGCCACTTTCAGCCATGGCCTCCGCTGCTCCTGGGGCAGAGAGGCAGAAGCACACACACACACACCCCTCCAAGACGGAAGGTTGCCAGATCCCTGCAGGCACGCACAAGTTTTTTGCTTTAAATTTTAATCCAACGTTAAAATTGTTCCATCCGGTTACTTAATGCACTAGCTCTTAGCAGATTCCCCCCCGGCGTTAAGTTTGGAGCATCATTGCCAGTCAGTGTGGACCCATAGTCTTGACTCTGCAGAAGGCGGCGTCTTCGGTTCTTGTTCAAACCGGCTGCCCATTCACAAGCCGTTCTGGCAAGTGAATGGCTTGCCAGTTAATGACCGATGGTAACAATGACCATGAGGACTAGAATCTTACTTTATTTTTTTATGAGGGCTGTAGCTCTGTAGTTCTGGGTTCAATCCCCAAATCCAGCAATCTCCAGATCCAGCAAGATGGACCGATAGTGTCTGGTTCAGCTTCCGATGTCCCGTTTACAGATCTGGAAAGAGCGCGGATGAGTTGGGGAAATCTCTGTGAATTTGTCTGCTCCAAAGCCATCCAAGTTAGTGGCCATTGCCGTCTCCTGTGGCAGGGAGTTCCACATTTTCAACTGTGTGAAGAAGTCCTTTTTATCTGTCCTGAATCTTCCAACTTTCAGCTTCAGTGGATATCCCTGAATTCCACTGTTAGGAGAGAGGGTGGAAAACTTTTCTCTGTCTACTATCTCCATGATACGCATGATTTTATAAACTTCTATCATTTTGTCTCTTACTCGCCGATTCTCTAAACTAAGAACGACCAAACTCCGCAACATTTTGTCGTAGGGGAGTCTCTCCATCCCCTTGATCATTTGGGCTCCCCTTTCCTGAACCTTTTCCAGCTCTTCAGTACCCTTTCTGAGGTGAGGCGACCAGAACAGTGCACAATATTCCAAATTCGGCAGCACCGCCAATCGGTATCGCCGCATTTGGACAATGGCAATTTCCATTCCTTTCCTCGTGACCCCCAGCCTGGTAAACCTTCCCCAAGGACTCTCTCCCCTCTGCTTCTCAACGAACTGCTCCGATCGCCAGCTCATGGGCATAGATTTTTGTGCTGCGATAGCCCAGCTGAGCTGCCCATGTGCTCACAGAGGCGCGCATGACATGCCTTCCCCTTCCCCCAAATTGATTTGCGAGAGTTGAGCATGAGCTGTTAGGTCAACCTGATGCGAGCGGCAATCGATATTGCCGTCCCCTCCGTTCTGCAATGGAGAAAATTGCATTTATTTGCGGCTCCCTAGTTGGAATGAACATGGCGCTCCATTAAGCTGCCTCTGCCCTTGCTCTTTTTTCCCCTCCCAAATCCCTGTGGTTCGGGAGGGTGTTGGGAGCGGTGCAATGGTGTGATCGTTCCCTCGTGGTGCGGACACACGTTTTGGGATGCCTCCCACTAGTCAGACGGGCCTTGCTAGCTTTAGGAATGCTACCAGAGGTTAGTAGCGTTTGCGATTTTTTTAGCTTAGAGAAGAAGAAGAAGAAGAAGAAGAAGAAGAAGAAGAAGAAGAAGAAGAAGAATAAATTTTATTTATATCCCGCCCTCCCCAGCTGAAGCCGGGCTCAGGGCGGCTAACAACAATAAAATAGTACAACATTCTAAAATCATTTCATTATAAAATTAATTCAACTCAAATTGATGGCAACCATTAGGCTAAAGTTCTGTGAAGATTGCCAAAGGAGGGAGTCAGGCTGTGCCCTGACCAAAGGCCTGGTGGAACAGCTCTGTCTTGCAGGCCCTGCGGAAAGATGTCAAGTCCCGCAGGGCCCTAGTCTCTTGGGACAGAGCGTTCCACCAGATCGGAGCCACAGCCGAAAAAGCCCTGGCTCTGGTTGAGGCCAACCTAACCTCCCTGTGGCCTGGGACCTTCAGGATGTTTTTGTTTGAAGACCGTAAGGTCCTCTGTGGGACATACCAGGAGAGGTGGTCCCATAGGTACGAGGGTCCTAGGCTGTATAGGGCTTTAAAGGTTAAAACCAGCACCTTAAACCTGATCCTGTACTCCACCGGGAGCCAGTGCAGCTGGTATAGCACCGGGTGAATGTAATCTCGCAGCGAAGACCCCGTAAGGAGTCTCACTGCAGCATTCTGCACCCGCTGGAGTTTCTGGGTCAGTCTCAAGGGCAGCCCCACGTACAGCGAGTTACAGTAATCCAGTCTGGAGGTGACCGTCGCGTGGATCACAGTGGCTAGGTCAGGGCGAGAGAGGTAAGGAGCCAACTGCTTAGCTTGGTGGAGATGAAAAAATGCCGCCTTTGTTGTAGCTGCAATCTGCGCCTCCATGGAAAGGGAGGTGTCGAAGATTACACCCAAACTCTTAACGGACGGTACTGGCACAAATTGCGCCCCCGCAAGAGATGGGAGTTGCCCTCCCCCCAATCCCATATCGTCCCGTCCCAGCCAAAGGCAAATAAGAGCCAACATCTATATAAAATTCTGCCTGGCAAGGAGAAAGCAGACAGAGAAGAGTCCCCCCCCCCTCTCATAACACTACAACTTGTGGACATCTAAGGAAGCTGAATGTTGCGAGATTTAGGGTAGATTTCTTCCTGCAGCGCAGAATTAAACTTTGGAACTCTTGCCGCAGCAGGCAGCGACGGACGTCAACCTAGAAGGCTTTAACAGAGGATTAGACAGATTCATGGAGAAGTGAGCTGCTAACTTGGCATTAGACTGAGATCTGGCTGGTACGCTGTTGTTGTTTTTCCCCGCATGCACAGCGAATGTGTCCGTTTGGAAATGGATCGCAGGACGGAAAGGGGAGCCTGACCGCCGGGTTCAAGCTCAACGTGGGTCCACGCTCTTCTGTTCCGGGGTTTAATTCCCTTTTTGGCTAATCTCTTCTCTGGGGACAAAAAGCTTTAGGAGCGAAGGCGGTGGTTTTATTTCACGTGTCACGGGTCTCAAGCGGCTTAAAGTGAGCTGTCCTGCCTGGCACACAGCAGAGATTCTGGCCCAGTTAAAAATAGACGGCGCTCATCCTCCCCCCTCCCATTTGACTTTTTGTTCCTGCCCACTTCCAAAATGCACCAGATAATAGCACAGCGATGTTGGTTTTCCTTCTGCTAAACTGTAGGCGTGCTCATCCCTTCCTCAAAGCTGACTTTCGCAGACGGATTTAAGATATCCGTGTAGTTTTTAATTTCGTATTTTGCTTTTGTGGCTTTTCGGGCACCCTGCCCCACGATATTTTCGAGTGCGGGACGGTCTAAAACAAAGAAGTATCTTCCATATGTACACGTCCATAGGAATGCAGTAAACCTGCATCTTAGGTGCAGTCCACATACAGCAGTCATGTCCAAAGTCCGTTTAATCAATTTAATCCAGCACCCTTGTGGCAGTATACAGTGGTACCTTGGGTTAAGAACTTAATTCGTTCCGGAGGTCCGTTCTTAACCTGAAACTGTTCTTAACCTGAAGCACCACTTTAGCTAATGGGGCCTCCTGCTGCCACCACGCCGCCAGAGCACGATTTCTGTTCTCATCCTGAAGCAAAGTTCTTAACCCGAGGTACTATTTCTGGGTTAGCGGAGTCTGTAACTGAAGCGTATGTAACCTGAAGCATATGTTTACCTGAAGTGTATGTAACCCGAGGTACCACTGTATGTCCTGGGGTAAAATCCTAAAAATAACTCAACAACTTTGGGGTAAAATTGTAAAAAAATCTCAACAACTTCAATCCTAAAAACCTTGGTTGGCCCTCACGCATGTTCACTTCATCAAAGCTGGTCCTCTTTGAAAAAAGTGTGGGTACCCCAACAGAGTTTCAACCGTATGCTGTGAAGGTGAGCTGGCGGGGATCAGAGGCGAGTGGAAGCCGCAAAACAGAGCTCTCAAGTTCTCGCAGGAAGTTAGGTTGCCTAGCAACCTCTCCCGGGAGCATCCTTACCGCCAGAGTTGGATTTAAGGGAGCGCAACTGATTTGGTCGCACTGGGCATGGAGCCTTGGGGAAGCTGCAGGGGATGCCACAACTGTGATTTAGAAAGGGGCGCAAAAGGCAGGGGCGCCGAATTTTGGCATCGCACCAGGCGCTGCTGAAATTTGAGACCTGCCAGGTCCGCCACTGCCTACCGCACCCCTGGCGAAAGGTGAGCCACTCAGAGGATGCCCCAGGAGGGACTTGGCCAGAAAGACCAAAACTTGGAAGCAAGACCAATAGCTTAAACGCTCTTTTTGCACTGAGTCGGCTTCGAGTTTCTAGCTTCCTCTCACATCTGAGCATCCAACTCACTGGCTCCTTTATAGCTGGCTAGTCGTGGGGCAAGTCCAAAGGGAATTTTGGCTATAGCTGGATGTTGCCTCGGTGTGTAACCTTTGGGACCAAACCCAAGTTGCCTGTGAATGCGCTTTCTCTCCTGCAAATTCCATTCGTTCCATTGGGAAGTCTCCAGTAAATTAATCCCACGTTCTGGTTAGTGGGGTGTCATTTGCAGTCAGTACCCCAAACACTGCTACTACTACTATTAGTAGTAGGGACGTGGGTGGCGCTGTGGGTTAAACCACAGAGCCTAGGACTTGCCGATCAGAAGGTCGGCGGTTCGAATCCCCGTGACGAGGTGAGCTTCCGTTGCTCGGTCCCTGCTCCTGCCAACCTAGCAGTTCGAAAGCACGTCAAAGTGCAAGTAGATAAATAGGAACCGCTCCAGTGGGAAGGTAAACGGCTTTCCATGCGCTGCTCTGGTTCGCCAGAAGCGGCTTAGTCATGCTGGCCACATGACCTGGAAGCTGTACGCTGGCTCCCTCGGCCAATAAAGCGAGATGAGCGCCGCAACCCCAGAGTTGGCCAGGACTGGAGCTAATGGTCAGGGGTCCCTTTACCTTTACCTAGTAATCATTTGCACTTTTAAAAGCAGCTGCACGCATGGTTAACTTATGGGATTTGCCGCCAAGAGAGGCATTGCCAAAGGTGGTAGTGCGTTCACCATATGGCTTCTAAATAACCAGGAAATGCTTTTCCACCTGTAAAACCTGAAAACTTTATTTATTTATTTTAAGGAAATGTTTGTCCACCTGGCCTGGCAGTTTATACTTTTTGCAATGACAGTGTATCCTGCAGAAATCTGCAGGTGTGGCTTCCCCAGCTATGGAGATAAACGTAACACTTTCCAATTAATAATAAATATATTTTTTTTTAATTTATACCCCGCCCTTCCCGGTTTAAAAATTGGGCTCAGGGCGGCTAACAGCAAATGTGAAACAGTGAGTAAAATGTGACTTAAAAACAGCATAAAACCGCATAGAATACAACATAAAACGCAGCATCAATATCAATAAAATTCAAAAATTCAGGGGTCATTGGCGGTGGGGGGGACCCAGTCAGTAGACATTGAACGATCACCAGGGCTAACTGGCCAAGTTGGTCCTACTAGGGCCAGCAAGGAGACCAGGGAAGAATTTAAATGTGGGGTCCCAGAAAGGGTTTCTTCACAGAAGAGGAAAGGGAAAAGGGAATAGAGGATCAGGCTAATTCAAATTGAAGGCCAGGTGGAATAGCTCAGGCCCTGCAGAAGGAGATCAAGTCCTGCAGGGCCCTAGTCTTGTGGGGCAGAGCATTCCACCAGGTCAGACCCGTCACTGAAAAAGCCCTGGCCCTGGTGGAGGATAGTCTGGCATTGACACAACTGCAGTGGGAAGCTGAAAAGCTGGCAACCCTTTTTGGCTGAGATCCCACCTAGCGAGCAGAGGGGGCCGTGAGCAGATGGAGGAGTCGCTCTGCCTCTTCATCTCCAGGGTGCAATCCTCTTACACCCGCCATCCAAACGGGTGCAGTCAGCTGCTGAACTGCAGTGGGGACCAGGAGCCTTAGCCTCCCTGTGGGAACTACAGTTCCCAGAATGCTTTGTGGCTGGGGAAGTCAGAAGGCAGTGATTCCCACTCTAATCTGCTTTCGTCGCAATCAACGCTGTTTTCATTCTGCTGCATCTTGGTTTCCACCAAATGCTAACTTATTCTTCTTCCTGTCTTCCTATGCAACGCAACCGACTTGATTATTTACGCACGTTACAAATGCCATTTACGCAAGTTACTGACGTCATGACTCATGAATGCTGGATGCAATTTAAATGTGAGGTGGCAGCAACCATCAATTACGTATTGTCTGCGGACTGAAAGCAGCAGCAGCAAATGCCAATCAATATTTGCTGGGTTGATTCCTATCACGTAGACAGGACAAATAAGTCAACATTGGCCATTTTGCTTCTGTCAGAATCCTCCAGTGTCTGATTTCGTTGTGTTAAGAGGAGTTTGGATTTGATATCCCGCTTTATCACTACCTGAAGGAGTCTCAAAGTGGCTAACAATCTCCTTTTCCCTTCCTCCCCCACAACAAACACTCTGTGAGGTGAGTGGGGCTGAGAGGCTTCAGAGAAGTGTGACTAGCCCAAGGTCACCCAGCAGCTGCATGTGGAGGAGCGGGGAAGCGAACCCAGTTCACCAGATTACGAGTCTACCGCTCTTAACCACTACACCAAGCTGGCTCCATAAGCCAGGATAGTTAAAACAGTTGAGGGTTTGTAGTGTATAGAGACAGAACCAGCAATCAATCGCAAATGAAAGACTCTCACTGAACTTGTGTCCCTCTGTGTTTGTTATTCCCTGCCTGCAGGTAAAAGACGAGAAAAACATTCAGGAAGTGTTTGACTTGAACGATTACGAGAAATGCGAAGAGCTCAGGAAATCAAAAAGCAGAAGCAAAAAGAACTACAGCAAGTTCTCGCTCGCCCACTCCAAGGAGCCTGGGAACACAGTAGGTCTTCCCTATCGCCCCCACCCAGAGGGATTCCTGGCTCCTGGTTAAACTATGGAACTCCCTGCTGCAGGATGTGGCAGGAAAAGGATGGTCCTTCCAGCATCCTTGGACTCCAACTCCCATCAGCCCCCAGCCAAGGTGGCCAATGGTCCATCAGCCAGTCTCTTTATTACAGTCAGCGGCCAGTATTTTAAAATCTATAAGCTAGTACCAGACAAAACAAGACAGAGAGCCGTAACGATACTATGACTAATAATGGAAGCATACTATAGAATGCCAGGCACAGAAAATAAAGCCGTAAGTTCGTTAATATTAATCCCCGGTGAGTTTTACTTGCTGCAGCACAGTATTTAACTCCCAGGTTAGAAGAGATGGATGCATCCCCGATCTGAGAGGC
Source organism: Podarcis erhardii (assembly GCF_964252035.2). Taxonomy (NCBI): domain Eukaryota; kingdom Metazoa; phylum Chordata; class Lepidosauria; order Squamata; family Lacertidae; genus Podarcis; species Podarcis erhardii. The sequence continues at coordinate 5,312,694 of NC_138505.1, read as the reverse complement.
GTTTTAAAAAGCATAAAATTCACCTGATCGCCCGGGGAGTTTCTGTAAAAAGGAGTTTCCAATAAAAATCACAATAAAAGAGCAAGGCATAAGAATAGTTGCTTCCATCTCTCCAGATTTGCTGGAGAGTTTGTGTTGACAATGGGGGTTATAATTTTTTTGCAGCCTCCTCTCCTGTAGGCGTAAGGTAACCCATCCCGCAAGGTTAAAGGAGCCAGACCAGCCAGGATGGCCAGTGGTCAGCAGTTAGGGGAATTGGATTCCAGTGACACCTTGAGGCTTTTAAGACTCCCCAGCCCTGGGATAGTAATAGCACCCTAGGAAACCAGGATTTCGTCATTGATCAAAAGCTACAGAGCCACGAGTGAAGAATGGGTCTTCTTGGCTTGCATCTCCTTTAATGGGAGACAAGGAAGGGATGTAATAAAGCAAGGTTTAAGTGATCCTCTCTCAGACACCATGGTTTTGCATTACTATTTATTTTAGTTTGAGAATTCATGCCCTGCTTGGCCAAAAAGACTCCAGGAAAGGCTTAGCTACAATAAAAAAAATAAAAATGACAACCTGACAGCCCTTGCCCGCACAGGTTTATAAAGTAAACAAGAACGTCACACAAGGGGAAACGGACAAGGAGGGAAGAGGAAAAATCAAAACTCAGGTACAGATTTCCAAACAGTTGTCCTGATGGAAGAGGCCTTCTGCTTCCCATCTCTCCTGATGGGATGACTGCCCCCAAGTGACAGGTGAGGGGAAAGGAGGCCTAAGGGAACTGGCCTGCTGTAGCAGAGCTAATGGAGGGAGTTCTGCTTTCCAGAACCAGGGTGTCACCTGGGTGCTTCAAAAAGCCAACCGAGTTGTAAGTGGGTTTTGTATTTCCATGCACTGTTAGGGATTCTCTCTTCCACTAAGAAGCTGTTAGGCGCTGGTCCTTCTGACGTAGATGGACGCCATCTTCCTTGCCTTAGAATGGGTTTGTTGACGGCGTGACATTTGCAGCTGATGCGCATTCCTTCTCTCCTAGGCACCTAACCTAGTCTTCCTGGCTGTGAGTCCTGAAGAAAAGGAGTCCTGGATCAACGCTCTCAACTCTGCGATAACTCGGGCCAAGAACCGCATCTTGGACGAGGCAAGTAACCTTTAGGGAATGAGGTGTTCACAGACAGAGAATCTGCTTTGCATGAAGGTGCCAGAAGGCATCTTCTGGGTAGGACTGTTGTTGTTGTTGTTTAGTCGTTTAGTCGTGCCCGACTCTTCGTGACCCCCTGGACCAGAGCACGCCAGGCACTCCTGTCTTCCACTGCCTCCCACAGTTTGGTCAGACTCATGTCTGTAGCTTCGAGAACAGTATCCAACCATCTCGTCCTCTGCCGTCCCCTTCTCCTTGCGCCCTCCATCTTTCCCAACATCAGGGTCTTTTCCAGGGAGCCTTCTCTTCTCATGAGGTGGCCAAAGTATTGGAGCCTCAGCTTCAGGATCTGTCCTTCCAGTGAGCACTCAGGGCTGATTTCCTTCAGAATGGATAGGTTTGATCTTCTTGCAGTCCATGGGACTCTCAAGAGTCTCCTCCAGCACCAGAATTCAAAAGCATCAATTCTTCGGCAATCAGCCTTCTTTATGGTCCAGCTCTCACTTCCATACATCACTACTGGGAAAACCATAGCTTTTACTATACAGACCTTTGTTGGCAAGGTGATGTCTCTCCTCCTTTTTTTTTCTTTTTTTTTACTTTTTTGGGTAGGACTAGACAGGCCAATACTCTGACCTGGGGCAAGGCATGTTCCTATTTAAACCAACCCTTTGGTTCAGAATCATGAGGACTAGAGTCTTTATTTTTAAGCGGAGGACCATAGCTCAGCGGCAGAGAACCTGTTATGCATGTAAGAGATCCCAGGTTTGATCCTTGATGGAATCTCCACGTTTATGAAACCCTGGAGAGCTGCTGCCAGTCAGTGTTGACAGTACTGAGCCAGGTGGACCCCAATTGCCTGATTCTGCATAAGGCAGAGTCTGTTCCTACAATGTGGGTCTTGCGCCCCCCCAACCTGTTCAAGGGGTTGCCCTTTGAAAGTTGCCTTAGAGTTGTTTTTTAAGAAATTTAAGAAAATGGGGGGAGATGTATTTGTGTATAAGACACCCCCTAATTTAATGACATTATTTTTTAGGGGGGAAACCTAGTTAAACATGGAAAAATACGGTACTTACTTAATTGTTCCTCCTCCCAGGAACAATGAGAAATGGACATCGTTTGTATTCATTCATTCATTCATTCATTCATAGCATTTGTACCCTTCTTTTCAGCCAAAAATAAATAAATAAAAGGCCCCCAGAGCAGCTTAACGTACAGTCAAAACAAGAGTTCCTTTCCGCACAATCTAAAAGCAAACAAAACCACAGCACGCAAGGGAGACTGGACTGGTAGGGAAGAGGAAAACATTGCGCTTATGGCAGGCTAAACAAAGGGGCCTCTGCCGGGTTGTGGGCCTCTCCCACAGCGAAGCTTTTGAGACCCCCCCCCCACTGCCTCCAAGATCCCTTTTGTTTCTCCACCGGTTGCCCCCCTTTCCCTTTCCAGCCATCCTTCCACCCACTGTAACGTGAGCTTATATAAAGAGCTGCCTCTGCTCAGAGTTTTAAACAGTGCGATTGAATTAAGGAACCCTTTTAAAGAAAAAAAAAATGGGAAGGAAGAAAGAAGAACCGAGACTACAGTCTGCTGTCTCCGATATCGCCGGGGCCATCTGTCTCTCTTTTTTGATCGCTCTGCCTTTGTGGGCTTGTGACTCATTCTGCATCTGCAGAGCAGGGCAGAATCGAGAGTGCCGCTTCCTCGCTGCTAAATTTAGGGGAAGGCTGAGGGGCGGCCACAGTGAGAACTTCTTGCTTTTATTTAAAGGCTGGGGTTGCGGTTCCGCCTTTTGATCCGTGATAATCCCCAGGGTCGGAGCGATGCTTCTGAATGCTGATTGCTGCGACACTCAGGAGGGAGAGAGTGTTACTCTTGTGCTCAGATCCCACTCACTGGTTTCCAGTTGGGACACCTGGTCAGCAACTGGGAGGATAGGAAGCTGGACTAAGTAGGCTCCCTTTGGCCTGAATCAGGAGCAGCAAGACCAAAGAAATGCATCCACATGGTGCATTGTTAAACTATGGGACAATGGCCGCCTCCTTCCCTAGAGAGACCCTCTTGGGTGCTGAGATGGGCAGGGGGCGCCCTCTAGGTTGTTGCAGAGGCTCGGGGGATGGGGGCCTTCCCTGTGGTGGCCCCTAAGCTGTGGAACATCCTCCCTGCAGTGATGTGCCCGCCACCTTCATTGTAAACCTTCCAGAGGATGCTAAAGATGTACCTCTTTGCTCAGGCTTTTGGCACTCAGGGTTGCATGTTTTTTAAAAAACACACCTTATTTTGCGATTGTTATTTTAAACTGCTTTTAACATTGCATTTTAATTGCTGCAACCCACCCTCGGACCTTAGGGTTAAGAGTGGGCTAATTATTATCGTTGTCCTTAAATCTATTACCTCCAGCCCTTGGCGTTTGCTCTGGGGTTGGCTGAGGTCGGGAACCTTAGGCCTGGGGGCCAAATGTAGCCTTGCAAATTCTCCTCCCAGGCAGAGGTGCAACCAAGGTCTCTGGCGCCCCAGGCAAAGAGCTGTATCGCCGCCTCCTCTCGCTGGAAAATCACTTGCTTGAAACATCTGGAGTGAGGGCAGGGAGGAAGGGCAGGAAAAATTGTACGTCTTTGTGCCACAGTGCGAGGATGGGAAGCTTCTCCTGTGTTTGATCTCAGTGCGACAGGAGCTGTGATCTCCCCACACAAGTACATCATATGATCCATAGTCAGGTGGCTTTTGAGCCCCTGGTGGGGACTGGTTTCACCAACTCCTAGGTACATCTCTGTGCCCAGGCCACACCACTCGCCAGCTCTGTTTTGCACCCCTGTTGAATGCTTTTCCTGTCCTTGATCCCTGGTCATGTTGTCTGCTTGCCTAATAATAATAATAATAATAATAATAATTATTATTATTATTATTTATACCCCACCCTCCCCAGCCAAGGCTGGGCTCAGGGTGGTTAACACCAGGTATAAAACAATTGATTAAAATAAAACTTAAAAACAAGATTAAAATACAACATCAAAATGCAGCCTCATTTCAGTAGAAACTCAAATCAAAAACTTTTTGGGGATGAAAACGTCAAATCTTCACCAAGACCAACTATCCAGACTGGTCCTACGTGGGCCAGAAAAAAGCCAGGGAAGTCCCCAAATAGGAGTTCCATCACAGAAGGAGAAAGGAAAAAGGAAAGAGGGGAAGGGGATCAAGTTGATTCCAAGCCAAAGGCCAGGCAGAACAACTCTGTCTTATAGGCCCTGCAGAAAGAAATCAGATCCTGCAGGGCCCTGGTCTCATGAGACAGAGCGTTCCATCAGGCCGGGGCCAGTGTTGAAAAGGCCCTGGCTATGGATGGATGACAGAGGGGTGCTTGTGTGTAGAAACTAGCCCACTGTAGAAAAGAAAAATGTTACATTCCCGTGTCTGTCCAGTTTCCCCACTGGCCTTGTCTACCTCTAGAATGTGGTCCCTCAAGACAGCTGCCTGGAAGGGAGCATGGCCCTTGCTAGGGAATGTTCTGCGCTAGGGTGACAGAGCGCTGGAATCCACTTTGGGTGTGCCAACTGACATTCCAGAATGGGCTCCAATCCGGGAAAATTCTGACTGCCTGGAGGCGGCCCTTGGCCCAACAGGTTTAGCAGAATGATGCTCTGCTTTAACCAAAGTGCGCTTGCACCTTCATGCCTGGAACGCTGGCCAATGACACACTTCTGAGCAGCGCCTGTCTCTCCAGAGGATTTGCAGCCCTGCAAAATCTGGAGCCTCTGCCAGGCAGCAGTCAAGCCGTTTTCGACCCCGAAAGAGATTCCAGCTAATTGTTGTGGGTAATGAATACGCCACAGAGTTCCAGGCCAAGCTGACGGATCAGCCCCTTGCAGGGAGCCAAAACGAGAGGGATCAATTATTCACCGCGATCCACCGCGCTGGCCTGTCGTTGTGACAAACTGACGGTGGGTGTTCTTGTGTTGCATTTCAGGTGACCGTGGAGGAGGAGAGCTACCTTGCCCACCCGACTCGCGACAGGGCCAAGATCCAGCACTCCAGGCGGCCGCCGACCAGGGGGCATTTGATGGCTGTGGTACGTTAAGGCGGATTTCCCGCTTCCATTAACGGCGCACACTCAGAACTGGACATGGGAAATATATACGTGCAGTACAATATCATCTTATGCAGGGGTTTGGTTTCAAGGGTTTGATGCACACACAAAAAGGCAGATTTTCAAACTGCCCCGTGTGAGCATATCTAGACTCCTGGAACTAGCGCATTGTGCAGGTCTCGCTCCCCAAGCAAGGCAGAAAGCTCAAAAGCTTCCCGCAAAACACAGCATGGAAAAAGCTTTCAAGCTCTCTGTCTCGTTTGCCAGGCAAGGCCCGCTTGGCACACCGGCTCCAGGTTACAGATGCTCACGCAAGATCTCACGGGAACTCATGAGAGCATCCCAGAGCCTGCGCGCTGAGTGGGGCTTGCCCAAGCAAGGGAGACAGCTCTAACAGTCTTTTCACGCCAGGAAAACCCGGTGCAAAAAGAGCTTTCAAGCTCTTTGTGTCGCTTGCTTTTAACTTGCAGAATTCGAACAAGCTGGACTTCAAACACTTATGTCTGAAACTGCGCAAATTAAGTGCGCATCAGATGACAATTGCTGGAAATCACAGGAGACGCGGTTGTGTTCAGGCTCTGGTTGCAGGTTTTCCATTGAGGCATCTGGTTGGCCACTGTGAAAACAGGATGCTGGACTAGATGGGCCACTGGCCTGATCCAGCAACAGGCTCTGCTTATGTTTGTATTCGATCCCTGTGTGTGTGTGTGTGTGTGTGTGTGTGTGTCAGATGGCATTAGCATGCATGTTTTGTTTTGTTTATACACATGCAAAAGTTGACTGATTCATTGGGCATAGGAAGTAGCAACTATGGATCAGAGCCAAATTCTTCATTTCTGTCCTTGGTATTGGGTTACCTGGCACAAAAAGAGCATTGAAGCTCTGTGCCTTGCTGCAGAGGGGTTATTTTGGCATACCAGCTCTAGAAGACTAGGGGTGCTTGGACGAGGGCATCTCCAAGGGGGTGGTTTGTGTCCATGTGCTTTTGTGTTTATGTGCCATCCCAGGAATGTGACCCCTGCGTAAGATGTGACTGCACTGTTGTATCCGTGGGTTGATTTGTGATGCCTACAGGCATGACGCTCCAAAATAATTCTCAAAACATGTAGCCCTTATCTCTCTCTCTATCTATCTTCCTGCCCCACAACCTCTGTAGGCATCTACCTCAACGTCCGACGGAATGTTGACCCTTGATTTGATCCAGGAGGAGGACGCTTCCCCGGAAGACCCCGGCACCTGCGAGGAGAGCTTCCGGGTGGACCTGGACAAATCGGTGGCCCACCTCTCGGCCGGGCGGCGGCGTTCGGATTCCGAGAACGTGAAGCCCGCGGAGAAAAGCCGGACGAACAGCCTCCCGAGGCGGGAGGTGGCATCTTGGGACAAGTTCTCTCAGCGCATCGACTCCTTTGAGAAGGGTACCATGTACACGCCTCAGGTTCCGAAGAAGCTCTCCCACCTGGAGAAAAACAAATGTGCCTCCATGGAGGAGATCCTGTCGTGCCGGGACTCTTCCTCGGCGCACCGGGCGGTGCTGCGGAAAGGGCTGGAGGAGCAGCTGGCTTCGGCCGGGCCAGAGCAGCTGGGCCGGATCCAGGAACTTGTTGCGTTGAAACTTGAAAAGACCCAGGAACTGCTGGCGGAGGTGAGGGGCTACGCCGAGGGGAAACGGAAGGCCAAGGACCCCGCTTCTGCCACCGCCACCGCCACCATCGCCTCCTCTCCCTCCTCCTCCTCGTCTTCTTCCAAGTTGGACTCGGAGGCCATCTTGCAAGAGACGGAGCGGCTGCTTGGGGAGGCCTCGTCCAACTGGAGCCAGGCTCAGAAAGTGCTGCAGGAGGTTCAGGAACTGAGGGGCCTGTACAAGCAGCTCGAACTGCAGCTCTCAGACCCCAAATCCAAACAGAACGCGCAGTCCCAGTACAGGAAAAGTATGATGTGAACGGAGGCCCGTTTTGGGCCCTCTTAGGCGGGAAGGACAGGGTGTTAGGGCGGCTAGGAAGAGGGTCAAAAGGGTTGGTATGTACCTTTTTATTACCACTATTATTATTTACAGTGTTTGATGCTGACGAGGTGCCTGTTCTCATCCAATCCTAATTTCTCACCAGTTTGATTTGCTGCCCTTCTTTTGCCCCCTATCACCCCACGCCCTTTCCCTTTCTCCAGCCCCAGACGAACACATTCCAATAAATCAGTTTGTATCCATGCTTTTAAATTTATTTTGGGGGGGCTTCGTTTTCCTCAGCTTTCTCTCGCTCTAAAACAACATCAAGCCTCTTTTTTAAAGAGGATAAAGGATTCTAGGTTTGCAGGAGGAGGGCTTAATAATTATTTTTTTTTTTTGTAGTTTGGTGGCAGGGCACAGAATCTGGTACAATAATTTCTTTCTGGAGAAAGCTTCCAAATAGAAACTGTTGAGGCCCTCAACCTGAGCGCAGAGAGGATGGAGCAAATGAGAGCATCCCAGTAGCTTTCTCCAGTTCTCCAGAAGTCCCTGGAGGTTTAGACTGACTTTGGGGCCCAGGATGTGGGTTTCTTCCTACAAAACAGCAGATTTAATTCACTACTAGTCCCTCCACATCCAAATCTCTCTCGCTCTACAAAATCTGCTCTTCGGGCTCTCACTCCGAGCCACTCTGCTATTTGGGCTGTTGTTCCCTTGCCCACAGTGCCCACCTTGGCCTGCGCCCAAAACCCTGCCACAAAGGTGGTCTTAAACTATGCAGAAAAATCATCTAAGTTTCCCTGATGTTTCCAAACCAAATCAATTCAGCTCTGTGCTTGAGCACAATGTCAGATTGAATTGCACCCCAATTCTTAAAACTTTTATCTGGCTGTTCTTGATCTCTGGTGGAATTCTGGTTGTCTTTTAAGTTCTACATGACCGGCAACAGAGTTTTTGGGTACACATTCATGAGTCATGCTAAACAACAACAACACACATTGATGTCGCCGATTGGCCTGTTCATACGGACATCCCACGCAGCCTTCCTAAAAGCTGCTTTGTACAGTCAAGTGCAGCTCACGAGTTCGCAAAGCACGTGACTCAGTTTGCAAGAAAAGCTGTGACTCACGAGATCTGGGATCCTTCATCAGAGTTCTCACGTTGCAAGAGGCCTGTAGGCAGATTCTGCCCTTCTCATGATGTTAGTTTCTTGCGTGGCTTCAAGGATATGTTTCATCGCCCGTATCTTTGCAAATGCAATGTGCAAAAGGGCCCCAGTGAATCCTGGTAACCAACACCAAGTCCTCTCTCTCCTCTCTTCCAAGAGCAGAGAGTTTTGTTTCCTCTTTGCTTTGTCTTCCCTTCAGTGATACTGGTGCAAAACAGATACGAAGGAGCTCAAGAGTAGGTCTCTGTTTGTTGGGGTGCTCTCTCTCTACTGCTCAATGGATCGCAAACCCAGTTTGCTTCTACATGGGCTTCCTCACTGGGGCCACCACGGTCAAGGCTATGCAAATAGTCAAGGACTTGTTTGAAGGGTCTGCCAGGCCCGGAGCCCTTGTTCCCTTAGCCCTTCTGGAACCTAGGAAGCTGCTTTATTTCAGACAATTGTTCCATCTAGCTGAGTATTGTTTACACATACTAGCAGTGGCTTTCCAGGATTTCAGAGAGGGTTCTCTCCCAGCCCGATCTGAAGATGTCCTTGGGGATTGAACCTGTGACCTTGTGCATTCAAGGCAGAAGCTGCTCTTGCCACTGAACTACAGCCTTTCTGCTCTCTGAAAACCAGTGGACAGGTTGACTGAAGGGCCATGGGACTGGCATAAACAGCAGGTCTGTTTTCTCTTGCAGACAGCCTGGTACTAGATTGCAATGGAAGGCTCTTTTCCTTGACAAGAGGGATGGTAGGATAGCCATCTTCTAAAGGACAGTTGCAATGGAAGGTGGAACAAACTTGTCTTCGGCTGCCCCGGAGGTGAGGACCATAACCAATGGATCCAAATGACAAGCAAGGAGAGTGACTCAACATTAGGAAGAACTTCCTGACTGAGCTGTTTGACAGTGGAACAGACTCCCTCTTAAGGCAGCGGGCTCTCTTTCACTGGAGGTTTTTAAGCAGAGGTTGAATGGCCATCTGTCAGTGATTCCTGAGCTGTGTTTCCTGCATAGCAGAGGGTTGGACTAGATCAGGCATCCCCAACCTGCAGCCCTCCAGATGTTTTGGCCAACAACTCCCATGATCCCTAGCTAACAGGACCAGTGGTCAGGGATGATGGGAACTGTAGTCCAAAACATGGAGGGCCGAAGGTCGGGGGTGCCTGGACTGGACGGTCTTTGGGGACATCTTCCAATTCTATGGTTCCTATCCTTCATGATCCCATTTCCACCCAGCTCACTGTCTGACACGATCTTTGCTTGGGTGGGTAGATTTCAGAATAGTGGAAGTGACCTGGAGAAGCATATTCTCAGGGTGGGACGTGGGTAGGTGAATTCTCTAGTGGTGCAGAAAGTGTTGAGTGGCTTTTTCAGATAGGATTGGACAAATTCACGGAGGAGGAGAGGGCTGTTAATGACTGTTGTTGTTTAGTCGTTTAGTCGTGTCCGACTCTTTGTGACCCCATGGACCAGAGCATGCCAGGCACTCCTGTCTTCCACTGCTTCCCGCAGTTTGGTCCATAGCTGTCAACTTTTCCCTTTTCTTGCAAGGAATCCTATTTGGATTAAGGGAATTTCCATTAAAAAAGGGAAAACGTTGACAGCTGTGGTTTGGTCAAACTCATGCTGGTAGCTTCAAGAACACTGTCCCACCATCTCATCCTCTCTCGTCCCCTTCTCCTTGTGCCCTCCATCTTTCCCAACATCAGGGTCTTTTCCAGGGAGCCTTCTCTTCTCATGAGGTGGCCAAAATATTGGAGCCTCAGCTTCAGGATCTGTCCTTCCAGTGTGCACTCAGGGCTGATTTCCTTAAGAATGGAGAGGTTTGATCTTCTTGCAGTCCATGGGACTCTCAGGAGTCTCCTCCAGCACCAGAATTCAAAACTGTTGATTACTACTAGCCGCAATTGACTATGCTTTGCTCTGCACAAACAGCAAGGCTTCTCAATACCAGTTTCTGGAAACTGCAGGAGGGCAGAGGGGTCTTATGCTCAAATCCTGCTTGTGGGTTTCCCAACTGGTTGGCCACTATGAGAACAGGGTGCTGGGCTGGATGGGCCATTGGCCTGATCCAGTAGGCTCTTCTCACCTTCTTCCTTTAGGGACCAACCTTGCACCAGACCAGGTGGCCGTCCTCCTCAATGATGCCAGGGAACTGAGCCTGGGAAACTGACACCAGCCACAGACCCGTATCTCACGTGTCCTCATCTTGCTCTTGGTAACCAGACCAGCTCAGCTTTCTCTGCTTTGCGTAATTAGATAAGAGGAGGCTTTATTACTCTCCCGGCAGCACTGTCCCTTCAGACTCGTGGGGCGGAATCCCCACATGGCCAAGCAGTGGAAACTGCTCCATCAGGGCACACAGGACACTGCTTTGCTGATGTCCTGGTCTTCAACCAGCATCCACCAGCTGGCCTTCCTCCTTATGTGCAGTCCTTGGTGTGTCGATCCTGGCCGTCTAAGGTTGTGCATGCATTAATCATAGAATTGGTGAGTTGGAAGGGACCCTGAGGGTCATCTAGTCCAACCCCTGGCTACAACGCAGGAATCACAGTTCAATTATCCCTGACAGGGATCCAACCTCTGCTTAAAAACCACCACAGCCTTCCAAGGGGATTCCACTGCTGAGCAGCTCTTTCCTCCAGAAACTTATTCAATTTATTGAGAAAGCTTGTTTAGGAAATATTAGGAAGAACTATTTTGGTCAGAATCTCCTTTAAGTCCTACCCTCCAGAGCAGGAACAAACAAGCTTGCGCCATCTTCCATGTGTCAGCCCTTGAAACATTTGAAGGTATCTAGCATATCTCCCCCCAGTCTCCTCTTTTCTAAGCTAAACACCCAGCTCCTTCAACCGTTCCTCATAAGGCTTGGTTTCCAGACCTTTGATCATCTTGGTCTCCTCTGCATATGTCCCAGCTTGTCAATATTCTTCTTAAACTGTTGAGCCCAGAACTGGACACAGTATTCCAGGTGTGGCCGGAACAAGGCAGAATCTAGCGGTACTATTACTGCCTCTGATCTGGACGATATACTTCTGTTGATGCAGCCTAGAATAGCATCAGCTTTCTTTGCTTCTGCAAAAAAAAGGGGCCCAAGTTACTGTAGTCATGTGCATTAATTTCAATGGGTCTGTTGAATAAAGTCTTAAGGTACTGCTGATCCCCTCAGCTCCCCTTGTGAGCATTGTGACTGTCATACTGAATCAAAGCGGGTGCAAAAAAAATGCAAAACACCTCTCTTATCTTTTTTGACCAGCAAATTCTGGTTGGACATGTTAGCGGATTTACGACCGAATGCTTGGAGTGGAGCCAGTGGGCTGTCCAGATTTGTCCTCAGAAGCAGGATAGCCGATCTACCGAAAGCATCCCAGGCTGATGCTTGCCCAATCATCTTTGAAAAGCCGCCAAATAAAGAGATTCCGCCACATCCTTCGTATCGGCCTTCATTCCTGAGCATTAAGTTCTTAAGCTTCTTGTCATTTAAACACAATTGCTTTTTGGGGTGGATGGGTGGGAGGGAGGAAAACCTGATTCTCAGAATCCAGGATGAGCAATCTTCCTTTCTTTCGTCCTTTTTAAATATTTGAAAACAGCCAGCGTGGTCTTCGCTGTCATCTCCTTCTGCATAGCAGGGGGTTGGTCTAGATGGCCCTCTGGGTCCCTTCCATCTTCTCAGCACATGCAACATCCAGACATTCCTCAGGAGAATTCAGCCTTCTGGAGCATTGATCATCTCTTGATGGCTTCCCCCTCAATCCTTTCCATTGTGTTGATGGCGGGTCTTGCAGCTCAGTGGCAAAGCATCTGGTTTTCATGGATAAAGTCTTGTGTTCAAATCCTGATGGCATCTCCTGGTAGGGCTGGAAAGGGGCTCCGTGCCCCCAAATCCTGGATTGCTGCTGACATTCAATGCAGATAATAATGTGCCAGACAGACCAAGGGCCTGACTCTCTGTATATGAAGCAGCTTTCTATTTTCCCGTGTCAATCATTATTCAGAGCCATAAGGACTAGAAACTTGCTTTATTTTTAGGGGATGGACTGCAGCTGAGTGGCAGAACACACACTTTGTGTGGCATCTCCAGGCAGGGCTGGGAATATGCCCTGCCCTGCAATTCTGGAGAGCTGCTGCCAGTCAGTGCAGACAGTACTGGTACAGATTGGCCCCCATGGCCTAGCACCTCCCTAAGTCTATTTTATTGGCATGAGCATCAGGCATTGAATGCAATACTCTCTTAGCAGCGGCTGTGCAGAATAACAGCTACCGGTTCTTCAGCTTTGAGACTGAGGTTGCAGTGAGTGCCGCTAGCGCACACCTCTGCCCCCAACCCCCTCCCACAATATTGCAAATTATCCGAAAGGGATCTATGCTGCCGACTGCAGACAGCCTCAACTCTTCTCTCCCCACCGATTATATGGCAAGAGTGGCATGTTTGTCGGTAAACACGCCAGTCAGGAAAGTGCCGTCGTTCCTTGCCGTTCTGGCTAATTAAATGCAATTAACTAGTGGCAAAGAATGCTCAAATGTACACAGGGCAGCTCCATCCCTTGAGCCGCTAAGACCAAGTGGCCTGGATCCAGCCTCTGCTTATTGACCTCCAATGAAGGCGTGTCCACCACCTTCTGAGAAAGTCCATTCCAATGTCAAACAGCTCTTACAATCAGAAAGCTCGAGTTTAGTCAGAATCTCTTTTCTTTTCATTTGGATCCATTTGCTCAGGTCCACCCCCTCTGGAGCAGAAGAAAAGAGCTTGCTCCATCTTCCATGTGATGGCCCTTCAGATATTGGAAGATGGCCATCATCTCACTTCTTAGTCTTCTCTTCTTCAGGCTAAACATCCCCCTCAACTGTTCCTCATTAGGCTTGGTTTCCAGACCCTCAATCATCTTGGTTGCCCTCCTTTGCACACGTTCCAGCTTGTCAATATCCTTCTTAAAATGTGGTGTCCAGAACAGTCACCTTCTTCCAGTCCAGGTTGACTTACTGGGCGGAAATCTCTCTCTCTGATTCAGTTCCCACTAGCACCAAGTCCTCTCAGCCCTTCAGAGTTGCTTCGTCAATCCTGTGGGGATCACCGAACCCTTTGACCATCTTTGTAACGTTCAAGCAACTGTGGTGATCAAAGGAAGACTCAAAGTGGTGAGGAATGTTCTGGTTTGGGGCTTGATTTAGACCCTGAAATTTAGGGGAAAGTGTGCATTCCCAAGAACCACAGAACAGATTAAACATTTTCTCTTTTCTTCCCAAGACATACGAAATGGGTCCTTTCTCTAATCATTGCTTTTTATTTCAACATTTGGTTTCTTCATGCCCTCATAAACTCGGGGGGTGGCAGAGTGCAGAATCTCCCAGTTTTTATTACAGTTCCAGAGATTTCATTCCAGATTGGAGGAGGGGGAGAGGCCCGTCGGTCATATTCCATTCCATTTCTCCTATTTATTTTGTGTGTGTTACGTGTGTTGTGTGTGTATGTGTGGTCCGAGCTAACAACTGTTAAAAAAACAACTCCAGGTGGGGTTAGCTACGCTAGTCCGTGGTAGCTAAAACAACAGCACGTCCTTTTAGCAACGAGCAAATGTATTGTGGCGTCAGCTTTATAAGGGCTTCAACGGCTCCCCATCAGATGCATGGCTACTCCAATACAGCAACCCTTCTCGGTGTGGACCCACAGCTGGGGTGGATCGGTGGCGGCTTACTTGTAATTAAAGTAGGCAAAAGCTGAAATATGTGTCAAGGGAGATCAAGGGTGAGGGGGAAGAAGGCCGGAAAGGATGGGAGGCAAATCCCCAAAGAGGATTGTGTCCCAACTAAATCCAGCTCAGAGTAGACCTATTTAAACCAAGGGTCATTGGTAACTTACATGCACCAGCTTAGATGCCTTTAAAAGAGAACTGGGTAAATTCATGGAGAAGGCTATTGAGGAGAGCCAGTGTGGTGTAGTGGTTAAGAGCGGTGGACTCGTAATCTGGGGAACTGGGTTCGATTCCCCGCTCCTCCACATGCAGCTGCTGGGTGACCTTGGGCTAGGCACACTTCTCTGAAGTCTCTCAGCCTCACTCACCTCACAGAGTGTTTTTTGTGGGGCAGGAAGGGTAAAGGAGATTGTAAGCCGCTTTGAGACTCCCTAGGGTAGTGATAAAGCGGGATATCAAATCCAAACTCCTCCTCCTCTTCTTCTTCTTCTTGATAACTACTATGGCTACTACGCCCAGCAATGCTTCTGAATCCCAGTTGTGCTTGAATCCAAAATTGATTTCAATTGGGGGCGGAAGGTGTCTGGATTTTCACTTTTTGAAATATGGCAACCCTAATAACAGGAATCTGGTTGGAAAACATGAGAACAGGATGCTGGACTAGTAGGGCCATTGGCCTGATCCAGCAAGCTTTTCTCAGGTCAGCCCCTTGATTTCGGTGCATTTACTCTGAGTAGCATTTAGTTGGCTGCAACCAGGAGGGTCCGCTCTTGACCCAAGATAGGCAAGATATATTCAGCTGCCCGTTGGAAGAGCTTAAGTAGGAGGCCTAGCCAATCCGAAAGCGGGATGGAGGAGCCAATCTTGGGGGTGGAGGGGGCTGCAGGAAAGAAGGGGGGGAGCATCAAGCTTGTGGCGCTCCCAGGAAGTGGGGAACATTGGCAGCCACCCCGATTCCAAGCCCACATCCTGCATGAGTGGCGTGGCTGGACTCTGGGCGCAATGCATCTGTGCATGACTCCTGCACGTGGGAGAAACAATTCAAAAACGCCGCATCCCAAAAGCCGAGCAACGCATGCACTGCAACACGCCCTGTCCCTTGTACGCGTTCCCTTTCGTGTGATTCCCTCCTGTGCCGCTTTCTGTAGGCAGTCTTAGATGGGGACAAATGTCTGTGCGGACAAGACGATGCTCTGTGCTCCTTCCACCTTCAGAGCTACGAAATCTATGGCCTTGTCCTTCCGAAAAATATCCACGTGGGACAGCGAAGAGTTCCGACTACCTGTTGCTGATGTTTGCTTTTCTGCTTTTCCGAAAGTTCTGTGGATGCTACAAAGCCAGCTTTTTTTAAAAAAAAGAAAAACACTATGCAAACCACCCAATAAAATCTTAAGTTTTCCTTCCTTCTCTTTAAATATCTATATATACGTATATTGTTTCTTGAGCCCTCTCATTCCAGGCAGAGATTCTCTCTCTCTTTTTTTCTCTGCAAGGTTTCCACAAGAGCTTTGCACGTACAAGTGTATTAAACCCCATATGTGATTAAGCTAGGGCTTTTCTTCTTGAGCAAAACTGGCGCAGAATCTCGGCTCCCGGCGCCAAGAAGCAAACGGTTGGCCTTTTGTCCTCCTCTGCCCTTAAAAAATGGGTCTGTGGTGAGCCGTGTGAGAAACTCTTTTTACTGCAGCTCTGCAGAAAGGCCTCTGAGCGAAGAAAGAAACTTGCCAGTAAATGGAACGGCTGCAGGGAGGCGAGGAGGAGGGACATTTGCAGAGAAGTTTTGGCAAATGGGGTTTTTGGTCCCCTTTTGCAATTAAGCGCTTAACGGCGCAAGCCTGCTCCCGAGGTTTCCTTGGGGGCGGGTGAAATGTGTAAGCTAAGGTTGTGTATACGCTTCCATCTACACTCAGCGCTCTTCCACCACTGGTTCTGGAAGCGCTGTTCGCAGAGTGTTAGCCACAATCCATCTCTATTGGGAAGTTTTTAAATGTTAAACATTTTGTGCATTTCATATACATTGGAAGCTGCCCAGAACGGCTGGGGTAACCCAGTCAGATGGGCAGGGTACAAATAACAACTTAATAATTATCATCATCATCATCATCATTATTATTATTTTACAAAGCTCAGCTTTGGTCCTCATTAAGAAAATAATGACCGGGCTGTGATTTTATCATGGAAACATAGAACGAGTTGGAAGGTACCCCTGGGGTCATCTAGACCAACCCCCTGCTGCAATGCAGGGATCACAGCTAAAGAATCCCTGACAGATGGCCACCCAACCTTTGTTTAAAAATCTCTCATAAAGGAGAGTCCAGAATCTTCCAAGGTTGCCCACTCTACTGTAGAACAGCTCTTATTGTCAGGAAGTTCTTCCTAATGTTGGCGATGTGTACACAGCCTAAGGATGCAATAATTGCACTGCTGGGTTTCAGTCTCTCTTTATTGTGCAAGCTTTCTGCTTCCGCCAAGGCCTTCTGCAGGCTCACAAGCAGCCAGGTTAGGATGGTGAGCATATCCACTTCCTGTTTTCAGGCCCTTCGTCACAGGTATTCTGCTCCCGAATGTGGAAGCTCTGTTCTTAACTGTTGCTGCTGATAACTGCCTGTCCCACACAAATTTCTCAATCCTTAAAAAAAAAAAGGGGGGGGGGGAGGCATCGATGCTAGCAGCCATCACTGCATTTTTGCAGAAGTCAGTTCCACAAACCTTGACTCGAACGACATTTTCTTTTGCTTGCCCTGTACTTACTGCTGATTACTTTCGCAGGGTATCTTCTCCAGGGCAGGGATATTTGTCTCCCTCCACAGCATCCATGTTTTTGTAAGCCTCTATCATGTCTCCTCTTCATCATGTTCTGCGTTGAGTAAACAAAAAAACCCCCAACTTTCTTTGAGTTTTCTCTTTTCTTTGTCTCCTTCTCCTCCAGCTCGGGGATATGTGTTTGGCAAAAGTGCAAAAAAAACACAACCTGATATGGCAAATGGCTTTGATTGCCCATAATGCAAAGCCCTGATTTATTAAACCGCTGGTGAAACCATGGCTTAGTGTTGTGCTTCAGCCCTGCCCAACGGTTTCACTGTGCTTCATTCACTATTGGCAAACCATGGTTTGTTGTTGACTGATGAACCTTGGTTTGTTTTAACTACAGGGTGATGTTATGAGTCAACCAGGCCTCCCCTCCTTAACCATAGCTTGTTTTCACCACATCGCCCTAGAAGCTTGCCAAGCTACTAAGGAACAAAGCAAGAGCAGCAAGGAAACAAAGCAAAGTTTGGACCACTGTGGTTTGTTTAATCATCTGTGAGACAAACCATGGTTTGCCAAACAAGCCATTGCCTGGTGTTAAGCACAAATTAGGTTTGTACATTTGTTTTGTCTATTTCCTCTTTCTCTTTGCCGTTTGTGCATTTCTCCCTCTGCCAGTTCTCAATGCCTGCCTTTCCTCTCTCAAAGTAAGCCTAACTCTGCACTGATTTTTATTGTGAAATCTTTTTTAAAGCCCTCCCAGTTCTTTGTATATGCCGTGTTGCTCCAGCCTGCTGCAGCTCTCCTTTGATATTTAAGGCTGTGCTGAAGATAAGAATAAAAACACCGAATGTTTTTAAAGGTGTGTCCTTTTCCTTTCTTTGCAGGTGTTGGGTTGGAATTTGGGGTTGTGCTTGTTTTAAACTCCTTTCTGAAGTATTGTTAATGTTTATACAGAAGCAGATTTAAAAGTCTAAGAGCTAAGCCACATGTCCAACAGAATTAGCTGGTACTGCCTTTCTGCAGTAGGACCGATTCAGACATGCGGGAACACATCCTTGAAATATTTTCCATTAAGCACGCACATCTGCAGGTAGAAATCTAGCATATGGAGGCAAAAGGTTCCAGCGCAATCTAGAACCACATTTTCTTAAAATGTGTGGAAGCATTTAAAGAATACTTGGTACATTCCCATCTTTCTTTTGCCCATCCTGGGTCTCGCAACATCCAGCTTCATTGGATGCTTGTGAGTTTTAGTGCTACAGTGGTAAAAAGGTAAAAGTAAAGGGACCCCTGACCATTAGGTCCAGTCGTGGCCGACTCTGGGGTTGCGGCGCTCATCTTGCTTTATTGGCTGAGGGAGCCGGCGTACAGCTTCCGGGTCATGTGGCCAGCATGACTAAGCCACTTCTGGCGAATCAGAGCAGTGCATGGAAACGCCGTTTACCTTCCCACCGGAGCGGTACCTATTTATCTACTTGCACTTTTAGGTGCTTTCGAACTGCTAGGTTGGCAGGAGCAGGGACTGAGAACAGAACTTCACCCCGTCGCGGGGATTCGAACCGCCGACCTTCTGATCGGCAAGCCTTAGGCTCTGTGGTTTAACCCACAGCGCCACCCACATCCCTTGCTACTGTACAAACATAAACAGAGCCTGGTTATTCCAACTGGTTCAGCATCCTGTTATCAAAGTTGCCGTTCAGATG
This sequence comes from Podarcis erhardii, assembly GCF_964252035.2. NCBI lineage: Eukaryota > Metazoa > Chordata > Lepidosauria > Squamata > Lacertidae > Podarcis > Podarcis erhardii. Next base: position 5,294,243 of record NC_138505.1, on the reverse strand, counting down.
CCCCAATGGGAAACCAGCAAGCACGATCCGAACACAGGGGCAACTCTCTCCTCCTGCGGTTTCCAGAAACTGGTATTCAGAATCACCACTGCCTCTTGTGGGAGGGAGTTCCATAGTTTAACAATGCGCTGAGTGAAGAAGGGCTTCTTTTTATCTTCCAACATTCAGCTCCCACAAATCGTAGTGTTGTATGAGAAGGTCTCCTCTTTCGCACCTTTTCTCAAAAAGTTGCAGCTTTTCCTCATAGGGCGGTCACCCCAGCTGCTTGAACGTTTTTGCCAGCCGTCCCGGGTGTCATGAATGTCATTCTGCCTCCATCACCTTGGAAATGCGCCTTCTGCAGCGCCGAGTGCGGCACCCTAAGAGCGGGCCGACAATGGGACAGCACCACACATATGTGTTTGCCTCTGGCAACACTGTCTCAACTCTCTCTGCCAAGAGCATTGATAAACCTCCCCACAGCCTTGGCCGCCTCATCGGCGTGACAAGAGACAGCCGTTCCTGGTAGAAGACGCTTGCATTGTCTCTTCGCACGGCTCCATCGTTTTTGATTGCTAACAACGGGTTGCATTTTATTCCATTATGTAACGGAGGCACCCGGCAGTGCGGCAGAGATACGGTGGACATTCCGGCGGTGGTTCATTGTACGGCATCCACAGTACCGTCACATTTAGGAAAGGGGGAGGTGGAGATGGTGGTGGTAAGGGGGACCTGGTGCAGAGCAGTTTGGATTTGGCTCACTTTCCTTACTGGCATCAGAAACAGCCAGTGTGCAGCCTTGCTGAGAGTGGCAATGGTGGGGAGGCTCTCTATAAACAGCTGCAATTTGCTTGACACATTTTCGGTTGTTGTTTTTTCCAGAGCGTGTGATGCACCCAGATTCCTTGTCATCTGCCATTCAAGATCCTCGATTGCTCCCTCTCTCTTCTTTCCTTCTTGTCACCCCCTTTCTTGCTACCTCTGGGGTGTCTGCTGGACCAGCCAATCGGCAGCTTCCTTAAGCTTCACACCATATAAGGAGAAGTAGGAGCCAGGAAACCCTAGTGCACCACATGTGTGCAGCTCTCTGTACACACACACACACACACACACACACACACACAGAAAGAGAGACAGACAGCTCCTGGTCACCTGATCAGCAGAACAGACACTAATCTTATTAGAGGCCAAATGAAGCAGAACTTCTGTTCTCCCCTGCCTGCTGCCTGCCTTCCTCACTCCTCATAAAAACAAGGACAGAGCAAAACAATATTCCTCTCTCTCCAGTCTCCACTGTGTGCCAGGCAGTGCTTTGGAGATCCCCAGGGGCAACACCGACCTCTGGGACTGGTAAAACAGGTGTCTTGGCATTGCCAAAACCAAAACCAAAACCAAAAAATAAATTTAAAAAATGGTGGCGGTCTTGGAATAAAGTAAAAATGGTCATCGGCATGGTGAGTTTATTTGCATGCCACATCCCTGTGGCCGAGCCATGTTCGAAGCGGCTCAGAACAACACACAGCATAAAATATAACGACATTCCAATATAATGCATGAACAATTGCAAAACAGAGCCACAGCAAAAAGCCACGCTAAGGACAGATCCTGAAGCTGAGGCTCCAATACTTTGGCCACCTCATGAGAAGAGAAGACTCCCTGGAAAAGACCCTGATGTTGGGAAAGATGGAGGGCACAAGGAGAAGGGGACGACAGAGGACAAGATGGTTGGACAGTGTTCTCGAAACTACCAGCATGAGTTTGACCAAACTGCAGGAGGCAGTGGAAGACAGGAGTGCCTGGCGTGCTCTGGTCCATGGGGTCACGAAGAGTCGGACACAACTAAATGACTAAACAACAACAATATCAATAGGGCAAACAAACATCTCATGTCAATAAACATGTAAACAAAGCCCAAGTATAAAAGAGCCACAAATAATACCTGCCCCCCCCCAGTAGGGGGTGGGACAAGGCAGGTAGAGCAAAATCAAAATAAATGCATAATGAACAATGGCTATGGTCTGCGTCCACAGTCAGAGGCAGCAATGCTGCTTGATACCAGTTGATGGAAACTTCAGGAAGGGGGAGTCCTCTGGTGCTTGAATCCTGTTTGTGGGCTTCCCACGGCCACCTGGTTGGCGACTGTGAGAAATGGATGCTGGACTAGATGGGCCAGTGGCCTGATCCAGCAACAGGCGCTTCTTGTGTTCTTAGGGTTGTACAGAAGCAACCATCCACAGCAAGATCACCTTCTCAAAGTATGAAGAAGGAAACACATTCACAACATCCATATTTGTAGCGATGTAGCTGATTACATATCTTGTAGACCCATTTCTGGCTTTCCTTTGTGGAATTCAAGGCAGCGTGCATGAGATTCCCATAAAGTCCAGGCCCTGTCCGGACCCAAGTCTGGTTTGCTTCTCCAGTGTGGAAGTCTCAGATACCTTCCAACGAGAAGTGGTTATGCTGCCTCAATGGCATGCCTTCTGGTGTTGGGCAAACCCCAACAGTCTGGGTGTGTGCGCAAAGGGGGCTTCCATCCAGGACAGTGAGATGGAATCACCCCGGGTGCAAATCTGATCAATTAAAAGGGAGCCTTGATAAACCTGTTGAACAAGTTCCCCTGATCCTGTCCTAGAGCATCCAACCCTTTAAAAAAAAAAAAAATTAATGGAGATTCTTCATAGATGAATATATGCCACGAAGAACCCTGTTTCTGTCCTCCCTCTACCCTTTCCAGTTTCTCTTGGTTCAGAGAAAGCAACAAAGAAATCTTGTCATTTGCCTGCTTCCGCTTTGACAAAATTCCCGTCTGAGGAGGCTTTATAAGGTCAGCAACATACGCCAGTCAAAAAAAAAAACCTCCTAAATGTCAGATGTCTGGACTTGCTGGGGTCTGGGTGGTTTTTAAGATTTCACTGGAATACTGTTGTCTATTCATCTGGGTTTATTTGTTGAGTTAATTGACTATGAGTGGGCTCCTCTGATAGTTTCTGATGGAGGGCGGGATAAAATTTTTTATAATAACTCTTTTATCCACCCCCACCCCACCAATGAACTTCTTTCTCCGATTTCTTTTATTTTGGTGTTGCTTGTTTTGCTTCATTCTGGAAGTAATGTCTCGACCACCGGACTGGTTGAAAGAGGCAGGGAACTTTCTCAGCCCTGCTGAGAACTCAAAATAAAGGACTGGTGCTTTTTTCTTTCTTTCTTTCTTTCTTTTTGTAAGAATGGACTGGATCCAGACTAATGTTCAGTAGATCCGCCACACTCAATAGGACTTAGTAATAGGGTTGCCATATTTTGATGAGCAAAAAAAATGGGTACATTTGCCAACTTCTGCTGTTAACTACGGATCACTATGACGAATCTACCCATGAAAAGAGGATGTGTCCTGGGAAAAGAGGAGATACGACAACCCTAATTTTAGTGGTTCTACTATAAGCATGAGTAAGGCCACTGGGTACACATTACTCCTCCTCCAGCACTCTCCCATTTGAATTTTCTTTCACATGACACAATCCACACCAGGGGTCAGCAAACTTTTTCAGCAGGGGGCCGGTCTACTGTCACTCAGACCTTGTGGGGGGCCAGACAATATTTTTTGGGGGAAAGAAAAAAGAACAAATTCCTATGCTCCACAAATAACCCAGAGATGCATTTTAAATGAAAGGACACATTCTACTCATATAAAACCCACTGATTCCCAGACCGTAAGCGGGCCGGATTTAGAAGGCGATTGGGCCAGATCTGGCCCGCCTTAGTTTGCCTACCCATGATCCACACTGTGTTTTGGTGTGTGCCCCCCCCCCCCGGCACAAACCAGCTTCAAGCCGATTTGAGAACACAAACCTTAGACATCTAAAGAGACATTTCATAGAAGATGGAGCGAGCTTGTTTTCCCCTGCTCCGGAGGGTAGGACCCAAACGAACAGATTCAAATGACAAGGAGATTCTGACTTAACTTTAGGAATAACTTTATGTTCGGCAACAGGATGGACTCCCTTGGAAGGTGGTGGACTCTCCTTCCCTGGAGGTTTTTAAGCAAACGCTGGAAGGCTACCTGTCTGGGATTCTTTAGCTGTGACTCCTGCATTGCAGGGGGCGGGACTAGACGACCCTCCCAACTCTATGATGCTGTGATCCTATGATCTCTCTGCCCACTTGTGCGTGGACAGACGGTGGGCAACAAGGAAACACACGCAACACAACTGATGCATATGGCAACATGCAAATGCCATTTGAAATGCAGCAGCAGCGGTGGGGAACGACCTCACTGCATCTTAAGCTGGTAATGTGCACAGCCTCTCCTCCTCCCCGCAACCCCCTGACCTCAGCTTTGATTTCAGCAAAAGGGGCTCAGGAAGCCCTGCCATTTAGATAATTAGAAGCTGACAGATGGCTTCAAATGTGCTCTGCCACCCTCCTTATCCAGCCTCCTCCTCCTCCTCAGAGCGGACACCTGTACTTCTCTGCATTTTTGCTAGTTCCATATTTGCAAAGGCCACCTTTTCTCCCCCTAATTTCCCATAGCTCTTCTTTTAAAAAGTAAAACAAATGAGAAGGCCGGCTTTAATTCTGTAAGAAATAGTGCTCCTTAGGCCGCAGCACCTGCTCTCCAATGAAGCTGAATGCTGGAGGATTCGGGACAGATAAAAGAAAGGACTTCATTGTAGCACAGAGTTAAACGGCGGAACTCGCTCTTGCAGGAAACAGTGACGGCCACTAATCTTGGTGGATTTAGAAGAGGACTGGACAAATTCAGGGAGGAAAGGGCTATTGGTGACTACAAGCCATGCTGGTTTTGTTCTGCCTCCATAGTTGGAGGTAGCAATGCTTCTGAATACCACAGGGAGCCACAGGAGGGGAGATTTGTGCTCAAATCTTGCTTGGGGGATTCCCACAATAGGCATCTGATTGGCCACTGTGCAAACAGGATACTGGGCTAGGTATGCCATTGGCCTAATCCAACAGGCTTTTCTTATGTTCCTTGCTACCAGACAATTCTCATTCAAAGTATGCCTGGGATGAAGCTTAAAACAGTGACATCTTCTGCGGCTCATGGTAGGCATTCCAGATTCTGTCCATTTAGCTAAGAAGTCAAAGACCTTGGTGGACTTCTTTCTTTTCTCAATGCAATGGGTGAACAGTGGGCCTGAGTGCCTACCCTCTCTAGATCCTTTCTTCTGGAGACAGCTTCTGATGGGGGCACAGGGGGAGGGTGTTTCTGTCCCTTCACAGCTGGTCTTGCAACTTACACCAATGCTCTTTTGCTTGCCTTGCCCCACCACCACTGCACTTATTTCACACTACTGTTCAAAAGGGGTTCAAGGAAATGAGAGGATGTATAAATACATATATAAAAGACCGTGCATGCAGGTTGCAAAATTCAGCCCAGCAGGCGCTGCCTGCAAGTTATAGCAAATACACTTGGGAAAGTGATCTGCCCTCCTCTGCTCCTCCCAATTAACCTCCGTCTCCAGGGCCTGCCCCCATGGCATCACTGGATGTCAGCCCATGACATCACCAGAGGCTACTCCATCTCTCAGGTTTGGGCCCTGAACTCTCAGGCTCTGGGATGCTCCTGACCTGGCAACTCTACTGACACTGACTCTGCTGCTAAGTAGTCATTTTCCCCCTCTTGAAACTGCATCCAGGAGACAGGGGACCAAGGGAGAGCTACATCCGTACCGTCTTCATTTAGCATTATTCTATGCTTGCTGTCTTCTTTTTTGCAGCCAGGTTTAAGCAGCACGCTTTGAACTATGCAGGGATCACAAAGTTCAGCATGAGATTAGCTAGACCTAAAACTGTCTCTGGCAAACGTTTGATCCTGTTACCCTGCCTCTTCTTTTAAACCTCCGACGAAGGAGTTTCCGCAGCTTTGCTCGGCTGCTTGTTCCTTGCTCCCAGCGAGACAGCCGGGCCTTCCCATCTGCTCCTCCATCGCGCTGCACGGCTTCCCGCTGATAGCAGCCGGAGCACGTGCTTTGCCTTCCATCGCGGTGCAGCAGCCAAGAGAAAGTGGAGCACAGCCGTCCGCAGAATCTGGCTGTGAAATCTGGGTCCCAGCTACAGCCAACCTCATTGCTCACTCCAAGGCGATGTAAAAGAACTGAAATAAGCAACGTAAGCATCCTGACGCTTTTTCCTTATTTGAAGTTTAAGCAGGCCAAGGTTGGCCCAGGCCCAGATAGAAGACTTTGAGAATGTAAGATGAGCCTGTGGGATCAGGCCAATGGCCTCATCTAGTCCAGCATCTTTTTCTCACAGTGGCCGACGAAATGCGCTCTGCTCTTATGAGAGCGCTCTTGCACTCAGGTCCAGCTTGTGGGTTTCTCATAGGCATTTGCCTGGCCACAGGATGATGGACTAGATGGGCCATTGGCCTGATCCACAATGTGCTACAATGGGAAGCCCACAAGCAGGACCTCAGCACCACAGAACTCTGTACCCCTGCAATTCCCAGCAACTGGAATTCAGAGGCATACCTCTAACAGTGGAGGCAGAATATAGTCATCACAGCTAATAGTCACTGATGTAACCTCCTAACCTCTGCCTGCACCAGTTCAGAGGACTCATAGATTTGAAGAGTTTAAAGGGACCCCAAGGGTCATCTAGTCCTACCCCTGCAATGCAAGAATCTCAACATGTGGTTCCCCCATACTAGACCCTGCTTAGCTTTGCAAATGTGCTAGCATTTTTATTGCTGCACCCCTCCAGACAGACTTTCTGAGGTCCCTAGTATGTGCAGAGAGATAATACAAAAGCATGGAAACATTTCTGGCTGTTACTGGAAATGGAATGTCACTGAGAGTGAAGGGAGGGGGGTATCCCATCAATACCCCTTTATTCTGCCAAGGATAGATGCATTTCCAGATGCCACTATGAATCTCTCCAAAGTGAATCAGCTGAGAGTGGGGTGGAGTAGGTGGCTCAGTCCTGATTTCTGAGCAGGATGGCTTCTCATCCAGCGATCCAGGTAAGATGGAACTGTCCAACTGCCTGAAGTGGAACAAGTCTTGGGTGTCAAACTAAGGTTTGGGTGCTGAAGTGAGCTTTGCAGAGAGGATGTTACAAAGTGCTGGTTACCTGCAGCTAGCAAGCAAGAAGTAGAAGAGCATGTGGACCCCCCATCAGCCTGAAAGAGGAAGTTGGCTGCAGGAACACTCGAAATACACACACACAATGATGATGTTTTGCAAGGCAAAAACAGTGGTGAGATGAAAGCAGCTCATAATTTCGCTTGGATGAATCAGTAGCGATGCAGAGACAGGAAGCTGTTCAGAGTTGCGAAGGGAGGAAGGCGGGAGAGGAGCTGGGAAGGGTGTGTGCGCGCGGAAAAATCCAGTTCACTAACAACTGGGTCAATGGGTTAGTGGATAAAGAAGCTTTGAAGGATAATACATGTTATTATTTCATGTTCGGATTATGAATATGGTAATTTGAGTGTTCCTACCCAGATTGCCTGTATCAAGTAAAGGGCAGGCTCTCTGTCGCATCTATGCTGCTGAGTCAGTTCAAACATAAATATTTTTCATAGAATCATAGAATTGTAGAGTTTAAAGGGACCCAATAGGTCATCTAGCCCAACCCCCTGCAATGCAGGAAGCATGTTTATTTAAGAATAAATCCGTTGGTGGAAGTTTTATTTGCTTCTCTAAGTTCATGCAATTATGACTGTTAGTCTTTTTTCCTGCCCCCCTAATATATCGTTACATGCCACCCATACCTCTGAGTGATGTGAGACTCCAGACACACACCTACACCCTGAGAACAAGACTGAGTGACTCACAGCATTAACACCCCAACAAATCTTGCTTCTCCATTAGTAAGAGCTTTGGATCCCGCACAGATCAAGCATGTCTGTGTCTCCAGCTTCCAGCCTGCTTCCAGCTTAGTTCACACACGCCCCCCCCCCCCGGCTTTTGTTCTCCTACCTAGAAGCTAGTTGGGAGTAGAAATGGAGAAAGAGCTAGAGGGGAGCACCATTTAAGTTTCCTCATCAGCATCTCGAAAGAATGAGCTAGGTTGCAAAAGATACAGCTAAGTGGCCAGCTAAGGTCACTGTCTTACAAAGAAACTTGTCTGACTAGTTCGGCGATAGAAACCTCTATTAGATTCTAACCCTCACTGGGTGCAGAACCCCAAGAACTAAAAGGGGCTCAGGGCAATCACCCAGACTGACCCCCCCACACACACCAGACCCACAACAGTATCCTGCTTCTGTTCTAGTCTGTCTCCCTGGCTCCATTCTGTTTCCGCCTCCTATTTCATGTTTGAGGGATCAGCAACTGACAGTCCCCGGCCTAATCAAGCTCCCTGCAGGCTACTGTTATTTGCTATCCCGAATCATAATCAAGAAGGTGAATCAGAGGGCACCAGAACTGGGGTTTCTGTGGCTGCTTGTCACAATCCGCTACATGTTCCGCATTACCAGTGGTGCAACTGTCCAGTTTCCTTCAACCCCCTCGGGGCCCTTCTGATTTATTAGCACCCTTCTTAAAACTGCTGTGGTGGGAACTGGCCATGGTACTTTGAACAAGTCTAAACTTTGCAGTTCTGAAGTTTATTTTTCTTTTCTTTTGGGAGTCAAAGCTTTGCACTTCTCACTTTCTAATCAGGTTGCAGGTTGCAACTTACTTACTTAAAAGGCAAACCACCACCATGTTTTTGGTTATTTCTGCTGTTAAGGATTTGGAGATATTAAATCGAGAGCATGCCCCTGGAATCGCTTTGAAAATTCATACGTTTAATTAGGGCATTTTTTTTTTTGTATTTGCATAGTTGCTACTCTAGCGTAGTTTCCACATCCCGCTAACTTCCCCAGGAGTGTTATACTCCCCCCACCGCTTGTTTTTTTAAAAAATAGAGAGATAAGAGCATCTTTTCATCTGTTAATATCATTATACTCCTCCACATACTCATGAGAGTAAAGAACATGAATAAATCTCAATCAAAACCAGAGATTCCCTAAGCTATAAATATTCAGCGATTTCCCCAACTAGGGGATGCATAATTTTGCCTTTTGGAAAGGTTTGTCATTGGGTTGTTCTCACTTGCAAAATATATTGGCTGCACACAGTTTATTCTCTTATTCTCTAGCCATGTTTATGATGTTCACGTTTCCCCCTAGGCTTTTTAACTACTACTGTAAATCAATTTCTGTGTGTTTCTTGAACAAAAAACCACATTGTACATTCATTAAGGTGCTGTTCTGACCTGGTAGATTCCAGAAGACAAGTGATGAGAAGGATCTGCAAGGTTGATTATATTTTCTAGGCAGCCCACAAAGATCTTGCCATTGGTTTCAGTTCAACAGTTGTTCTGTCTCCATTCCAGTCAGGCTTGTGGAGGGAATGATGCAACTGTTCCCAAGTTTTGAATGTCAAGGAGAATTCAGCTGTCTTGCAAATTATTGTTACACACCACTCCAATCTCTGAGTGGTGAGAGATTCCAGGGGTTCTAGGCACTTACCCAGGTTTGGTTTCCTTGAAATGAAGGTCAGTGGAGACTTTGGTGTCTTTAGGATATATGGCTTTATTTACACAGATGTTGTTGTTGTTGTTTAGTCGTGTCCGACTCTTCGTGACCCCCTGGACCAGAGCATGCCAGGCACTCCTGTCTTCCACTGCCTCCCGCAGTCTGGTCAAACTCATGCTGGTAGCTTCGAGAACACTGTCCAACCATCTCGTCCTCTGTCGTCCCCTTCGCCTTGTGCCCTCCATCTTTCCCAACATCAGGGTCTTTTCCAGTGGGGTCTTCTCTTCTCATGAGGTTGCCCAAGTATTGGAGCCTCAGCTTCAGGATATGTCCTTCCAGTGAGCACTCAGGGTGATTTCCTTCAGAATGGAGAGGTTTGATCTTCTTGCAGTCCATGGGACTCTCAAGAGTCTCCTCCAGCACCATAATTCAAAAACACAGATGTACAACCTGAGCATAAGATGGAGGGGCTCACAGAATTAGCATCTCAACAGATCTTGCTTTAGATCCCACACAGATACAGGATCCCAAGAATTTGAAGTGACTCAGGGCTTCATCCAGACTAACCCACCAAAACCCACAACCATACTAGTTAATTAAGCCCATGAAACTAAATGTGAATTTTCCTTCAGCAGTTGGGTTTCTCTGAAAGGAAAAGGGCAAGATCCTCAATTAATTCCCAGGCTGCACCCTCATTCTTCTCTAACGGTGTGGTAGCAAAATAGCAAACCTTAAGCCAATCTTGCATACACCAAAAATAAACCAATCCTTATATTTCCCTTTATCTTTAGTGACTTGAGAGACAGAACTGGGAAGAAAAATACACTCGCAGATCATTGCTACTATATCAGATGCTGAGAAAGGAGAATTCCTATTATCAAGCTCAACTGAAGTGCAGGGTACAAAACACATTGCTTCTTTGTTTTCATAGGGAGGCATGACCTACCACCAACAGCAAACAAATAGCCTCTGGCAAATGCGTATCAGCAGTGTCACTAGGAAAACAAGAAGACTCATTCTGCTTGGTCACTGCAGACAAAAATAAAGAGATGCTTTTTCTCATGAAATCCAAAGACGTGAATCAGTCTTGCTTGGAACTGGGAGAGAAAAGAGACTGTTAAGTTTGTGCTTCATGAGAAGGCAGTGCAGCGCCTTCTGGGCTTTCAAGCACATCTCAACAAACAGAAGGCAGATAGTAAACTCCAGATAATGTTCTCACTTGGTGCTGGAGCTTGCAATGGAACATGATGTGTGTGTGTGTGAGAGAGAGAGGGGGGGGGCTGTAATATGCAAGATAGGGCTCCCGAACCTTTAACAGTTGGGCTGAATAGGGAATTTCAACAGATGTAGCTAATATTAAATTTGCAAGAACCCTGCCAGTGCCTTCTGTTGCATCCAACTACCCTATATGGCACGTTTGCTTATGATATGGTGTTTTGGTATCCATCAGGACGAGTTGGGCCTTGAACCATCAAACTGTGGTTTGTATGCTCATACCTCTGATGCAGCAAAGCTACTCGAGACTATCATGTGAAGGACTAAGAGGCTTAGCCTCTTCAGGGCCAGCTCAGTTCTGTCCTCACACACAGGCCAATGAATCTCTGTGACCTGGCCCTACAAATGATTCCAGGAACTCGGCTACATTTTGACTTTGTTGTTGTTTAGTCGTTTAGTCGTGTCCGACTCTTCGTGACCCCATGGACCAGAGCACACCAGGCACTCCTGTCTTCCACTGCCTCCCACAGTTTGGTCAAACTCATGCTGGTAGCTTCAAGAACACTGTCCAACCATCTCATCCTCTGCAGTCCCCTTCTCCTTGTGCCCTCCATCTTTCCCAACATCAGGGTCTTTTCCAGGGAGTCTTCTCTTCTCATGAGGTGGCCCAAGTATTGGAGCCTCAGCTTCAGGCAGGATCTGTCCTTCCAGTGAGCACTCAGGGCTGATTTCCTTCAGAATGGAGAGGTTTGATCTTCTTGCAGTCCATGGGACTCTCAAGAGTCTCCTCCAGCACCAGAATTCAAAAGCATCCATTCTTCGGCAATCAGCCTTCTTTATGGTCCAGCTTTGACTACATTAGTCAAATAACAGTGTTTTGAATGTGTTATATAACATGCAGCACCAGATGATGGTATAGAGAAGGAAACTTTTCTATGTGGTTTTACATAGCGTTTTTTTCTCTTTCATTATAACAATTTAATTTCTGACTTATAGCATTTTCCCCCTGTATTATAGCATTTCACCCGCAGATCAGTTATTGCTTTTTTTATTTGGGTAACAGTCTTCTTAGTGGTGGGATCCACCTTGTGGAAAGTCCTTCCAAGGAAGCTCTGTATATTGCTGAGTTTGTGGAGAGGGGCGGAAGCAGTAGGCCAAGACCCTTCTAATGCCTGGACAGCCCGCCCCCCCATCTAAATCTTGGAATAGCCAGGCCAGTTTGGTAATGGCCTGCTAAGTATGGGTCCTTAAGGGAACCAGAGGGCAAATGGGTGGGCCTTCCTCAGCTGTCTGATAGTTAGAAAGACTGCTCACACATTGGGGTGGCATGCAACATGCAATCTTCATATGTTTGGTTACAATTGGGATGTTAATAGCACTGTTCGGACTACTTTGTGTGGTGGACTCTTCTTCATTGGAGGTTTTTAAGCAGAGGTTGGGTGGCCATCTGTTAGGGATTCTTTAGCTGCGATTCCTGCATTGCAGGGGGTTGGACTAGAGGACCATTTGGGTAACTTCCAACTCTACAATTCTGTGAATATTTTCCATCCCCTTTTTTGCATCTAATGTTAGTACTCCTGTTTTCCATTTGTGTGTGCTAATTGCTGGTTTTGATATTTGATTTCTTGGCTCAGCTGTTTTCCATGCTTACTGTTTTGTGTAGTGTTGATCTGTTTTATATATTGTCTGGCTATTTTACTGATGTAGGCTGCTGTGACTTCTATATTGAAATAGGTGAGGTATGCATTTATTAAATACATATCAAGCATACTGTATCCACCATGCTAGTTTTATATATACCAATGCTGCATACATGCCATACATTTAGAGCACACCCATCCACCAAAAATCCTGGGAGTTGTAGTTTGTTAAGGGAATAGTTGCTAAACTGCAGTTCCCAGGATTCTTGGGTGGAAATTTCAAGTTTGCATACATTTTCAGCTGAATTTAAGGGAATTTTTACATGAAATCAAATACGTACACTGGTATCTTGAAATCAGAATGATTTCCTGCACCTGATGTATTGGTAGCACAGAAAAGCAGCTTCTTATGAAGGTCAGTTAGATAATTGGAGCTGGGCTGGATCAATTTGGATTAGCTTTGATCGTATTCAGCTGTCCTCTCTCTCACACACTTCCCCCCACCACTTCTCTCTCTCACACACACCACTTGCATTGTATAGTACAATTAGAAATGGGAGGAGGACATATGGTGCAAGCAAATGGCCAACTAGTAGTAGGCAGGTATTAATGCAATGTCTAATTTTAACCCTGAGCCTACGCTTGCAGCTACTCTCTTAAGGCTAAGTGAGTGGGAAACTGGACTGGCCCTTCTTATCCAATAAGGGTTTGTTGGTATTACAAACATACCACACACAGAAAGACCTCCTCACTACAATCTATTAAAAATGTATTTTTAAAAAACTGGGGAAACTATTTTTTCTCCTTTTTGTACTCCCACAGAAAACAGCAGATGTGGACAAATGAAAGGAGTCACTAAATGCATTTTGGTCCCTTAAAATGGCAGCTGTGTGTTTCAATTCTATTACTAACACCAGCAAATAGATTGCGCTGATTCAGAGATGTTCTTGGGGCATAATTTCAAGTGGGGCTGGTTTAGCCCCCAGACAAAGCACCACTGAGCAACAACAATCTGCTGGCACCTTACTGGGATTGGGGAATAAGAGGCTTCTTGGTGTGAAGGACATAGCTCTCTGACCTTTTCCAACTTTGTTGCAATGTTTCTTACTATAGAGATTATTGGGGAGGGGGCTGTACAGGAAATAAATTTGTTCGCTATTATGTGTCAAGAATATGCTAGTTTCTAAGCTGCTTCACAAGCACACAGCCTGGGAAGGCAAATGGTGAATTACATGAAGTTCTTCTGTCAGCTCTGAACCTCCCCATCCCAGGCCTATTTTCTATGAATTCAGTTTCACTGGATGTCCCACAATTGTTTCCTTTCCAAAGAAATGTGGTTTGCTGACTAAAAGAAAAAGCCCTGCTTGCACAAGAGCCATTCACATGAGCAATGTTAACACTGGAGCCATAAACACACACAATACTGTAGCTCTTCTTCTACGAAATGGAAAATTGCAGGTTGCATGTTGGCATATTGGTGGAACTGACTTCCAGGGTTTTGAGTGTCATTAATATATATATATATATATATATATATGCAGGTTTTGGTGTCCTCGGGTGTCTTCCCGTGTAAAAGTTGGGGTGTCTAGGCGACGTTTCGACGAGGTCTCACTCGTCATCTTCAGGCTGGTGCTTTCGGCTTCTTGTTACTGGAACAGAGCAGGATCTCAGTGTTTGAGTTCCTATAAATACTGTAGAGGGGGTGTGGTGTATAGCCTCCAATGTTCTGGGCAGAGAGGAAGTTCCCAGGCTAGTGTGCCTTTTCTTCTTTTGTTCCTTAATTACTTGAGAGATATCTTGAGTGATTTCTTGAGTGATATCCTGAGTACCACTTAGGTGGGTCATTAGGTGTGGATTAGTTGTTAAAGTCTTTGTGTCTTGACCTCTTGAACTTTGTGAAGAGTTTTCCTGAGAAGATGGCTGTACTGTACTTAGTTGTGCTCTGGCTTGGCTTCGTGTATAGGGGCGAGCTGTGGTTTTGTGGCTTGTGTCAGCCAGATCTGTGTAGGGATTGCAGGGGGGTGCAGCATCCGGAGGTGCCACCATGGATTGGCTACTGGATGGTGTCTGTAATTCATCTGTGGAGAGGGTCTGGGTTTGGGTCTGGTGTGGTTGATTGGTGTTGGCGTTCTGTGTGCCTCTGGATCTGGTGTCAGTTTTTGTGGGGAGGGCTAATTTCCAGATGTCTGGCAAGCGGGATGTGTCGTCACGCTTGTTCATGTTGTGAGGGTGTTTCTCTATCTCGATGGCTTCCATGATTATTCTCTTGTGGTGATGTTCCGTGTTAAAGAGCAATTTGGAATCTGCAAAATTAATTTCGTGTCCTGTTTCTTTCATGTGTTGGAAAAGAGAGGAAGTTTTTTCTTCTTTTTTGACGGCATTCTTGTGTTCTGCGATACGTGCATTTATTCGTCTGTTTGTTTGTCCAATGTACGTGGCTGGGCAGACTTTGCAGGGTATTTCATAGATCCCTTGGTTTTCCAACTGGATTTTATCCTTGGGGTTTCTGAGGATATTGGCTATTTTTTTGGTTGGTGCAAAAGGCTGTTTTGATATTGTGTTTATGGAGGATTTTGCTAATTTTATCTGTAGTGCCCTTGATATAAGGAAGGAGGGCCATGCCATTGTTTTCTTCTGTGTCTTGGTTTTTGGGGGGTGTTTCCTTTTGGATTATTCTCCCAGCAGACAAAGGTAATGCCACAGTGGTGATGAACACATCGGACTACCAAGCAAAACTATCAAATCTACTCCAAGATCCTGCCTACAAACCTATAAAAACAGATCCCACCACCTACCTGGAAAAAACCACCAAATCCAAAATAAAAGCCTCTCCTATCAGTGAAGAAATCCAGCTAAGAATCATCCCCAGAGAAAAATCATCCAGATGCCCCAAACTCTACGGCCTCCCCAAGATACACAAAGAAGGAACACCACTCAGACCAATAGTCAGCTCCATAGGCTCACCTCTACAAAATCTCGCTAAATTTCTCGCCAAGCAACTTCAGCCCTATGCAGAATCCATCTCTTCACACGTACCAAACTCCTTCCAGTTCATAGAAACAATAAAGAAGCAAAACCTACATCCTAATGACCTACTTGTGAGCTTCGATGTTGTATCTCTCTTCACACAAGTGCCCATTAATGAAGCCTTGACAGCTATTCAAAACAAATACAATCCCCCCGAATACATCTTGGACCTGACCAACCACTGCCTAACCAACACGTACTTCATCCACAATGGACAAAGATACAAACAGATAGAAGGAGCACCTATGGGATCACCCCTCTCACCGGTCATCGCAAACCTGTACATGGAACACTTTGAAACCAATGCTTTAGACAAGTCAGAACACAAACCCAAACTTTGGCTCAGATATGTTGACGACACCTTTGTAATTTGGCCACACGGGAAGGAAAAACTGGATAGCTTCCTCACACATCTCAACAACTTACACCCCAAAATACAATTCACTATGGATATAGAAGCCAACAACCAACTTCCCTTCCTTGACGTCCTAATCTACAAAAAACCTGATGGCTCCCTAGGACACACTATCTACCGGAAAAAAACACACACCAACCGCTACTTACATGCACAATCACACCACCACCCTGCACAAATAAACTCCGTAGCCAAGACTCTCATCTCCAGAACCAAACGCCTGGCTGACAAAGACCACTTGACAACTGAGTTACAGAATCTCTCAAACGTGTTAATTGCCAATGGATACCAGCAAAACAGGATTACGAAGCTAATCCAAAAGGAAACACCCCCCAAAAACCAAGACACAGAAGAAAACAATGGCATGGCCCTCCTTCCTTATATCAAGGGCACTACAGATAAAATTAGCAAAATCCTCCATAAACACAATATCAAAACAGCCTTTTGCACCAACCAAAAAAATAGCCAATATCCTCAGAAACCCCAAGGATAAAATCCAGTTGGAAAACCAAGGGATCTATGAAATACCCTGCAAAGTCTGCCCAGCCACGTACATTGGACAAACAAACAGACGAATAAATGCACGTATCGCAGAACACAAGAATGCCGTCAAAAAAGAAGAAAAAACTTCCTCTCTTTTCCAACACATGAAAGAAACAGGACACGAAATTAATTTTGCAGATTCCAAATTGCTCTTTAACACGGAACATCACCACAAGAGAATAATCATGGAAGCCATCGAGATAGAGAAACACCCTCACAACATGAACAAGCGTGACGACACATCCCGCTTGCCAGACATCTGGAAATTAGCCCTCCCCACAAAAACTGACACCAGATCCAGAGGCACACAGAACGCCAACACCAATCAACCACACCAGACCCAAACCCAGACCCTCTCCACAGATGAATTACAGACACCATCCAGTAGCCAATCCATGGTGGCACCTCCGGATGCTGCACCCCCCTGCAATCCCTACACAGATCTGGCTGACACAAGCCACAAAACCACAGCTCGCCCCTATACACGAAGCCAAGCCAGAGCACAACTAAGTACAGTACAGCCATCTTCTCAGGAAAACTCTTCACAAAGTTCAAGAGGTCAAGACACAAAGACTTTAACAACTAATCCACACCTAATGACCCACCTAAGTGGTACTCAGGATATCACTCAAGAAATCACTCAAGATATCTCTCAAGTAATTAAGGAACAAAAGAAAAAAAGGCACACTAGCCTGGGAACTTCCTCTCTGCCCAGAACATTGGAGGCTATACACCACACCCCCTCTACAGTATTTATAGGAACTCAAACACTGAGATCCTGCTCTGTTCCAGTAACAAGAAGCCGAAAGCACCAGCCTGAAGATGACGAGTGAGACCTCGTCGAAACGTCGCCTAGACACCCCAACTTTTACACGGGAAGACACCCGAGGACACCAAAACCTGCATTCCTGTACCCGTGAAAATCTACGAAAGCAAATATATATATATATATATATATATATATGTCTTCCCAGTTACCGGTAATTGGTCACATGGATTGATCAGCTGTTGTAGATATGTTTTCAGAGACTAGGACCTTTTCTATATGAGTGGGTGGTGCCCATTGCCTGGAATGCCTTGCCAGTCAACGTGTCAAGCAAGCCTCATCGTTGTCCTGTTTTAGGCAGGAAGTGAAAACATAACAGTGCAAAAATGTCATTTGGCTGGTCATTTCCCTTTTTCTTGTTTCTCTTTGATTATTTAGTTCTGGTGGTAGCTTCTGGAATTTGTTGTTCGGGTTTTGGCTTTTTACATTTATATTTTGCTTTTATGACGGGATGTCAGAATGGGGATCGTTACATATTTTAATAATGGCATGATGTTTGGATTTGTTAGCTGCCTTGAGCTCCTTTTGACTGGATACTAGGCATCAACCATAATGTAGAGATTGAATGACATATCAGATTAAACAGCCAAGCCAAGGCCTCTTAAGGATACCATAGTGCTTCATGCCAGAAAATGCATCTTTTTGTCTGAGACAATGTACATTTTTGAAACACTCTTTTTTACAAGGCCATCACATACCAGACAAAGTGGCAAAAGGCCCTCCAGGCTGATGGGTGAAGTGATGGCTTTCAGCCACTGGACACTGCCCCACTTATTTTCTAAGGGAATGATTTACAGCCACTAACCTCTCAGCTGGTGAGAAGAGAGGAAGTTGGAGCAAGTCCATGTGCAACCCCCCCCCCCCAAAAAAACCCCAACAACACAAACCCTTAAGCATGTCTTACAGCTGTCCCTTGCTGAATAGTATTTTTGATTCTGCACATCTAACAATATTGAAAACATGCTATTCATTCAGGGTAGAAGAGTTTAAATGATATTGATTTCTTGGCTCAAATGCTACTACACATGTGAATAGTCTCTGTGCCACTGGACTATAAGTGTAGCCTTATGACCTTGCTTTGTCACCAAAGAGCTCTTAAACAGCAGCTCATATCCTTGGCTCCAACTCCTGAACTATACCGGTTCTTAACTGAAGAACTGAGAAGTGCTCCAGGCTGGCTTTCAGACACAGCTGCTCAGTGCTGCAACTTCTTCTGTTATCAGCCACGTACTTTCTGAAGCTTGTCTCTTTAAGGAGGTATGGACTCTAAGCCCCTAACTCTTTCCTCTTTGACTGGAAGCCGGAATACCAACACACCATCTAGTCAGCACCTATGAACTTTTGTTGATTTATTGTGCCAAGGGAAAGACAATAGGGCAGGGGTGATGAACTTGTGGCTTGTGGTTTGGCCAGTGTTGATTAGTGCATCTTGCACTGTTGCTCAATAATAATAATAATAATAATAATATTAGTAATAATAATAATAAATAATAATAAATTTTTATTTATACCCCGCCCTTCCTGGTTCAAAAACCAGGCTCAGGGCAGCTAACAACAAATTTAAAACACTTTAAAACACTTAATTATAAAAACACCATAAAATACAGTATAAAAACATGAATAACAATGAAATCAAAAATCAATTAGATAATCTCCAGGGCTAGCTAGCTGAATTGGTCCTACTTGGGCCAGCGAGGAGGCCAGGGGAGAATTAGCTGTGGGGTCTCAGAGCAGGTGATCTTCATAAAAGGGAAGGGGGAAGGAAGAGAAGGGAAATAAAAGATCAGGCTGAATTCAAATTAAAGGCCAGGCGAAATAGCTCTGTCTAACAGGCCCGACAGAAGGAGGTTAAATCTGCAGGGCCCTAGCATCACAGGACAGAGCATTCAACCAGGTATGAGCCATCACTGAAAAGGCCCTGGCCCTGGTGGAGGATAGTCTGACTTCCTTAGGACCCGGGACCTCTAAACTATGGTTACTCATGAACCTTAAGGTCCTTTGCGGGGCATACCAGGAGATGCGGTCCTGTAGATATGAGGGCCCTAAGTGTAAATGGATTTTACACTTAATCTTTGTGGCACTTGTATGGGCTGATCTGTGGAGGCCAATAGGTACATTGTCTCGCTCCGTGGCGTGGAGGGGTCTTTGACACAGTTGGAAGAGAAACCCATTCTATGACAAGTTATGTCATCTTCCTGAATTCAAGCAACACATTTAGAAAAACTTATGGACTCCCTCATAAGCCTTTGCTAACCAAGTGCCAGAGGCAGATTTAGGGCAACGTAATACCCTTACCTTTTAAGCGATGTTGCAAGGGATGCAGGTGGCGCTGTGGTCTAAACCACTGAGCCTCTTGGGCTTGCCAATCAGATGGTCGGTGGTTCGAATTCCCGTGAGGGGGTGAGCTCCCGTTGCTTGGTCCCAGCAGTTCGAAAGCACGCCAAAAAGTGCAAGTAGATAAATAGGTACCGCTCCGCGGGAAGGTAAATAGCATTTCCATGCGCTGCTCTGGTTTCGGTGTTCCGTTGCGCCAGAAGCGACTTAGTCATGCTGGCCACGAGCCAGAAAAACTGTCTGCGGGCAAATACTGGCTCCCTCAGCCTGTAAAGCAAGATGAGTGCTGCAACCCCCAAGTCGTCTGTGACTGGACTTAACTGTCAGTGGTCCTTTACCTTTACATTTAAGTGATGTCACAGTACTGGGTGAGCAGCTGAGGAGGGCGCTTCTCACCTGGCTTAAGCCAGTGCCAAGAGGGCTTGAGGAGGGGGTCAAATGCTGGCCTTGTACAGGGCAGTATATTACCAAGGTCTGCTCCTGCTGGCACCCTTCAGGTGTTGCTGGCCTCCAACTCCCATGAGCCCTAGGCAGCATGGAAATGTCTGCTCTAGGACCTAGAGTCTATAGGCAATAGAGGCCACTATTCTATCCCCAGGAAAGGCAGCTCTCATATTTTTATAAAAATGGAATTTTAGAAGAATTATGTTAAGCACGATAGTATTGTAAATGCAAAACCTGATGTTCCACATATGGAAATAGGGACATCCTTGTGACATCATGGTTTTCATACCAAATATCCCTTCCTAAGTCTCTTTCTTGTTGAAGGCTTTTCACTGACAGACATATATTGTGTTCATTTACTTGTGTTATGGGGAGAGGAAGAATCCACAAACTTTACCTTGGGCTTCCTGCCCCCCACCATTTCAACTGTAGCATGCTGCCCCACTATAGTCTTTCAAAACAGTAGCTCAGGAAGCATCATAAAAAGTAAAGCGGTCAAGGACACCCCGGCCCTGAGCCCTCAGTACTGTTTGAACTTCCCTGGAGAAGCAGCTGAAAACAGGAAGCATCGCAGTGCTAGCGAATCACATTCATAATATTTTAACAAGGTGTCCGTATCAGGCAAAAAACAGGGGGAAAATAACGTCACGCAGGGCAAGGCATATGGTAGTGTAACTATGTAACTGAAATGCATCCTGTGGAAACTGACCACCATTTGGCTTTTGAGCCTCAGATATCATTACTGACAGAGACAGTTGGGAATTTGCTTTCATTACTCTTTGAGCCCGCCCTTGACATTAATTAAAATAGTTTCACTAGGAACACTCTACTGCCTTTTTCCACAACTGCTACTATCTCTGTTAAGATGCACTTTCCATAAAAACTGGTCACTATTTAGACCATCTGCCTTCTGAACCATATCTCAAACACTCCTCAGTGCTGTAACTTCTGTGCTTTTACTGCCCCCTACTGCTTGTTTTATAACCACTTATTTATCCTCAAAATATACTAGATTTCTAAAAAGGGTTTGCCATGAAGAAGTCCATAATGTAAATAGCTGTGGCTAAAGAAATATATACAGATGATAAAGGACTTTGAATAAACATTCAGATGTTTTTCATCTCTTACTTAATATGTTGTAGTAACACTTCAGGAGTCAAAGTGGGTTCTGCAAATCAGAGAGACATGCACCTTCTTCTCCTCAAGCATTTTGAAGAGTTTACATGCAAAGTACGAAAGAGGAATTATTCTTTCATCATTCAGGCTGAAGGCTCATTTTCCTCCCCCAAACCCATTTCATGTAGAAACACAAGTGTGACAAAAAAAAAAAAAAAAAAATCCCAAACCATAGTTGACACCATAAGATGTAAAGGGAGTACTTTTAAAAGTACTGTATGAAATTATGAAAGCATATTTAAGGACAAGTAAGAGCCTTTAAAAAACAAACAGTTGTAAGTTTCCTCTGAAACTGAAATTGGCCTAGCTGGAATGAGACTTAAAGGGTTTTGCCTTGTTTCATATTAATGGTGATTACACCCACCCACTTTCTTGTTGTATCTCTGAGTTCCAAGTGATTTGGTGCATTTGAAGTCAGGAATGTTAGAGTGGTTGATGATTCCAGCTGCACAAATAAAAGGCGGGAGACACCTAGCTTGCCAGTAGTACATGTGAGAAGGATCTTAGTAAACTACAAGGTGAACATGAGTCAACAGTGTGATACAGAAGCAAAACAACAACAACAATGCTTATGCAATTATGGGCTGCATTAACAAAAATCTAGTGTCCTGATCAAGTTCTGGGCACCACAATTTAAGAAGGCTGTTGATAAGCTCAAGTGTGTGCAGAGGAGGGTGAGCAAGATGATCAAGGGTCTGTAAACTAAGCCTTATGAGGAATGGTTGAAGGAGCTGGGTATGTTTAACCTGGAAAAGAGGAGACTGAGAGGAGATATGATAGCCATCTTCAAATATCTAAAGGGCTACCACATTGAAGACGGAGTAAGCTTGTTTTCTCCCACTTTAAGGGTAGGACCCAAGTTACATAAAGGAGAATCCAACTAAACATTAGGGAGAACTTTCTGGGTAAGAGCTGTTTGACAGTGGAACAGTATCCCTCAGGAGGTCTAAGTATAATATGTGGGTATGGGAAACTGTCGTGTAACGGGCCAATGGCCGTAATAAAGATCAATCCAATACAATCCTCAGGAGGTTGTGGACTCCTCAGATGTTTTTAAGCAGAGATTGGATGGCCATCTGTCATGGATGATCTAGTTGAGATTTCTGCATTGCAGAGATTTGGACTAGATGACCCCTGGGGTATCTCCCAACTCTACAAATCTACAATTTTATTATTCCTTCTCCTATGACTACTGTCATGGTGCATCTTTCTTACAAGGAGCATTTTCCAGAGTAATGTCATTTATTAGGAATTATTTTAGTATTTTTTCAGTCGTTTATCCAAAAACATTTCCTAATACGAGCTATAAACCAACATTATGATTTAAAGACTAATTAAGCCAAAATAAAATTATGTATTATCAGGATTTTTATGTAACAAAATAGCAACATGTTTTTAAATTCAGCAATATTAGCGCTCTCTACTTTTGTGAGCCAGAAACTGTGGTTGAATAAACAATGTTATTTAGTGACTGTAGTAGTATTTGCTGCTCCAACAGCTTAATGAATAACTTTAATTCATCTAGGAGTTCATGCATGTAGGTGAGTTTTTCATCTTTTGACATGTTATTGGATGGGTCTGACAGACGGTCTACCATGTTAGATAATTTCTCTTGAGATTTTAAGGTTTTCAGTTTAAGACTTACATTTCTGACCGACTGTGTTTCTCTGGCTTCTCTTTTCTTTGGAAATGCTCCCATTTCTCTCTCTCTTATTTTCTGTTCCTTTGTGTTGATCAAAAATGTATCCTCAAAACTACCTTCTTTTTTATGAAAACTGGAAACGTTTCTCTTCATTCTTCTTGATAATGTACTCTGGGAGCTACTTGGGGTAAAATAAGAAGACAAACTGTAGGAAGAACTATAGCTATCAAAGGGTTTTGAAGAAACCAAGTGTGGCTTCCCTGGGTATGTTGATCTTCTTCTTCTTGTTGTTCTTCTTCTTCTTCCCTTTAGTCCTAAGAGTTGTCCTTCCTTGACATTATAAGTGATGACTTCATTGGCTTTTCTTCTTTTACGTTCGTTGGAATGTGTGGAAGTTGCCTGTGATTTAGATTCCTTCTCACCAACATAGGTACTTCTTACACATCTAAGAATTTCTTTCTGCTCTATGGCTTTCTGAACTTTGTCTTCGCTATTCTGTATGTTTCTGATCCTACATTCTTGCCTTTTGAACCTTCTGGGAATCCAGTCCTGTCTGTCTGCAAACCTTGGTTTTGTACTTCTTTCCAAATGCTTTCTAAATCTTCCCCTTCTTTTATTGGAAAGTTTTTTCCCCCTTTTGTTATGTGTCCAACGCTTCTTCCTCTGCAAAATGCCAACCATGACTTGAGTAAAACATCCATAAATGCTTAAGTTTGAAAGATTGTATTAGAAATAGCTCAGACACATACTCTGCACCTCCTAGGCCGCTATGCTTGTTAGATCACTGGAAAGACAGAAACTGAGACCCCTGTCTCCTATTTCTCCCTGTGGGAAAATATGGAACAAAGCCTCAGTCAGGCTCTAGGGTCTCTAGTACTCCTTCTCACATAGGGGCAGAGCTTGAAGCTCAACAAGGGGAAATGGGATATAAAAGAGCCCAATCAATCCCAGTTCTGTATGTGATCATTTCTCCTCATTTTTGGCCTGCCCACATGTGATTTTATTTAGTTGTTAATCCCTGTATTTTTATTAGACTGGAGTAGTCCACACCAGTTTGAATTAGACTGGAGTAGTTCATACCAGCAGGCATCCCTTTTGTGTTTCTCCTTGCCTTCTAATTGGTCGATTCTCTTATGCCAATTAACTACTAACAGGGCATGTTCACAGATGGTGGCATACAACTTAAAAATAAAATTCCTCATCCAGTAAGTGTGCAAAAGCACAGTTAGGCAATGGTAAATTCTCAATGCACATTTCTGCAGGTTTTTTGTTTTGTTCAAATCTGAGGGATCCAAAGAAGTGTGTGTGTGTGTGTGTGTGTGTGTGTGTGTGTTGCAAGGCCACGCTTCTCTATCCAGAAGCACACCGCAAATAGTGACAAGCATGGCCAGAAAAGAAACAAAAGAACCAAGGAAGTCACAGGTGTTGAAACGGGTGTGGAAGAAAGTGACTGACCCACTCACCCACCAAAACTGTCTGCCGCCCCAAGTGGAGTAGTTTGGAACCCAATTTCCTGCAGTTGATTGTATTATCCCTGAATTGGGTAAACTCGAATTTACAGGAGACAGCGATAAGACTGGTGTTTGAGGGTAACATCATGTGTACTACACAAATTAAATGAGGACACAAAACAGCTATCAACACGTAGTAAGCTCCGATGTGAACAAGCTCTTTATATGATGATTTACCTGCCACATTAACTGCTTCCAAAGCACTGGTTTGCTGGGCTGCAAATCACTAAGAATTTTTGACACCACTTCATTTGATTCTTGAACAGCCTGGGGGACATATGACCCAAACGGTGCCTCTACTGAAAAAAATTAATGGGAACAAAAGCCTGTTTCTAAGGACATATTACTCTGAATCCTACTTTAAAAGCAACTGGAGGAGAGCAGCAATGGCTTAAAGCAGTGGTTCCCAAACTCTTTTCTCAACGGACTACCTGAAAATTGCTGAGGGTCCTGGTGGACAACTTAATGATTTTTCTGCCTGTTGTAGGAAATGTAATGTGTTTTTCTCAGTGCTATGTGATTTCTAAGTGTATTTTTATTGTTTTGTAATACAAGAACAAAATATACAATAAATATACAATTAAAATCAGTATTAATATTCACTATACAAGCAGAAGACTACCTGAATGAAGCTCACAGACCAGTTTGGGAACCCCTGGCTTTAAAATGTAATGGAACGTTTTGGTAAAAGCAAACTTCTCCCATGATAACAAGATCTTTATCATGCACCTTTTAATATAGTAGAAGTCCAACCAAGTTCAATGGGGTTACTCTTTTGTAACCTTGTAACCTTTGTATTATTTGTGTGGAGGCTGCATGCCAATGAATGTTCTAGCCTGGAGTACCAAAATCCCTCTTGGAACACAGCTCTTCCTCTGAAACCTTCATTCTCTGTTCCTGCTACCCACATATGCCCAGTTTCTTGCCAAACAAGTCATTTAAGGTACCCCTCTCCTGATATTCTTCCTCTGGTGGTGTTGTACCAGCTTCTTCTAGTCTACCTCATCACTATCACCTTCTCTATAAACACTACATTTCATGTGGACTAGGGACAGTGGAGATTCTCTTCGCTTGCAACTTTCCTTCGTTATCACACAAAAAGGTTTTCTGTGTCTGCAGGAATACAGCTGCAATACTAAAGCTATACTCAAGAAATATAATCTCTTAGATATCCCTGCAGTCAATACATTTGGGAAGTATTAGTGAAGATACTGGTTCAGCAATGTTAGGTTCAGCAATGTCTCAATTACCATAGGGACTAGCAAGTTCCTTTAAAAAATTCCCAAGGCTTCTAACAAATACCTTGTTCACGTTTGTTATGTTTTCAGCCAGATCCAGAATAAATATATAGCTGGAAGTCTACATACATATATTCAGCATATTACTGTTATTTGGGAAATGCTGACCAATAATTTATAAGCACATCTGTGGTGGTGATAAACATTTCATACCTGATTCCTTTTGGATGATGATAATATCAGGTTGAGCTTCTTGTGCCTTCATGGATTCGCTGGTAAACTTATCCATTTGTTGAACTCTAGCCTTAAACAAGCAAACAAACCACCACAATAAAAGGGACTTGTAAAATACTGTGTTTACATTGCTAAAAACTTTTGACAGTATATGTTTGCTGGCTCATAAATGGTAAATGCTTTCTTAAATTCAGAGATCTGTGTACATTACTGACCAAGGCTGATAGAAAATAAAATTCACAACTTTTTGTTTATCATAAGCAACTTCATAATTACTTAAAACATCAGGTCTCCATGATGTCTTGGTAAATTTCAACATGGACATATTTACTTACGGTCCAGTTGTAAGGTTGGTGGGGTGATAACATGTAGGCCAGAATGATAGGTACACCAATGCAAGGTCATAATACTTGTTGCTAGGCCAGTATCTCGTAAAATATGTGATCTCAGGCATCAGAGGCACTGCTCCAAACAATTGGAATAGGAGTGTTACAACCTCTTGTAGCTGTTTAATTTGCTGAAAATGATTTTCACAGATGTATTCTCCGCTTTCCTAACAGTTCAAAGCAGCTGATAACCACAGAGAAATGCCATCCATAAAGCCAATTAACAAAAAAAGAAATAAAGACATTTTAAGGAGGGTGTTGCCTATTATCTTAACTTTAGTTGATAACCAAAGTGTCAAGATCTTCTCATACAGCTGGCAGAGGTGCGCTAGATAATCCTTGATCTTCTGAGGGAGCAGCAATCAAAAATATAATAATGATAATAATAATAATAATAACCCCGCACATCTGGCTGGGTTTCCCCAACCACTCTGGGCGGCTCCCAACATTATATTAAAAACACAATAAAACATCAAACATTAATTTATTATTTATACCCCGCCCATCTAGCTGGGTTTTCCCAGTCACTCTGGGCAGCTCCCAGCACATATAAAAAAATAATAAAAAGTCAAGCATTAAAAACTTCTGTGTCTTCCAAAAGTCAGATAGTTGTTTATCCCCTTGACATTTGATGGGAAGGCATTCCATAGGGTGGGTGCCACCACTGACAAGGCCCTCTGCTTTGTTCCCTGCAACCTTGCAGGGAGGGAACCGCCAGAAGGCCCTTGGAGCTGGACCTCAGTGTCCAGGCTGAACGATGGGGGTGGAGACACTCCTTCCGGTCTACTGGGCCGAGGCCGTTTAGGGCTTTAAAGGTCAGCACCAACACTTTGAATTGTGCTCGGAAACGTACTGGGAGCCAATGTAGGTCTTTCAGGACTGATGTTATATGGCAGTGGTGTCCAAACTTTTTTCAAAGAGGGCCAGATTTGATGAAGTGAAGGACCATGGGGGCCAACCGAAGGGCCAACCAAAGTTGCTGACCTGGATTGAAGTTTTTGAGCTTTTTAATAATAATAATAATAATAATAATAATAATAATAATAAATAATCTTATTTATATCCTGCCCTCCCCAGCCGAAGCCGGGCTCAGAGCAGCTAACAACAGTAAAATAATACATACATTTATGATTCTTTTTAGGATTGAATTTATCGATCTTCTTTTAGGGTTGGAGTTGCAGAGCTTCTTTTAGGATTGAAGTTGTTGAAGTTTTTTTTAGGATTTTACCCCAGGAAATAAACTGCCACCGGGGCCGGATTAAACTGACCGGCAGGCTGGCTTAGGCCCCTGAAACGGACTTTGGACATGCCTGTTATATGGTCTTGGCGGCCACTCCCAAACGACTCATCTTGAACACCCAGAAGGATAGTAACTGAAATGGCCTCAAACAAGAGGATGAACAAAGCCAGCCCACCTGGCTTCCCGTCTTCTTGCCTCGGGTGGCAAAATGGCACATGATGCCATTCCTGAGGATGAGGGAAGTTCAGCAAGCCAGGTAGCGGGTCCAGGATGCCAAGCTGAATTTGGGGCCCAACCAGCAGCCCTGGAAATAATGCACCATGGAGACCCAAGAGCCTTTCAGATTTCTAATGCCAGGCTTGTTGGACAGCCTAGCTTTTTGGGGTGGATTTGTCTGCAAAAGATCTGAAGTTAACTCCTGCAAATCAGTGGCGTAGCGTGGGGGGTGCAGGGGGGGCCGGCCGCACCGGGCGCAACATCTGGGGGGGGCGCGCTCACCGCCTCCGGAGTCGCCGAAGAGCCTCGGGTGCAGGCTGTAGCAGAGCCCCATGTCTCGCGGAACCGACGAGCTGTGCACGCGTCTGGGCTGAAGGCGTCCGGCAGGCAGCGGCTCTCAACGCTCACCGCGGTCCCCGCGCGCCAGGCAGCCCCTCCTCACAGCCCCGCCGCTGCAGCTGCTGGGCCATGTTGCATTTTCCTTGCCTCTCTGCCCTCCTCCTCTGGGCAAGCGGCGTCCTTTGGGCGGCAGCGCCAGCGGCAACTCGCCTCAGATCACCTGACACAGACCCGCCGCCGCCGCCATAGCTACCTTACCGTAAATACCCCAGCCCAGGCAGCAGCAAGAAGAAGCTGGCAGCGGCGGCAGGTTAGGGGCGCAAATGACTTGCCTTGCCCCGGGTTAGGGGGCGCAAATGACTTGCCTTGCCCCGGGTTAGGGGGCGCAAATGACTTGCCTTGCCCCGGGTTAGGGGGCGCAAATGACTTGCCTTGCCCCGGGTTAGGGGGCGCAAATGACTTGCCTTGCCCCGGGTTAGGGGGCGCAAATGACTTGCCTTGCCCCGGGTTAGGGGGCGCAAATGACTTGCCTTGCCCCGGGTTAGGGGGCGCAAATGTCTTGCCTTGCCCCGGGTTAGGGGCGCAAATGACTTGCCTTGCCCCGGGTTAGGGGCGCAAATGACTTGCCTTGCCCCGGGTTAGGGGGGCGCAAATGACTTGCCTTGCCCCGGGGTTAGGGGGGCGCAAATGACTTGCCTTGCCCCGGGTTAGGGGGCGCAAATGACTTGCCTTGCCCCGGGTTAGGGGGGCGCAAATGACTTGCCTTGCCCCGGGTTAGGGGGCGCAAATGTCTTGCCTTGCCCCGGGTTAAGGGCGCAAATGACTTGCCTTGCCCCGGGTTAGGGGCGCAAATGACTTGCCTTGCCCCGGGTTAGGGGCGCAAATGACTTGCCTTGCCCCGGGTTAGGGGGCGCAAATGACTTGCCTTGCCCCGGGTTAGGGGGCGCAAATGACTTGCCTTGCCCCGGGTTAGGGGGCGCAAATGACTTGCCTTGCCCCGGGTTAGGGGGCGCAAATGACTTGCCTTGCCCCGGGTTAGGGGCGCAAATGACTTGCCTTGCCCCGGGTTAGGGGGCGCAAATGACTTGCCTTGCCCAGGGTTAGGGGGCGCAAATGACTTGCCTTGCCCAGGGTTAGGGGCGCAAATGACTTGCCTTGCCCCGGGTTAGGGGGCGCAAATGACTTGCCTTGCCCCGGGTTAGGGGGCGCAAATGACTTGCCTTGCCCCGGGTTAGGGGCGCAAATGACTTGCCTTGCCCCGGGTTAGGGGGCGCAAATGACTTGCCTTGCCCCGGGTTAGGGGGCGCAAATGACTTGCCTTGCCCCGGGTTAGGGGCGCAAATGACTTGCCTTGCCCCGGGTTAGGGGGCGCAAATGACTTGCCTTGCCCCGGGTTAGGGGCGCAAATGACTTGCCTTGCCCCAGGTTAGGGGGCGCAAATGACTTGCCTTGCCCGGGTTAGGGGGCGCAAATGACTTGCCTTGCCCCGGGTTAGGGGGCGCAAATGACTTGCCTTGCCCGGGTTAGGGGGCGCAAATGACTTGCCTTGCCCAGGGTTAGGGGCGCAAATGACTTGCCTTGCCCCGGGTTAGGGGGCGCAAATGACTTGCCTTGCCCCGGGTTAGGGGCGCAAATGACTTGCCTTGCCCCGGGTTAGGGGGCGCAAATGACTTGCCTTGCCCAGGGTTAGGGGCGCAAATGACTTGCCTTGCCCCGGGTTAGGGGGCGCAAATGACTTGCCTTGCCCTGGGTTAGGGGCGCAAATGACTTGCCTTGCCCCGGGTGCTGACAACCCACGCTACGCCGCTGCTGCAAATTACATCTTGTCTGAGCTTAGCTCCTCGGACATTCTGGATGCCTTCCAAGTTGAATCCGGAGCGCTTCTAATTTTTGTTTCTCCAATCTCACCCCCCGCTCACATAAAAAATAAACAACTCCTTTAACTTGTTGCTTTCTAGGAACAGGAAAGAGGTTTTTACCTGATATCTTACCGAGTTACCTAAGGAAAGGAAAAATGGGGAGAGTTGCACGATTTAACAAGGCAATGGCAAGAAAGATGACTTTACACACTTCTTCATACAGAATCGATTAAAGAATCAAAGCAGAATCATCATCCTTTTAAGAAGGGTTGACATGAAATAGATGACAGCTGAACAGTTGACATTTTGATTTTATTACAGGTATGCCAACTTAAAACAGTTGCTCTGAGAATGTACCATTTAGTCTTCAAATCTTTTAATATATCTTGCTATTTTCATTCTGCGCTCTCACAGATTTTTTTGCAAATTAGGGGTATGATCCAAAGTTTAGCACAAATTGCAGAGCAATTCAATGTATATAACTCAGAATGTCAATGGAACTTAACTCAGTCACAAACATGTTTAGGGTTCCAAGCTTAATTTAAATATATTGAGAATGTGGTTTTTTTTAAAATAATGGTGTTTTGGCTGGTTAGTCAACCCGCACACATAATTTTCTCTTTCACAGTGAGAAACAGCGATTTATTCACAGCTGGGTGACTCATGACTAAATTGCATCACTTGGCAACACTTGTGGTTAGATACTTTTCAGGTTATTTATTCCCCTTAATGAACTATTTCTACCTCTAAAGATACTTGCCTGCACAAAACCTTACCTGAAATGTGGTAAAAAGGAGAAATTAACATAAAAAAGACAAAGACAAACGTCTCCCTAGCGGCCATAATCCTCAAAACAGCAGGTGAGAAGAACGAGAGAGGAATAGTAGGAACCTTTAAAAGGCACAGGTAAAAAATGAAAGGTTAACATTTTAATGAGGGATCCAAATTCCTTAGAAATGTGTATTTCCTTATATTGATCTTTTTTTAAAAATGCAAAAATTGAAACGTGTGTAAGGATTAGTTTTAAGCCCCAATCAAAAAGGGAGTTATTTTCAGTCAGGATGAAAGAATCGCCTTTTCAGCGGTTTGGGCTAAAAGCTCATTTTTATGTAGCAGTACTTGGGGGGGGGGGGAAACACGCAGTAGTAATAAATAGGCGGTGCTTTGCTCGTTTAAAGAAGTGTCTAATGCCCCTTCTGGCATTCGTTAACCGCAATTGCTTCATGAGGCTGGCAGGCGAGGGGACAATTCTGAGGTAAAAATAACACAAAACCCGAGCGCACCTGAGGTAACGACGGTTGGAAATGCGCGGGAAAAGCTAACTCTCCCTCGCGCGCCACTTCAAAGCTTCCAACGCCTCTTTCCTCCCCCGCCAACAGCCCGCTGCAGCGCTCGAGGCTCGGATTGGACAGGGGGCGGGAGGGAAAGGGAGACTGCGACAAGCGCCAGCCAATCCCCGGCGACGCACGACCCCTGCCGTTGCTCCGAGGGAAACCCCGAGCGAGAAGCGGCGTTCTGTCGTTCGTCGCCGCCTTCTCTGAGGGAGTCTTGGCCGCGGAGCTTCCGGTTTCGCTCTGCCATTTTGAAATGCCCCATTCCCAGGGCGGAAGTGGAGGCTGCCCGTGGAAATGAGTGGCGGGGGGGGGGGGGAATGAAACTCTGCTCGTGTTTTGTATGCAATTCTCTCGCATTGCGAGTTTTTTCAGTGCAGTATTACAAAAACAGATTGCAATCCATTATCTTTCCAGGTTGGTTGTGCTTGGACGGCAGACAACTTTGCAGTGTAGTTCACTAAATCTGAGAGTGGTTTCCACAGCCCTGCAATGACTCTCAATGACCCCAAATATTTCCTCTGCAGAAGAAAATATCTTGGGGTGAAGGAAGGTGAGGACAGGTGACCCCACCTAGGCCCGAAGTCACCCCCCCCCCAAAGCAGGCTCAAAGCTTCTCCGAGCTTTTCAAAATCATTTTTCTCAGCAGCTAAGCATCAGAAACATTCTGCTTGCTGTAACTAAAAAGATTGCAACAAAACAAAACTAGATAGATAGATAGATAGATTCTTTATTGTCATTACACAAGTGCAACATTGCACAAGTGCAACGAAATTGGATGCCATCCCTTAAAAACAACAAAAGCAAAACAACAACAACCAAACAAACCACATTCCAGCCACACCCACACCCACACCCATCAAACTCCCAGGTCACACTATCGAGTTACTGCATTTAAGAAGGCCACAGCTCTTGGATAGAAACTATTTTTCAGTCTATTTGTCCTTGACTTGATGTTTCTGTATCTCCTGCCAGAAGGCAGTAGTACAAACAGACTGTGTCCCGGGTGAGATGCATCCTGCAGGATATTGTTTGCTTTCCTAAGACAACGGGAACCGTACAGTTCTTCCAAAGATGGGAGGGGATGACCAATAATCCTTTGGGCTGTGGTTATGACCTTCTGGAGCACCTTCCTCTTCCTAGCTGTACAGCTTAAAGACCAACAAGGTGCTACTGGAAGGAATTTGTTTTGTTTTGACTATGGCAAACCAACACGGCTACCTATCTGTGATTGCAACAAAGGTAGGGAACACAGTCCATTGTTTCTCAGGCCTTTCTGATGCCTTCTGGCCTTGCTAAAGAACCACACTGTGTGATAGGAATTTTATGGTCTTAGATATATGGCAACGTTCATAACCACACGTACATAGATCAGCACAGGAAAGCCAACCTGGAACCATTTTGATTCCTAAACTGAGCAAATGTTTCTCTGCATGGTCAAAATGGAAAAGCCTCCCCATTGTCTCTTCCTTCACGAATCCTGTCTTAATCTGTGTTTGAATAAAGGTGTGAGCCTGTGACCTGGCCCAGGAAATAAGTATTTTACCACTACAAAAGACTGGCCAGGCTCCCCAGGCAATCCAATCAAGTAACCTGCCAGACAGGAGATAAACAAGGACAAGAGAAAAACAACATTTAAATTTCTGTGATGTAGGTGGGATGTATCTGAGGGGTGGTCTTAGGTTACACCCCTTCTGTGATGAATGCATAATGTTTCTGGGGGTGGTCTTGATCTACAGGGTGGCAATTTCAAAAGTCTTTATAAGGCCTTGCACGCCATTGTTCTGGGTCCTCCTCCTTTCCTGCGTGTGAGGGGAGCACCCTGTTGCAACAGATCAATAAAGATCAAGCTTACTAGCTCCTTTGCTTCTCAATATTCTCTGGTTGGCCTCTGTTATTTTCTCCTACCAATAGGGAACCTATGTAAGGACTCTATATGGGCTCT
Organism: Podarcis erhardii; assembly: GCF_964252035.2. Taxonomy (NCBI): domain Eukaryota; kingdom Metazoa; phylum Chordata; class Lepidosauria; order Squamata; family Lacertidae; genus Podarcis; species Podarcis erhardii. The sequence continues at coordinate 5,261,222 of NC_138505.1, read as the reverse complement.
TGGATACCCCATAAGGGAAAAGGGCATATTTTTATTTACAACAACTGCAACTTGCTTTCTGTCTGGGAACCATGCCAGAACAAGAGATTGAAACATATCTGAACACTCTGCAACCCCTTTCCTGGGAAGGGCGCCAAGAGTCCCAAGACAGCTTTCTGTTCATGCTCAGAGGACTCCTGAGGGAGGAGAAAGGAGGAGGGAACTGGAAAGGGCTATATATGCTTGTGCACAGGACTGTGAATTTCGTGCATGCTTTTTGTGACTTAGCACACTTGCTCCTTCTACCAGTTCATGGATGGTAGAAACAAAAGCCTTTTCTCCGAAACTATGCCCTGAGGGTCTGTTGACTCCCACTTCCCTTTCCCAGGCGCAATATTTTTCCCACCCGAGGGCAAAGCCTCATAAGGCTACAGGGGGAAATCTCTCCCAGTAGTTCTTTTCACTCCAGTCAAAAGAAACACACGTTGTGTGTGATTAGGGGAGCTGACAATGATTCCAGAAACTAGGTACAGATAGGTAGCCGTGTTGGTCTGCCATGGTCAAAACAAAATAAAAAAATTCCTTCCAGTAGCACCTTAAAGACCAACTGAGTTAGTTCTAGGTATGAGCTTTCGTGTGCATGCACACTTCTTCAGATACACTGAAACAGAAGTCACCGGACCTTTCTATATAGTGAGAAGGTGGGGAGGGGTATTACTCAGAAGGGTGGTGGGAATGGGTGATTGGCAGATAGCTGCGATGAGCCTGTTGACGACTCTTAACGACTGCAATAGGTCTAACAGGAAAAAGCAAGGGGTGAGAAGGTGAAAAATGGCTTTGTCATGTATAATGAGATAAGAATCCAATGTCTTTATTCAAACCAGGTCTCTCCATAGTTTTAAGAGAAGCTGCTGAATTGCAACTTATCACCAAACTTAAAACTATGGAGAGACCTGGTTTGAATAAAGACATTGGATTCTTATCTCATTATACATGACAAAGCCATTTTTCACCTTCTCACCCCTTGCTTTTTCCTGTTAGACCTATTGCAGTCGTTAAGAGTCGTCAACAGGCTCATCGCAGCTATCTGCCAATCACCCATTCCCACCACCCTTCTGAGTAATACCCCTCCCCACCTTCTCACTATATAGAAAGGTCCGGTGACTTCTGTTTCAGTGTATCTGAAGAAGTGTGCATGCACACGAAAGCTCATACCTAGAACTAACTCAGTTGGTCTTTAAGGTGCTACTGGAAGGAATTTTTTTATTTTGTTTTGTCCAGAAACTAGGGTATTTGCCATTGCAAAATAATGACCTGCACTGGCCAAGGTGATCTGCAAACCTTTTTAGATATCTTGACAGGAGACAAGCCACGCGGTCAATTTTTTTCTTGTAGACTGCCTTTTTGTGTGATCCTTGCATGTGGTCTTTTCTATAGTCTTCTCAGTATATCACCACACCCTTTATATTTCTTTGTTTCCCAGTGGCCATTTCTGAGGAGGTATATACACAAATTAGGGCTACTGGTTCAGAGGTTTAGAAAGCCAGCCCTGTGAGGAAAACGTGAAGGAACCGGGCTATGTATTAGACCATGGGTAGGCAAACTAAGGCCCAGGGGCTGGATCCGGCCCAATCGCCTTCTAAATCTGGCCCGCGGATGGTCCGGGTATCAGCAGGTTTTTACATGAGTAGAATGTGTCCTTTTATTTAAATGCATCTCTGGGTTATTTGTGGGGCCTGCCTGGTGTTTTTACATGAGTAGAATGTGTGCTTTTATTTAAAATGCATCTCTGGTTTATTTGTGGGGCATAGGAATGCATTCATATATTTTTTCCAAAATATTTCCCCCCCCACAAGGTCTGAGGGACAGTAGTGTGCCCCCTTGCTGGAAAAGTTTGCTGACCCCTGTATTAAAACTGAAGGCAAGTAGGATCGGGCTCTTAAAAGACCGGAACGGTGCTCACCACATTCAGAAGAGGGCAAAATCAAGTAGGCTTAGTATATGCAAAGGTTGATTTGGGCTAAATATAAGGAATCTTGACTACTGCAATAGCAGGTTGGCAATAGGGCAAACTAGTCAAAGCAGTAGTGGGATCTCTTGCACTCCAGCTCTCCAAATTTATAGGAAGCTGCCTTGCACTGAGTCCATCTAGTATTGCCTGCACTAACTGGCAGCATATTCCATGTTCTCAGACAACCAATCTTTTCCCTAGCCCTACCTTCACGGCCTAGGACCCTCATACCTACGGGACCGCCTCTCCCGGTATGCCCCATGGAGAGCCTCAAGGTCCATAAACAGCAGCACCCTTGTGGTCCCGGGCCCTAAGGAAGTTAGATTAGCTTCAACCAGAGCCAGGGCCTTTTCAGCATTGGCTCCGGCCTGGTGGAACGCTCTGCCTCATGAGACCAGGGCCCTGCGGGATCTGATTTCTTTCCGCAGGGCCTGTAAGACAAGAGTTCTTCCGCCTGGCCTTTGGCTTGGAGCCAATTTGATTCTGGGGAAACTCAGGCAGATGGGCGGGTATAAATAATAAATTATTATTATTATTATTATTCTTTTCCTTTCTCCTCCTACATTTTAATATTTTAATGTTTCAATATTTTAATGTTGTATTTTAATTTCGTTTTTAAGTTGTATTCATTCAACTTGTTTTTATTATTGCTTGCTAGCCGCCCTGAGCCCGGCCTTGGCTGGGGAGGGCAGGGTATAAATAAAAAATATTATTATTATCTGGAGATACCAGGGATTGGACTAGACAGCATCACAATACTTTTATAGGGGTTTGCAGGCTAAGTAACTATGGTAAACCCCAACGGATCTAGGCCCTCTGGGGTGTATAGGAAAGTTCTCAAATAAGGATTGATACACACCTCCCTTCCAAGTTTTCAAAACAGTAATTTTACTTCCAAGAAGTTCAGACTACCCCCCCTCCAATAACAAATCCTCACATTTTCAGATTGAAAATCTTTAATTTAAAATTTACATCACACGGGGGGGGGGGGGGGAGAGGGCAGGAGGAACACTCACATTCTGTTACAACTAAAATCCATCAGAAGTGTGCTGTAGGTATTTATTTAACACTGTCATGGCTTTTTCTCCCCCTCCCAAAACACAGTTGCACAAAAACCAATTACCTCCAAGTTTGTGTCTTTTTTCTCTCTCTTTAGAATTTGAAAAGGAATCGAACACACTATATACATACTGCCATATAAAGAGCATCCAAATAGGACAAAATTGCTACAAAATATAAAACCCACCCTTACGTATTTTCATTAAAGAACCCACCAAGCCAAAAAAAAAAAGTTATCCAGAGGCTCTGTAATACTCACCCCCCACCCCTGTTTTAAAAAGAAGAAAAAGTTCTATTTTGCTCACACACTAAAGCTGACAACTCAAAACTGTGGCAATGTAGTTAGCTGGTTGTTACGTTTACTACATAAAAGATCCTTAGAGAAGATGTAAAACTATTGAAATACATACTATGTATAACCATGCTGGTGCGCTTGGTTTCATTTTACTCCTCTGTAAAAAAAATAACACACAAAACCACCTTTCAGCCTTTTAAATGGTCAAATACAGACTAGTAGTAGTCATTCATTGAAGGTAACTTTTTTGGGGGGGGGAATCTTCTAAAAATCACTGATTCGGCCATTCATGTTTTTGAACCAGTGCAGGAGTTTGATGCACACTTGAGAGATCCCTCAACCACTAATTTTAAAATATGAAACTGGAGCAGAAGGCAGATTTCCTGCATAAGGAAATCTACTCCCATTGAGATGAATTGGGTTAAGATGGCTGCTCAGTTGTTCTGTGGTGTCAATCACAGCTCAGATAGTACTATAGCCAGAAAACCTTACATGTGCAATGGATTAGTACAAGCCAGACCCAACATTTAAATACTCTCTTTGTAATGGAAGGGTTTTATTATTTGCCGAGCCTAACTAAATTAAAAACAAAAGGGTATATGGAAAGGTGAGGGGGAATCTGAATGAATGCAAAGTAACTGTTTTTAAACACAGAACCAGCAGGACAACAGTATACACTTTTTAAAAGTTTCTAAGATTCATTCATACACAAATGTAACAGGATTGGAATAAAGCTTTACCAAGTCCTTTCAGCTAAGTCATTTTTTAAAAATCCAAGTCTTCCTATTAAAATGCCTTTTTGCATTTCCTTCTGTTCAAATGCCTCTTTAGAGTTAGCTGTGAATATTTCTGGGGGGCGGGGGAGAGAAATGCTGTTTCGCAGAGCTTCTCAAATGCAGTGTCATCAAAACTTAAGAGTCCAATGTCACATACTAAACATGTCAGAACGTGTGTCTAATGTGTTATTTATATTCACAGGCAACTGTAGTAAGGGGAGGGGCAACTCCCATCCATCTATGTAAAAATACCCCTTTTTATCTAAAACCACATTAGTGACAGCTTCTCCTAAGCAGGACAGATAATAAAAAAATAGTATCTCTGGAATACAGCTGTGTGTTACTATTTGGGTAAAATATTTAACAATCCAAGTTAGTCTATCGTTTAAGTAAGAACTGCAGGAGTTCTCAAGAGCCCAGTATGCCGTTTTGCTGTTTTTTGTTGTTAAAAAGCAGTCTGCAAAGAAGATCCATAAAAACCAGTTTTGTTCCCAGCCCAAGGCTCATTGTCTTTGCTTTGCTGAACAAATTTCTGAAGGATTCTTGCCCAAATGTTTTCCCACAGCATGACCTGCACTTCATCAGCTTAAGGTTAGCATGCAGACAATTGCAAGGTTGATCCACCACAGCCCTTTTCAGGACACCTTTTGACAACAGCCAACCTCACTGCAAGCTTCACAGAGGGCAGGGAAACAGCAAGGCATTTCAGTGACCCTTTCCCAGAAGTAAGCTGCTTGCCCACCCTCCCCACCCCAAATGTTGTGCTCTAGGCCTCGCCACATGGCTTAGTCTACCTGCCAACTGCTCCCTTGAAAGGTGACATATAAAGTAATGTGCCTCTCCTATGTATATATTTTAATGAAAGCCTGAAAAGCTTCAGGGTTTAAAAATAAAAACGAAGGGAGGGGGGAGGCGTCTGGAATTTGCATCAGAAATATGAATCCTGTTTCCATCTTATAATGATCAGAAAGATAACACAAAGGAAACAGCAAACTTGAAAGAACTTTTAAGTAAGCATTTCCAGGTTACTGGCGTGGGTGTGAATGAAATGTTGGTTTTGTTTTCTCTCGTAAGCGTTTAGGGTCTCGCCTTTTCCAAAGAGCTCTGCTCAATCGGGCCAAAGCCAAGTCCAGTTCAGTGGAGAACCAAATGTCTACGGGAAGCCCACAAGCAGAACAGCATTCTCCCCATTTGTGATTCCCAACAGCTGGCATACAGAGGCATTCTGTCTCCAACAGTGGAGGTAGGACAGAGCTTTATATCTTCTGTGAATTTGTCTAACGCTCGTTGAAAGCCATCCAGGTTGGCGGCCATCACTGCCTCCTGTGGGAGTCTTTTCTCAACAGCGAGTAAAGGATGGGCCTAGGGCCTGATTCTGTAGGTCTCTTCTTACATTCTTATGGAAAAGGTTTGACTCAAGAGAGCTGATCCCATGCTTTCCATAGTTACATAGATTTAAAAAATAAATGGAAAGGGGTGTGTGTGTGTGTATATAAAGTGTATGAGAAAGCAGAAGAGCAAAGACTTCACCTGTTTGTGCATTCTTCAGATGCCCTTTTAAAATAAGCCAATTGCTATTATCCAAATTCTTGACTTCATGCAGCCTTTGGTTCACCTCATTTATAAGCCTCTCTAAGGAAAAGCTGGATTATCGCACTGCAGTGGATCTTAATTCAGTGTACAATCTTTAAAAGTCTGGATTAAATTAGTTAAATGTTTTGCTTTAACTGTTACTAGAACTAACAGCATGCTCACATAAAAATAGGGGGGGAATCTGGAGAAAAATGTTTCTAGGGGAGGTGGAGGGGGGGGGGAGACAACTGGTTCAGTGATTAAAAAGGGATGAAACAGTGTTCTCTCTGCACGTGATCCAGAGTGGGCTATTATGTCTTAGCTGGAATGATAAAAAGGGCAAAAATAGTAAAAACACACTTCCTATAAAAAGTTAACACATTAATATCTTCTGTAGGGATACCTAGGATACATGGAGACATACAAGTCTGCATATCGCTATTGCGTATCCTGCAACAAAAATTGCATCTGGTCCTATTTTTTTCCCCTACAACTTAATTGTCGTCATCGTCTCCCTCATCTTCTGCTGCACGTTTTCTCTTCTCCCCTCTGACGCCTTCCGCTGCAAAAAGGAAAGGAGAATGTTCACTGATGTTAAAAGCTAAGGCTAAGCACACTACAGGAACGCGGGTGGTGCTGTGGTCTAAACCAAAGAGCCTAGGGCTTGCTGATCCCCGCGACGGGGTGAGCTCCTGTTGCTCGGTCCCAGCTCCTGCCAACCTAGCAGTTTGAAAGCACGTCAGAGTGCAAGTGCAGGTAGATAAATAGGTAAAGCTCCAACGGGAAGGTAAACGGGTTTCCATGTGCTGCTCTGGTTCGCCAGAAGCGACTTAGTGATGCTGGCCACATGACCCAGAAAAACTGTCTGCGGACAAACGCCGGCTCCCTCGGCCAGTAAAGCGAGATGAGCACCGCAACCCCAGAGTCTTTCACGACTGGACCTAACGATCAGGGGTCCCTTTACCTTTAAGCACACTACAGCATGTCACACACACACACACTGCCTTACTTCTACCTCTTCTGGACACTTACACCTAGTTTATCAAACACAAAACAAATACCTCAACATGAAATTGGATGAACAGAAAGAAGAAATTATGCGTAGTCTGAGCCATCAACTGTTCAATGTATCAGAGCAACTGGCATATTACCTCCTTCTATTTTAAGTATATAAAAAAATACAGATCAGATGTTTTCCTAAAGGCAATGAATCCATTACGGTATTGTTAGTCTCTCTCCCCCCCCCCAAACAGTCCATGAAACAGAGGTTAAGGGCTGCTGAGAAGTCTTCACTAGAAACCTTCACCCAAATCAATTCCCCAAATTTTGTGAGCTGATAACCTGGGTGCCTTGGTTTATAGTGTAGATACACCCCAAGACAAAACTAAACAACCTCAAAAGCGGGACATTGGCTGTATGGTGACCTGTCAGGTACCAAACAACCCCACAACCCCTGTTTTTCCAGCAGCATCTGGACAGACAATGGGAGAATCTATGAAGTCTTCAGGACAACGTCTTATGTGACTAATGAGTCATGTATTGAAGTCTATTTCAGCTCTTGTCTTTTGCTGTACGGGAAGATAAGCACTTCAGTAATAAAAGGAGGCTATTTCTAGTGGACCACAGAAAAATCTCTCCCAGAAATCCCCTTCTGTTGTGGAAAAATTATGGAATGAAAGCTGGATGTTACAGAAAGGAAAACACTAATTTAACACTTCCATTTGATTGCACCAACTTACCACCTCTTAGAAAAATATAGTCCAGCTGTAGCAACTTTATAAAACCTAAATATAGGTTGCAAAAAAATTATCAGCTATTTAAGGCAGAGATGGCAAACCTATGGTCCTTCAGATGTTCTCAGCTCCCATCAGCTAGCATAGCCAATGGCTTGGGATGATGATGATGGGAGTTGCAACCTCACAACTTTTGAAGGGCCAAAGGCTTCCCTCCTCTGATTTACATCAACCAAGTATAAATTCAACTTATGTTGGGTTCAGATGCCCCCTTCCTCTAATGGAATGTAGCTCTTTCAAGACTGAGGAAAGGAACCTTTTGGATCCAAATTAGGAAGTTTCAGATGTGTTAAGAATTCAAATGCAACTTTATTCACATTCAGTTGAATATGAAACTTACCTTCTTCTTCTTCATTCTCCTTCTCCTCTACGTAATCATCATCATCTTCTTCATCCTTAAGAGGGAAAGAAGTTGATGGTCTCAGAAGTTCAGTACGATTTACAAAGTGAAACCAATACTCCTAATCGTACTCTAATAAGGCTGCAAGACATGGCATTCCCAGACTGTTGCATTCTATCAAAAGCAAAGCCAAATTTCTCTGTGCTCAACTAAGGCAAAAGTCAAAAACTGCTAAGTTAAGAGAGTCAACTCATTCCAAAATGCTTGGGAGTTGTTTAAGAACACACTATTAGAAACTCAGTTGAGGTGTATATCACAGGTCAGGAAAGGTACCACAAGGGCCAAGATGCTGGCATCAAGCAGTCAAAGAAGCTTTTAGAGGCAAGAAGATTTAAAGATTATCTACAAAAATATTGCAAAATTTATGAATGCTAAGATGATGTCGGACTTAAAAATAATATGGCATTAGTGATAAAGTTATAAGGAATATGTTAAAATGAATTAAAATGAATTAAAAAGGGAAGGAAGATTGGAGATATAATATGCTAAGCTATATAATTAACAATGAGAATTGAAAGAGGGTAAGGATTTGCTGAATTTGATTGGGTAAATGGGAACACAAAAAAGGGAGTTGTGAGGAAGTCAAGAACCAGGGTTAAACAAGTATAAAGCTAAAAATTGGATTTTTTCTTTTTCATGTTTTTCTATTATCTTTTTTGCTGTTTTATTGTGTATTTTTTGTTTATTTTCTGTGTATTTTTGCTTTGTCTGTTTTTTCTTTTTATGTTGTATGTATTTATGTGCTTTTTTGTAAAACTTTAATAAATATTTTATAAAAAAGAAGGTGTCCTTCAAAAAACCAAAGTCTTGTCCAAATGTAGAGAATAAAAAGGAACACAAACTTTGGCAAAAAGAAAAGTGCAAGCAGACAGTAAGGGATGATACAAAAAGGAAAACATTGCTAAAAACATTCAAACTACCAATAATAAGTTTTTAAAATATATTAGTAGCAGGAAACCCTCTAGGGAGGTGGTTGGACCCTTGGAGTGAAAGGAGGACAAGGAATCTGTGTAGAAGCTGAATGAATTCTCTGCATCTGTCTTCACAACAGAAGAGATTAGATAGGCCATTGGCCTGATCCAGCCAGCTCATCTTATGTTCTTAATTTTTTACAATCTGGAGAAGCCGATTACAAAAATAATATGCAATGGCCAAACTGTTTGCTACTGAATTGCAGGATTTCTCTGGTGTGCAGGGAGAATATAGCCAGTGTCTTCGACCTGCCTTGACATGCACCTCAGCAACATATAGCCAGAACCAAGTCAAGTATCTTGCCTCCGTGTTTCACTGCTCATTTGCTTATCTTGTTCTCAATTTGTACTCTTGGGACTTCTAACTAACTTGTCCTCAGCCATTTCATTTCCCACTAGGATTCATATACCCTTCACATGTCTGCACCATTTGTGGTGCTGAGCCCCCAATAAAGAAAACTCTGGTTCTGTCGGGATCTATAAAGTACATTTTAAGATGTGGGTACATTTTTCATGCAAAACAACAGTCCCTGAGTTCTATAACGATAATTTCTCAGCCATGGGATTACGCACTTATTCCCATCTTCCTCTGATGAATCTTTACCTGTTTCCTAAGGTTCCTTGGTCTAATCCTAGCAACATTACTTTTAGTCTTCTGTCATTCGCAGCTTGGTTGATTTATTTTGAACAGTCCCATCAGCAGCATTCTCTCGCAAAATAGGCTAGAGTCCAAGATCTCAAACCACAGCTTTTGCTTCAAGAATATATATGCCGGCACATTTATACAATTTCCATGATTTCTGTGCTGTCTATGGGAGCATGGCGTGGACAAAATATACTCTTTTTTGCACAGCATGCACCAATATCTAGGTTGAATGTTTGGAACTTGAGAGGGGAGGGAGGAAGAGCATAAAACTTACCTGAATCTCTTCTTTCATTAAGTACGAGAGGCCCACTTCTTCCTCATCTTCCTCGTCTTCACCTTCACCCTCCCCTAAGTCTGAGCCATCGTCGTCTTCCTCATCATTCTCTTCATATTCTCCTGGGGGACCAGCTTTGTCCTCATCTTCTTCATCCTCATCTTCATCCCCATCTGAAGGAAAGCTAACGCTAATGAGATGCACACGGCACGTGCTTCCAACTTCTGACACAGAATTTACAGGTTCAAACCCACAGACTCAAAAAACAAGCACATGGTACAGTCCTCCTGGGACATGACTACTTCTGAATGCCTCGCAGTAGTTTGCAGGCTTGGATGCTGAAGAACGTCCCCACCTGTGCTATCGTGTCAAGGAGGATTTTCGTTTAGCCTTCATCCCTATGTGTGTGTGTGTGTGTGTTTTGGGGGGGGGCAACATTTCAAAACGTGATTCTCCACCTGCATTCCCATGAGGACTATAACACGTACAATTTTTTGGAATGTATAGATCAGTTCAACATCCAATCAAATGTTAGCTCTTTTCCAGACATTAGAACAGCGATTCTAGAAACAAAACCGAATATACAGGTGGCTCATACAATGTTATACATAGCAAACATTTTTTTAAAAAAACAACAAAATGTATTCTTTACGTGACATTTACGTTTTGCTGTGCACTGTAAGTCTTTTTGGCACATATATAAAAAGTATAGTGTGAACAGTGAATGTTAAACCACACAATTGACATGCCATTTGCTCCAAGCCTGTGACTTGATATCCAACCTAGAAAGGGTATAATAACTAATCACCAGAAATGTTTACAAAGAGTTACCTTCATCCTCTTCATCTTCTGAGTCGGGGGCCTCGTTATCCTCCTGATCAAACCCATCTAGATACGTAATTTGCTGGAGCAAGTCAAACACGCTTTCTCTGTAATCCTCCAGGTTTGTGATCTCACAGTTAAACAAATCAAGACTCTTCAAATTCTTAAGATTTTGCTGAAAAGAACAGAACGACACATTAGATTTCTACGTCAACAGAAAACACCTTTTAACGACTCCTTTAGATGCTTATTCAAATCCCCGCGGCGGGGTGCGCTCCCGTTGCTCGGTCCCAGCGCCTGCCAACCTAGCAGTTCGAAAGCACCCTCGGCTGCAAGTAGATAAATAGGGACCGCTTACTAGCGGGAAGGTAAACAGCGTTCCGTGTGCTGCGCTGGCTCGCCAGATGCAGCTTGTCACACTGGCAACGTGACCCGGAAGTGTCTCCGGACAGCGCTGGCTCCCGGCCTATAGAGTGAGATGAGCGCACAACCCTAGAGTCTGTCAAGACTGGCCCGTATGGGCAGGGGTACCTTTACCTTTTATAGATGCTTATTAGGCCTGCCAACTCTGCACAAATGTTGGTAGCCCTGTCTGTAACATTACGGTTGCAATCTAGGAATTAGCCCTAATTAACTTATTTCCAAGCAAGCGTGGGTTGGATTGTGCTTTATTTTATACACACAGACACCCCACAACTCCACAAACTGACATGACTTACAAACATAAGCAGACAAACATCAGTGAATTTTCTAACTAACCCTACCACTGAGCTAGAACAGTGGTCTCCCCCCCCCAAAAAAATTGGCCACTGCCCCCTTGCACCTATAAACTCATCCCCAGAGCCCTCTACTCTATAAAAAGCATTTATCAGAATAGTGGTTTCCACAACCCAGTAGGGAAGATAATAATAGAGATATAGAGACTTCCTTATATATTTAAGTCCTGACTGATTTTGGGTAGATGACTCTGTTTTGAACACTTCTACAACATTTACCATCATTATTTATTAAATTTCTACACCGCCCTTCGTAAGAGGATCACAGGGCAGTTTGCAATATGAAAACACAAAAATACATACCATACTAACAATCAAAACAATTAAACCCTCTACACAGCTTAAAAGGCCATAGACTGATTAATTAGCTAAAGGTCTGGGAGAAGCGGAATGTTTTTGCCTGGCGTCTAAAGGTATGTAACAAAGGTGCCAGGAGAGCCTTCCTAGGGATAGCATTCCACAAATAGGGAGCCACCGCAGAAACGGCCCGTTCTCATGTTGCCACCCTCTGGACCCACCGTGGAGGGGGCACATGAAGAAGGACCTCAGGTGATGATTGCAGGGTGCTGGTGAGTTTACATAGGGAGAGGCAGTCAATACATTCCTTCAATGCTCTTAATAATTACAACATGCAAAATAGTAGCAGCTACCCTTCTTAAAGCTGATCTGTGCATCTCCTGTCCAGAATATGAACCACTAAAGAGATCTGGACTGTCCTTTATAAATTATGCCGACTTCCTTTAGCATTGTACTTTAAACTCAGCTTATGAGATTTGTGCCTTTATATACCTGGTTACAAGCAGAGAAACATTTACCAACACCTATTATGCAGTCAACCATAAAGAAGGCTGATCGCAGAAGAATGGATGCTTCTGAATTCTGGTGCTGGAGGAGACTCTGGAGAGTCCCATGGACTGTAAGAAGATCAAACCTCTCCATTCTGAAGGAAATCAGCCCTGAGTGCTCACTGGAAGGACAGATTCTGAAGCTGAGGCTCCAATACTTTGGCCACCTCATGAGAAGAGAAGACTCCCTGGAAAAGACCCTGATGTTGGGAAAGATGGAGGGCACAAGGAGAAGGGGACGACAGAAGACAAGATGGTTGGACAGTGTTCTTGAAGCTACCAGCATGAGTTTGACCAAACTGCGGGAGGCAGTGGAAGACAGGAGGGCCTGGCGTGCTCTGGTCCAGGGGGTCACGAAGAGTCGGACACGACTAAACGACTAAACAACAACAACAATTATGCAGTCATGCCATCTAGTTACCCTGTCTAGCGATGCTGGGCTGAAATTATTCCAGGCTTCTAAACACTGCGATCCTACGTAAAGCTGCCAGTTTTGAGTATGCTTCAGTGGACACAGCAACACTGATTTCTAAGTAAATATGAAATCGGACTACTTTGTATAAATACTGCTTTATACTTACAAGGGCTTCCACGGTGCTGAGATCTTTGATTTTATTACCACTCAGATTTAGGTATGTGAGATTCGGACATCTCTCTGCCAGGACTTCCAGGCCTCCGGAAATTAGATTATCGCTCAGTTCCAGCTACAGTGCAGAAAAGTATCATATGATTAGGCAGATGTTTTCCAACTTTTCCCATGTCTGTATTTTAGTAAAACCATGAAGCTCTAGGAATCTAAACAAACCTTTTTTTTGATGCTATCTAAGGATAGTTGATTGCATTTTGACTTCTTCAGAGCCAGACAATAATAGCATCATTATCCAAGTTTGCACCTAACCTACAAGTATACAATCACTTCCCTGCAAGCTTAACTGTAACAATCTCTGCTCAGCCATGAAGCTTGCTGGAGTGGGCAGGTTGTTCCTCCTCCGCTTAACCCCGCTCCACAGGGCTGTTTTTGAATGGACACGAATATAAGAAACAATGAAGGTAAATTTAATCCCTTTAAACCTTGGAACTCTCTGCCTATTGCTATCAGGCAGTTGCCTTTGCTGCGATTTTCAATCTGTTCTTAGTCTATTGTTTTTAACTTTTCAAAAGTATTAAATTATTGTTATTTTTTTTCTATTGATAATTTCTGTAAACCGCTGCAATATTTTTTCCACGATCAAGTGGTATACAATTTTCATGAAATAAATGAAAAATAAAAAGTCATGCGCAAACATGTTTAAAATGATATTGCCAGGAAAAACACCCAAAAATACAGACATGCAATTGAGAGCAACACAGTGTCCTCAAAATGTCCTGGACCACAACTCCCACCAGCCGCAGCCAGCAGCACCATGCTGAAGGAGGCTAGGATAGCGTCAAGAGCAGGCCTGGAGAGACCTAAATTCACAGACAAGCCGACAGGACCCGCACTCCTGCTATGCAAGCAGTGTCGCTAACTGAGCTCAACAGGAATGGGCTAAATATACCCAAGGATTTAGGGAGCTAATCCTATGCGCTTGCAACCCACTGGCCAAACAGAACTAACTCATCGTTGCATTCTGGTCAATACTCACCTTTCGAAGCTTAGTCAAAGTGGGGAGCTTGGCGAGTGATGACAGCTCCACGTTGGCCATGCTGAGAAACTCTAGCTCTTTAAATGTGTCATTCAGACCTTCGATTTCGCCATTGCTAGACCGGCAATTGTCCAGGACCAGCTCAGCCACCTACAAAACAGGACACAAGTCAACGTCAAGCTGAAGAAAGACCTATGCTCCCTGTCACATTCAAACAGATATTATGGGTGTTGCTCAACTAACTTTTACTCACAGACCTGTTGAAATTAATGGACCTAACTTAAGAACATAAGAAGAGCCTTCTGGATCAGGCCTATGGCACATCCTAGTCCAGCATCCCACTCACCCAGATACCCCAAAGGCGAGCCCACGAACAGGACCTGAGCCCAAGAGTGCTCTCTCCTCCTGGTATTCAGAAACATTTCTGCCTGACTGTGGAGGCAAAGCATGGCCATCATGACTAGCAGCCACTGACAACCCTCTTCTCCACAAAAGTTCAAGTTCAGTGGCTCCACTCAAGGATAAAACTTAGCCAAAGTAAATGCAACGAGTGCTACATCAGGTTGTGCGTTTTCGGGTTACGGACACGCCAAAACCCGGAAGTACCGGAATGGGTTACTTCTGGGTTTTGGCGCTTACGCATAAGCGCTGAATCGCATCACGCACGTGCACAGATCCGGCGCTGCGGGTTGCAAACACTATGAGTTGCGAATGTGCCTCCCGCACAGATCATGTTCGCAACCCGAGGTTCCACTGTACTGAAAAGAGGCAACAACATTTTTGGAACAAGCTTGATTCATTCCCACCCACCCCTCTTCAAGAAACCAGAAATGCACAATTGAGTTCTTGAAATGCACAATTTAGTCAAGTTTAAAACAACACCTGGGTTACTTTTTGTCTTTACAGTACCGTACTCTCAACAGTGCAGAGTTGCTTTGCATTACTAAATGCCACGGGAGCTGTTAGCTCTTCAAGGCTTAACCTGCAAGGAAGGGGAGGAAGACTTTCCCTGCTGCCAATCAACTGCAAAAGGGGCGAGACAGAGCAAGTGTTTGTCCTGACCTAATGCAGGAACATCTGCTGGAGCCAGAGAGTCGTGAGCTGAGCAGCAGGGAATTGGAAAAAGGCCACAAGGGGGTTGACTCTGCTCTTTGAAACAACACATGGCAGTGGAATTATAACTGGAAGTTTAGCCAGGCCACCGCTGCCCCAGCCCCAGCAGAAAGCAAATTGTGATCTTTGTTCACAACAACTGAATTTGACATATTTCATAAGAACATAAGAGCCTGCTGGATCAGGCCAGTGGCCCATCTAGTCTGTTCTCACAATGGCCAACCGGATCCCTGTGGGAAACCCGCAAGCGGGAATCAAGCACAAAAGCAACACTCTTCCTCCCCTCCAGCGGCTTCCAGAAGCATCCCCGCCTCCAATTGTGCATGGCTAATAGCCACCCGTAGCCTGATCCTTCTCCAAAAACTTGCCTATCCTCATTTGAAACCATCCGTGCCGGTGCCCATTACTGCCTCCTGTGGGAGTGAGTTCCACAGTTTAACTATGTCCTTGTTACTTTATTATTTATTAGATTTATGTACAGCCCTTCATCGCAAGATCTCAGGGCAGTTCACAAAATGTGCTTGCTCTTATCGGTCACGAACCTTCACAGGATATTCACTTGAGAGAGGGAGAAAAACTTTTCCCTATCCACTTCCTCAACATCATGCATAATTCTACACAATTCCACCATGTTGCCTCTTACTTGCCTCTCCTCTAAACTGAAAAGCCCCAAACGCTGCAACCCTTCAGAAAGTCCACACACATTTTGTGGGAAGCAGCTGGGAGAAAATCTAAAAAACAAGTTCCCCTAGCCCCAAGCCTCTATACCCAGGAGGTTTCCCCCAGCTCCATAACCATCCAAAGGCAGGTTCAAAGAAGACCCCTGAGACTTCTGTGCCAAGCTTTTTGGGAGGCTATAACACCCAGGACTGTCCCCATCCATTATGAACCGGAAGGCACAAAAGGGGAAATATTTGCAACCAGCTTGGGTACATTTATGGCTTGAGGCAGCCACCACATCCCGTTCTTTTTGCTGCTTTCTCTGTGGCTGGGAGTGAGCTTGGAGCAAACCAGGCCATGCAGCGTTACCTGTAATACTCTTTTGACACCAGCACTTCCACGGAAGAGACATTATGGGGCGGAGGAAGTTAACCAGCTTCTCTCTCCCTCCCTCCCTCTCTGGCAAGGCTGATTCTCTGCGAACTCCTGCCATGAACCTTAGCTTTTAGAGAGGGCGGAGGGAAGAAGGCGGGCGCTTTTGTCTCATCCCCACCCCCAGCGCGGAGCAAAAGGGACTCAGCCACAACGCAATCGCCTTATCTTCTGGAACCATTAGGGGAGCGAGCTTGCACAGGGAAGCGAGCCGGGCGCGGGGGGGGGGCATATGACGCCAGCCATGTGCTCTCTCTCCCCGAGAGCAGGGCAGAACGGCACCCGAGGAAAGGGTTGGGCAAGACACGAATAATTAAAAATAAAGCCGAGGCTTCATTTCTTAGTGCGTCAAAAATGCCTCGTTTAAAAAGGGCGCGGGTAGCATGGAAAAAAAAAATTTAAAATCCTTCCCCATCGCTTTTTTGTGCAAGGCTACAGGAAAGCCCAAAAGCATCTGCGTAGTTGGACTAAGATGGATTCGGCGTAAGCCCAGCGACTTGTTTATCAAGCAAGCAATCTACGCAGCCAAGTTAAACTCGCATAAATAAATGCCCCCTTCTAACAACAGAATTAAAAAAAAAAAAAAGTTTAAAGGGGGGGGTGGTTCCCAGAAGGGCTCTCCTGAATATTTCCTCGGGGTGTTACAGAACAAAGGGGCCCTCCCTAGTATTGTTTTGCTAAAAAAAGCCACAACACAGCCAAAGCCGGATCCTTTTCCCCACCGTCGGCGAAAGGGGACGCGTGACCTAGATTTGACGGAAGAGCAGTTAACTAATGCAAAGAAAGCGAGGGAGGAAAACTTTTAATTCGGAAATACTTTCTTTTCTTACGCGTTGCACGGGGGGGGGGGGAGAGAGAATTCACGCTCTCCGAGCTTGGCGGTTACGTACATAGATATATATTTAATTAACCGCTTTTGGGGCGGGGAGAGATGGCACCGAAGCCTGACCCAGATTTCTATTTCTTTTTCCTTTTGCGCCCATCATGGGGAGAAGGCGGCGCCAGGAGCGGAAGAGTTAACCCCCCCACGTCCTCTTTCAATCACGGTTGGCAAATTTACTTAAGCTCGCCACGCAAACCCCCGTTTTAGAGGGGCAGAGAGAGACAAACCGGGCGGAGATGGGGGTCTGGTTTCCAGGCGCAGCGCCGGGAGGGTGGAAAGGAACCAGCGCCAGCACGAAAGCAAGCAGATGCCATCATTTGAAAAAATAAAGCCTCGCCTTTGGGGGAGACTTTGCATTGGATCGGATACGCGCCCCCCCCCCCAAAAAATTAGCCCAAGTTGTCCTTTTGCAGAACGGGAGAGGAAGTCCAGCATGGCGA